>NC_133408.1:169598181-169901212 GCF_049350105.2 Macaca mulatta | reverse complement strand
TATTGTATATTTTATTATTTATAAATGGTGTGATATATATTTACTTATTTAATTTTTATTTATTTAATTTTTTGAGTCAGGAACTCGCTCTGCTGCCCAGGCTGGAGTGCAGTGGCATGATCATGGCTCACTGGCAGCCCCGGACTCCTGGGCTCAAGTGATTCTGTTGCCTCAGCCTCCTAAGTAGCTGACACTACAGGTGCAAACAACCATGCAAGCTAATTTTCTTCTTTTTTTTTTTTTTTTTTTTTGAGACGGAGTCTCGCTCTGTCGCCCAGGCTGGAGTGCAGTGGCGTGATCTCGGCTCACTGCAAGCTCCGCCTCCCGGGTTCACGCCATTCTCCTGCCTCAGCCTCCCGAGTAGCTGGGACTACAGGCGCCCACAACCGCACCCGGCTAATTTTTTGTATTTTAGTAGAGACGGGGTTTCACCGTGGTCTCGATCTCCTGACCTTGTGATCCGCCCGCCTCGGCCTCCCAAAGCGCTGGGATTATAGGCGTGAGCCACCGCGCCCGGCCCTTTTTTTTTTTTTTTTAGGCAGAGTCTCGCTCTGTCACCCAGGCTGGAGTGCAGTGGCATGCTGTCGGCTCACTGCAAGCTCTGCCTCCCAGGTTCATGCCATTCTCCTGCCTCAGCCTCCCAAGTAGCTGGGACTACAGGCGCCCGCCACCATGCCCAGCTAATTTTTTTGTATTTTTAGTAGAGATGGGTTTCACCATGTTAGCCAGGATGGTCTCGATCTCCTGACCTCGTAATCCGCCCGCCTCGGCCTCCCAAAGTCCTGGGATTACAGGCGTGAGCCACCGCACCTGGCCCTAATTTTCTTTTTTTAAGAGATAGGGTTTTGCTATGTTCTCCAGGCTGATCTTGAAGTCCTAGCCTCAAGCAGTTCTACTTCAGCCTCCGGGGGTGCTGAGATGACATGCAACCTTTATATCAGTAACATTTTTAGTAAGCATATGTACACACAGGAGTTTTGGAGAGCCAGTGTTAAACATTTACCAGCACACCACTGCTTATAGGTTGTTGAAAAAGATGTCATAGACAGCTCATAATCCTGTAATAGCACTAACAATGAGGGTGTGGGAAGGGCAAGCAATGTGAAGGGTGAGTGCTAAGGAGTGAAAAAAGAACTTGAGCTCCACCTCCCAGTAATTCATAGCTTCTTGTTAAGCAGCTAAACTGTCCCTCTGCACTAGGGAGTCCAAAAGCAAAAATTCACCCAATCCCAATGGGCCTTCTCTGGTGTGCAAAGTCTGACAATGCTCTAAGCTGTTCATCTCTGTTGTTTGCTTTCCACACTCAGCACAAATTTCTTTCTTCATCTTTCTTTTTTTTCTTTTCTTTCTTTTTTTTTTTTTTTTTGATACTGGGTCTCACTATGTTGCTCAAGCTGTGGTCTTGAACTGCTTAGCTCAAACAATCCTCCTGCCTCAGCCTCCTGAGTAGCTGGGACTACAGGCATGCAACACCACACATATTCTTCCCCTCATAGCCCAATACCAAATAGGCACTGGTTCTCACCTTTCCTTACTGAAGTACTTGTCCCACTGCCTTCATCCTTTTTATCCTCAGACATCTGTTTCAGAAACATAGGTTAGTAAGAGTGATCTCAGTTGTTTTTTGATAATATGTACTGGTTATAAAACACTATTGCCAAGGCCCATTGACAATGTCTGATTTTATTTTTTTTTTTATTATTTTATTTTATTTTATTTTACTTATTTATTTTTGGAGAGTCACTCTGTTGCCCAGACTGGAGTGCAGTGGCATGATCTCAGCTCACTACAACCTCTATCTTCTGGGTTCAAGTGATTCTCCTGCCTCGGCCTCCCAAGTAGCTGGGATTACAGGTGTCCACTACCATGTCCGGCTAATTTTTGTATTTTTAGTAGAGACAGGGTTTCACCATGTTGGCCAGGCTCGTCTCGAACTCCTGACCTCAAGCAATCTGCCTGCCTTGGCCTCCCAAAGTGCTGGGATTACAGGCGTGAGCCACCAGGCCTGGCCTGACAATGTCTAATTTTAAACATTCAGTTTAAACAAGTACTTACTGAGTTAAATAATAAGCTAATTCAGTATGTATTGAGTTCCTGTTAGAGTGATCCTACTTCCACTTCCATTAAGACTATGCTTTGATAGCAGAATGTACCAAAATGTTTTGAAACAAACAAAATGGAACAGACTTGAGAGAAAATAACACTGATAAGGAGCTATAGCTTATAAAGCTTTCCTGTACCCATTCCCATTACAGAGATGGGGTTTTAAAAATTTTGAAATAGTGTTTAAAAAATTTTGATAGTACTCAGATTAGTTTAGTTTTTTTTTGTTGTTGTTGTTGTTTTGAGACGGAGTCTTGCTCTGTATGCCCAGGCTGGAGTGCAATGGCGCGATCTCGGCTCACTGAAATCTCCGCCTTCCGGGTTCAAGCGATTCTCCTGCCTCAGCCTCCCGAGTAGCTGGGATTACAGGCATGCACCACCACGCCCAGCTAATTTTGTAATTTTAGTAGAGACAGGGTTTCTCCATGTTGATAAGGCTGGTCTCAAACTCCTGATCTCAGGTGATCCGCCTGCCTCGGCCTCCCAAAGTGCTGGGATTACAGGTGTGAGCCACCGTGCCCGGCCCAGATTAATTTAGTTTTTAAAGGATGTTTGATCAGGGTACATTATTGATAGTTCTTTAAGATAGAAGACATCTACCATACACAAAGATCTTTACCTGAATTCATGAACTTAATATCTCCTTAATCCCTCCGAAAGTTTCCTCCAAAATGTAATCATAATAAATTATTTGTGAATATGGCAACCAGAAGAAATGGATTTCTTTGAATAGTTCCAATTTCAAATATTCTGCCCCCCAATACTCCATAAATATATTTGTCCCGTTTTTCAGATTAGTGTCCCATTTTCTGATGCTGAAAGTGATTTTGCCAAAAGACACAGATATAAACCAACCCTTTCAGAAAATAACAAAAACTAGAAATTTTCATTAACGCCTTTGACATATAATTCTCTCTCCGGGAATCTATCAGCAAGAAATAACCCTCAGAAGAAAGCTTTGTGCACAGAAACATTCATCACAGTATAATTACGATAATACAAAATTCAAAAGTAGACAATGGTTTAAGTAAATTATGGTACAATTATATAATAAACAGTTGTAAAATTATTATAATAAAGGTATGTCATAATATGAGGAAATAAGTGTGCTACCATACTGGGTATGGTATTACATCAAGATGCAAATTTGTATATACAGCATGAGCACAAATTAGCTTAAAATATGAAAAAAAAAGACTTTAAGGAGCATATAAAATGATAGCTATGGTTAGCTTTAAGTGTTGAAATGGACTTTTTCTCTCCCAATTTTTTCAAATTGTCTACAATTAGGAAAAAAATGAATTTATGTGGAAGTCCAGTTTCTTTGGGATGAAAAGTGCCATAGTTGGGTATTTGTAACTGCAATCTAAGTAAGACCCTCGGCTCATTCTTTTCTTAATACCTGAACTCTGCAATGGTAGGCAAGCATCTTTAATGAGGTGCCTTTTTGTTTTCTGGGTTACAGCAATCATTCTCCAAAAATCTTGAAAGTGGAGTTCTCTTTTAAGATACCACTTTCTGGCCAGGCATGTTGGCTCATGCCTGTAATCTCAGCACTTTGGGAGGCCGAGGCGGGCAGATCACAAGGTCAGGAAATCGAGAACATCTTGGCTAACACAGTGAAACTCTGTCTCTACTAAAAATACAAAAAAATTAGCCAGGCGTGGTGGCGGGCGCCTGTAGTCCCAGCTACCCGGGAGGCTGAGGCAGGAGAATGGCATGAACCTGAGAGGTGGAGCTTGCAGTGAGCCAAGATCGCGCCACAGAACTCCAGCCTGGGTGACAGAGCGAGACTCCATCTCAAAAAAAAAAAAAAAAAATAGATACCACTTTCTAAAAAATGCTTTTGGAAGGGGGCTTAAATATTTTAAATTTAATATGTATCAGATTAGGTTATAGAAAAGGAAAAAAACCAAAAGAATTGGAAGTTTATAAACCTAAAAGTTAACAGTAGTTGGTTATTTCTACATAACCTGGAGTGATTATTTTGTTTTGTCTTCTGCCCTATAATTTCCACATTTTCTATATAATGTGTACTTTTGTAATAGACGGGAGAAGGTGTTTAAAAACTCTTATTAGGCTTATATCATTTCCACAGAAAGCTCTCACATTTGATGTCAAATCAAAATATAACCACAAAATCAAAAGACAGATTTTGCATTGAACTAGGTGGGATCATATGAACTGTGGTTATGAAAAGCATTTTATTAACTGTCTTTGTGTGTGACTCAGTGAGTGAAAACAGCAGGAGTGCCTGCCCTGAGGGGCAGAGTAGAAAATGTGGGCCGTGGCTCTCTTTCTGCCACTAACAACTCTGATTTTTCCAAGCCACTTAACACCTCTTAAGCTCAGTTTCCACATAAGCAAAATAAGGAGTATAGATTGCTATTGTCCAGAAAAATACTGCACTAGCAATCTGAATAAACATAAAATAAAAATATAAACTAAATATAGTATTTATAGTCTGAAAGCAAAAGGGTGAATGCCACTTTAAAAAGTGGCCAATTCAGAGGAAATCAGTGTGCTTTGTGTTGGAAGATAATTACCACATTTCCATCGTGCTTTTACCATTACCTCAAGGTTTGTAAATAAAGTCTCAAAGTTTAGCAGAGAAAATGAAGAAGTTCAAAGTGAAGGAAAAATTCCATCCTCCTTTACTAGCTCTCATATGGTTCTCAGATTTCAAATCTGGGAGCCTTCAGAAGAAGCAGCCCAGCCGATTGTAGCCGCCACAAGGGTAAAAAGTGAAAGACGAAACCTCTAACATAATTAAGGTTTTAATCAGGACTGGGTAGATCTAAGTGGACATTTCAGACTATGCTTTGATGCAAACAAATAATTTGACAGGAAATCTGGGTATATTCCTCTTCTGTCACTAACACTTTTGTGACATTGGACAAGTCACTTAATTTCCTTGGGCCTTATCAATAAAAAATGGGTGGGGGAGGGATAATGATAACTTACTTGCCTACAAACAGGAGGCTGGACCACATGCTCTCTTGAGATCCTGGAAGCTCAAGGCTGTATGACTCCCAAGAGCTGATGCAAGCAAGGGAGCAGAAAAATAGCTTAGACTGGGCCGGGTGCGGTGGCTCACACCTGTAATCCCAGCACTTTGGGAGGCTGAGGCGGGTGGATCACGAGGTCAGGAGTTTGAGACCAGCCTGGCCAACATGGTGAAACTCCATCTCTACTAAAAATACAAAAATTAGCTGGGCGTGGAGGCGCATGCCTGTAATTCCAGATACTCAGGAGGCTGAGGCAGGAGAATCGCCTGAACCCAGGAGGCACAGGTTGCAGTGAGCCGAGATCGTGCCATTGCACTCCAGCCTGGGCGACAGGGCGAGACTCCACCTCAAAAAGAAAAAAAAAAAAATAGCTTAGACCTCTTAATTCATGATGAAATTGCCAGTGATCAATTTCAATTTTTTTGTTAATTTTCTAAAGTAGCTTTGCTTGCCAGGCCAGACAAATTCAATATACTTAGCTAGGGAGTCTAAGACACATATAAGTTATCACTATTCTAAATCTCCTTTTGGCAAAGTATTTACCTTAAGAAGCATTTAGACTTTAGATGAAAGCTCTTCTTCACCAGGAGGTGGTGGTTATCAAAAAGTCTTTGATTATTAGAATAGAATCCAGCTGGCATGGACATAACAAACCTTCTCCACCCCATCCAGAGCTCATAGAGCACTAAGTCTTACTGACCACTGCCAGCACAGGGCTCTGGCTATAATGCTACTTGATGGTGGTTTTCTTAATCATCAGCCTGGTATTAATGACCAGCAAGGATATCATGTCAGCGAATTATAAGAGCTAGGTTACCGCTGGGCGTGATGGCTCATGCCTGTAATCCCAGCACTTTGGGAGGCCAAAGCGGACAGATCACTTGAGGTCAGGAGTTTGAGACCAGCCTGGCCAACATAGTGAAACCCCATCTGTACTAAAAATACAAAAATAAGCAGGGCGTGGTGGCTTGCACCTGTGGTCCCAGCTACTAGGGAGGCTGAGGCAGGAGAATCACTTGAATCCGGGAGGCAGAGGTTGTAGTGAGCCAAGATTGCACCACTTCACTCCAGCCTGGGTGATACAGCGAGACTCCATCTCAAGAAAAAAAAAAAAAAAGAGCTTGGTTACTCATAATATGTTGGAAGCATCACATTCCTGATAAAGTAGGATATCTCATTCTTAAGACGATGGCA
Organism: Macaca mulatta; assembly: GCF_049350105.2. Classification (NCBI taxonomy): domain Eukaryota; kingdom Metazoa; phylum Chordata; class Mammalia; order Primates; family Cercopithecidae; genus Macaca; species Macaca mulatta. Next base: position 169,894,907 of record NC_133408.1, on the reverse strand, counting down.
TTTTAGTGGTGACTTTAGTTCTGTTTAGTCTAGTTCTGCATCTTATTCTATGCAGAAAGTGTATTGCCTCATTCTAAAAACCCCAAAATCCTACAGCATGTATCCTATCAATATGACAACTTTTGTATCTTTGATTAGAATCACATGGCTAGAAAAGGGATTTGGAAGTCATTAACCAGCAGGGAGGTTTATGCCAGCATTACATAGCATATGGATAAACTGTAAACAATCTGAATGTTTCAAACTTGCAGAATTTTTTGGTGCAATCAAAAGACAGAAAATTATGCAGTCATTAAAAGTGCTGCTGAGTGAATATAATTTAGAGAAGTATTTCTGATATATTATTAAGCTTAAAAAGCAGGATATGAAAATATATGCAATATAATGCCAACCATGTAAGATCAAAGACAGAGAAATGGAGAGAGATATATTGGGATAGAGAGAGAAGAAAAAAACAAACTGGAAGAACATACTCCAAAATGTTAACAGTGGTTATCTCTGGGAAAGAGGATAACTGTAGCTTTATATTTTCCTCTTCATCCTTTTCCATATTCCCGGATTCTGCAGAATAAGATTGCATTCTTTTTAAAACTAAACAACTTTTAAAAGTAGTTTCATCAAAGTATAGTAAATGTATTTTATGGAAATTTTCCTAGTATACAGTAAACATATTATTTAAAATGAAAAAAAAAAAGATATCCTACCCAGACAGAAGCCCTAGAGAAGAACATCAGGACAAATACAATGACAAAATACCAAAGCAGGAAGTTCCCTATGGTCCCACAAGAGTCATCCTTCCGGCATTCATAATCCTGATTTGGAATGGCACAATTTAAAGGTATGGGGGGAGGATCTACCTCCCAAAATAAGGAAAAAAGGTCTCCCATGATGGCTCCTTGCTCAAAAAATAAACCACGCTCAAAGGGATAAAGATGACTGGGAACTACTTCACTCCCTCTATGATGTATGACAATTTCCTTGGCAACTTATTATGACATATAATAAGCAACTGTTCTAGGAACTGACAAATGCTTCTTGGATTTCTAAGTTTGTGGAAGGCTTATTCAAATTACTTCTGTGAATGTTTACGGTATTTTCCCCCATACCTCAATATGGTGCATTCTGCCTTAATTTTTTTCCCTAAAACTTGTATATACTATATTTTCCTATCTTTACATCTAAGTGTTTATTGTATCCACTCATTTTAATTCAGATTCTTTTATATGTATCATGCCATTGCAAATTATCGTAGACAGTTCTAATGTATTACTGATTGAACTGTGTTCCCTAAAATTCATACGTTGAAGCCCTCACCTCCAGTGTGACTCTATTTGGAGACGAGGCCTTTAAGGAGGTAATTAAAGTTAAATGAGGCCATAAGGGTAGGGCCCTAATCCAACACAACTGGTATCCTTATAAGAAGACAGCAAGGATTCACGAGCACAGAAATCAAGGTCACAATACAAGGTGGCCGTCTGCAAGGAGATCTGCCTCAGGAGAAACCAACCCTGCTGACAATTTGATCTTAGACTTCCAGCCTCCAAAATTATGAAAAAATAATAATTTAAAAAATATTATTTAAAAAATAATTTCTGTTGTTTAAGCCACCTGTCTGTGATGTTTCGTTATGGCAGCCCTAATACATAATACTCACTGTCATTTGGTCAGTAGTGTTCTTTTTTAAGCCTTGAATAAATGCACACAACAGTTTATAGATTACATGAAGAGGGAAAAACACAGATGTGCCCGTTATGAACTACTATGAACTATGTCAAATGCATACAATTTCTTCTTAGGAAAGTCACATAGGGAGCAGGTGGGAACCTGGTATTCTAATTATTATTATTATTATTATTTTTAACAGGGTCTCACTCTGTCGGCCAGACTGGAATGCAGTGGCACCATCTCGGCTCACCGCAACCTCGGCTTCCCAGGCTCAAGTAATTCTCCTGCCTCAGCCTCCAGAGTAGGGATTACAGGCGCGTGCCACCACGCCCGACTAATTTTTTGTATTTTTAGTACAGGCGGGGATTCAGCGTGTTAGCCAGGCTGGTCTCCATCTCCTAACCTCGTGATCCACCCGCCTCGGCCTCCCAAAGTGTTTGGATTACAGGCGTGAGCCACCGCGCCCAGTTGGTATTCTAATTTTGACTGTACCTTGAGCTCCTTCACTTTGAACAATTTTCAAGTTAGTTCATCTCTAAATCTAAAACTAGAGCAAAACAACATTGCTGCTAAAGCAATCTAAAAATGATAAAACTTAACTAAAAAAAGTTAGCTCTTTAAGAGCACAGGGTACCTGCCGATTTTCATTAATATACAATACCACGCGGTATTAACCTTACGATCATTTTAGGAAAAACTTTGGCCATTGGGCATGCATGATGTAATAATCCAGTAGCTTATTGTGACATGGTTTAATGTTTTTATTAGAGGCACACTTCAGAACAAATCCCCAGGTCCTGGGATTCTGGCTGTTGACTCTCGAACGCGTCATCTCCTCCAGGAGGCTCGCGAGAGCTGGGGCTGGGCTGTACGGGCCTCCTTGGGGCGCACTGCACCACCTCACCTGCCTTCGAAATGCATCTTTGGGCCTCCGCTGGGGTTGAGCTCCTCTGGGTAGTAACCAGGGGGCTCTTATTTTCTATATCCCTGCACCTCGCTCAGCGGCACACTTGTGCTAAATGAAACAAAGCCCAACCTTTTCCTCAGGATGAGAAGCTCTTCCAGAAAATACATAGGAAAACGTGTTGTTATTATTTTTAATCTCAAAACCACCAGCAACTTCAATAAAACAAATTTTGGGTGTGCTTGTTACTGCTGCACCCTACTAAACAGATTATTTAAGAATTCAGGCTGGCGCCATGGCTCATGCCTGTAATCCCAAAAGGCAGTGGGAGGCCAGCAGGCGTTTGGGAGGCTGAGGCGGGAGGATCCCTTGAGGTTAGGAGATAAGAGGCCAGACTGGCCAACGTGGCAAAAACCTGTCTCAAACAAACAAACAAAAAAAGACTTTACATGGGGTCAGAACTCTTGACACAGATGTTTTAGCATAGGGGAAAGAAAGAAATGCTTTGTTACTGATGGTGTCCTGGCCACTTTATCATGCCACTCTATCCTACGGTGAGCCACCCTACTTGATCAGTTTACACATGTGAGTCTATAAATGCCCTACGGAAGCTAAAATTATATTAATAGATACAAAATTCGGCTCGTTATAATTATTTTTACTGCGGGTTCTCTGAATTTTGCTGCTTAGCTTTCACCCGCAGCTGAGTGGGAGCCACAAAACCAAGACCTGTTTCCCTGGTAACGCTCCGAGCGCCAGGGCCTGCGACCCCTCCCTTTCTCGCGAGAAGAGACTGCCCAGTTCTTCCGGTAACTTTAGAGCCGCCTGCCGGTCGCCTCCCTCTTGCCCTTGGCTTCGCGCATGCCCAGAGAGAGTGGCGGGAGTCTGCGTTTTCCGGCCAGAGGACACGGTGCGTTTTCGGGGTCATGTTTGTGCTTCCTGTTTTGGAATCCACGCGGGTTGTGGGAGTTCCGCGCCTGCTGATCTGTTCGGGGTTTAGCCGAGGGGGGATGTGACTAGGTGTCCCGCCTCTCTAGGGGAAGGGAAGAAAGAAGCAATAGAGTCGCTGAAGTTCGTGCCGAGGAGCCGGGAAGGGAAGCTCTGGACTGGGAAAGGGACGCGGGGGCTGAGTGGTGCGAAGGCTGTTGCTCTATGCCCTGTGGGATACAACTCCTTGTCGCTGGAACAAATTTTGCATTGTCTGTAAGAGTTGAGCCTAGCTGAAGAAAGGAATTACAAATCCCAAATGTGGACCAAAACAATGCACGTTTTCCCCTCTCTCCCTCTTACTCCCCTCACTACCCCATCATGAGTACGTGCCCTTCTGAAACTTAAATCCTTATCCTTTATCCACACACAAAAGGGAGAGCCCTGGAGTACAGCCGTCCAAATGCAGAGTTGTTTAGATAGTAATGGCGTCTGCATGAGGATGTAGAAGAGTCCTTATGACTTACAGGAGATATGGAATATAGCCTCCCAAACTTGATATTTTGAGTTTCTGAAATTAGCCTTCTGCCTGGTCCTTGTAACATACCCCAAAGACAAAATACAAAGTATTTCCAGACATAATCATTAATCCTTAAATTACAAAATAAGACATTTTTATATATTGGAAGTATTAAGTTGTTCTTAAATAACCAGCCACGGCTGGGCGCGGTGGCTCACGCCTGCAATCCCAACACTTTGGGAGGCTGAGGCGGATGGATCTCAAGGTCAGGAGTTCGAGACCAGCCTGGCCAAGATGTCGAAACCCCATCTCTACTAAAAATACAAAACTCAGCCGGGCACGATGGTGGGCGCCTGTAATCCAGGCTACTGGGGAGTCTGAGGCAGGAGAATTGCTTGAACCTGGGAGGTGGAGGTTGCAGTGAGCCGAGATCACACCACTGCACTCTAGCCTGGGAGACAGCAAGACTCCGTCTCTAAATAAATAAATACATAGCCAGCCACTTCTCTGTTGATTACACTGTGATGCCAATGAAGTTATGTATAATTTTGGGTTCCCTTTCTATATACTGATACTAAAATGGAAAAAGTTTTGGTAAAACATTTTAAAGATGAGAGAAGGTATATGTAGTTTCAGTTACCTTTGTAAGGGATGCAAAATTTGGTTTTTAAATGGAGCAATAGTTTCTTTTGGTTAATTCCTGTGCTTTTTGTTTTTTTCATAGATGCAGGGGGAGGGACACCCTAGTGCTTCCCTTATTGACAGAACCATCAAGATGAGAAAAGAAACAGAGGCTAGAAAAGTGGTCTTAGCCTGGGGACTCCTAAATGTATCTATGGCTGGAATGATATATACTGAAATGTAAGTGAAGCAGCCCAAAAAAAGTGAAAATTTAAGAAGCTGGTGACTGGTTCCACAGATTTTTGTGTTTTTGATTTTTGGTGTTTTTAAGATCATTGGAAAGCCTTTCTAATTTTTTTTCAGGACTGGAAAATTGATTAGTTCATATTACAATGTGACATACTGGCCCCTCTGGTATATTGGTAAGTAATTAATTTTCACTGTAACTTACATTTACCAATGAAAAACTACTTTCAGGTTTAATTCAGCTTAGTATACATTTACCAATGAAAAACTGCCTTTAGGTTTAATTCAGCTTAGTATACATTTCCTTATTCAACAAGTATTTGCCTGCCTGCTGGGTTGTAAAAACTGGGAATACAGCAGAAAGGGAGCAAGGTAAAACCCTGCTATTATGAAAGGAACATTCTCTTAGACAATCAAATTAATAAACAACACTTCAGGTAATTATGAGTTCTGTGAAGAAAAATAAGTTTAGAGGTTAGTGAGATTTGTTTTTGTTACTCTCCTGAAATGCCCTTTCTGCGTCTCTACCTTTTTACCTTTCAAGACCAGCCCAGATTTCTGCTCCATTGATGCCTTCCTCAGTTTTCACATTCTTTCCTCTCTTCTTGTCTGCTCTTCCATAGTCCTTGGGTATAAAGAGTCTTTATGGATGTTAAAATAAATTTCATAGTCTATACACATTAATCTAAAGTCTTTTACAGGGAGATAGTGTGCCATGTTGGGAGAGCAAGGGATTTGCGATCAGCAGACCTCAGTTAGAATCATGGCTTCACTAACTAACTCTATACTCTTGTAAGAGTCACTTGGCTTCTGAATGAGTGTTGGTTTATATTTAAAATGAAGGTGAAAATATTTACTGTACAGGGTTGCTAGGATTAGTGTTATTTTGAAATTTTGAAACTCACTAGTAAATGACCTACACTTATTTATTTATTTATTTATTTATTGAGAAGGAGTCTCGCTCCATCACCCAGGCTGGAGTATAGTGGCAGGATCTCAGCTCACTGCAACCTCCACCTCCCAGGTTCAAGCAGTTATCCTGCCTCAACCTCCCAAGTAGCTGAGACCACAGGTGTGTGCCACCACACCTGGCTAATTTTTATATTTTTAGTAGAGATGGGATTTCACTATGTTGGCCAGGCTGGTCTCGAACTCCTGACCTTAGGTGATCCACTTGCCTCAGCCTCCCAAAGTGCTGAGATTGTGGACGTGAGCCACCATGCCCAGCTGCCCTACAGATAATAGACATTCATTAAATTACAGTTTTTATGAGGAATAAGAAGGTAATTTTAGTTAGTTCGCTAAGTATAGAAGGTTTTTGTGTTCTCCTATAAATGCCCTCCTCACCCCCCTTTTATTTAAAAAAAAAAATTGTTCTCTTCCAGAGCTTGCTCTTGCATCTCTCTTCAGCCTTAATGCCTTATTTGATTTTTGGAGATATTTCAAATATACTGTGGCACCAACAAGTCTGGTTGTTAGTCCTGGACAGCAAACGCTTTTAGGGTTGAAAACCGCTGGTGAGTGTTTTACATCTCTTGCAAAGGTGGGGAAAAGGTTGACAATAAATCTTTCTCAATTTAATTTTCCCATTTCGTAGACTCAGAGCTGGAAGGGACATCAGCTATCTTAAGCAGGATACAATAAATTGTCTTATGACCAATGATTATTCCTTCTTGTATACAGTCCACTATTTCATGCAAGTTTGTTCCATTGTTCAGGTGCAATTAAAATTAAATGACTGACTTGCTGAGTTGAAACCAGTTTCTGATTTTGCACTCTGGAAATGATAAACACCTAATTTGTGTCCTTTGGTAATAATACATTCTGTGATTTAACAACCAAGTAACTCTGTTAACTTTTTTCCCTGAAGAAAAAGACTTAGTTGCTTAAATATATTTTCATATAATTTTATTTGTATGTACATACACATATGTTGCTTTTTTTTTCCTTCTAGTTGTACAGACTACTCCTCCACATGATCTGGCAGCAACCCAGATCCCTCCCGCTCCACCTTCCCCTTCAATTCAGGGTCAGAGTGTGTTGAGTTATAGCCCATCTCGTTCACCCAGTACCAGTCCCAAGTTCACCACCAGCTGTATGACTGGTTACAGTCCTCAGCTGCAAGGTCTGTCCTCAGGTGGCAGTGGTTCTTACAGCCCTGGAGTGACCTACTCACCTGTCAGTGGTTATAATAAGGTAATGACTCTCTTCTCTTGTCTAGTCACATTATTTTAGAATTGGGAGGTATACTAAAAATCACCTAATGAGTCAAAACTTATTTTATCAATGAGCAAACTGAGACTTGACTTGCCCAGAACACCCATTTAAAAACCAAGAATATCTGGTTTTAAAAAAAACACAGTATCTCAAACACAACGTCTTAAACAGAAAAAATGAGCATTTGCAGAGATAACAAACTTAGGTTCACCATCTACGATCTTTCAGAAGTCTTTGAAACAAGTTGAAACCATGATTTTTTACTTTGGTTGCTTTTACTCATGTTTTCCCTCTTTCCTTCTTCATGTGAGGCCTTTGTATATCCTTTTAGAGTTTTAGTGTGTTTTATCATGTTGGAGTGTCTTCTAAGCTAGAAACTGGGATTGTCACATAGTTGGTTTTTTTTTTCCCAATGAGTACAAATTAATCTTGAGTATGGACACTTTCCATGGAATAGTGGGAACCTTCATTCCCACTCCCACAGTAATGTGAAATTTTGTTCCAATTTTTAGGATTAATAGAAACTGGATTGACAAATTGAAATTATGACTCCTTCCTGAAGCATAAAACTATTAATATAAGAGGGGCGTTGAAAGAAGAGTAGTCATTTCAGATGCTGTTGCTACTGTGTTGGACTGACATCTCTATAGCTGCTAGTTAAAAGAGGAGTCTCTGGAGATGAAACCGACACACTGTCTGCTCTTATCCATATACGTATTTATTTGTAACGAAATTCCATACTACTGGTTATCTGATATTAAAATTAATTTTGGCAGGTAATAGAATTTTGAAAATTTTGTACAAGTTAAATTTTTATGAAAAAGTATATATGTAGTGAAAATTCATAACTCATAGGTAAATGCGACTTTTAAAAATAATTTTTCACGGCCGGGCGCGGTGGCTCAAGCCTGTAATCCCAGCACTTTGGGAAGCCGAGACGGGCGGATCACGAGGTCAGGAGATCGAGACCATCCTGGCTAACACAGTGAAACCCCGTCTCTACTAAAAAAATACAAAAAACTAGCCGGGCGAGGTGGCGGGCGCCTGTAGTCCCAGCTACTCGGGAGGCTGAGGCAGGAGAATGGCCTGAACCCAGGAGGCGGAGCTTGCAGTGAGCCAAGACTGGGCCACTGCACTCCAGCCTGGGCAACAGAGCAAGACTCTGTCTCAAAAAAAAGAAAAGAAAAGAAAAGAAACATGACAATAATCTATTGTAACTTTTAACAAAGATTTCTTTCAAAGCCACATAGCTAAATCAGGAAGTTCTCGTTCTTTACTCACTTGTCTTTTGGGTCTGTATAATCTGATATTTTTTCTTGGGTTGCTATTTAATTATAGAGTATAAAATATATGTATATACAGAAACTTTAAATGTTTAATAGTCTTATCTGTTTATTTCCTTGTGGTTTGCTCTGTTTTTAAGTTTAGAAATTTTCTCACTTTCAGAATTGATTTCCCCCCCACTATAGTATAAGATGATAATTTTACTCATTTTTATTTTATGCTAAAATTGATAACTAGTTGTCCCAATATCATAAATTATTTTTACCTTTAATTGACTTGGAGCCTCCTTTGTATTACATGTGATTTTGCATATTAGAGTCTTCTGGGTGATTCTGTTCACTTGCTGTGTTTTTAGTGTTGTGTGTAGCAGTTTCATTGTGGACTGTTAGAACAAAAAATGTCAAATACTATTGCATTTTTGCTTCAAAAACAGATAAATCAAGCTTATGTTCTGTTTGTACAAAAGAAGTGACAACACCAAAATATCAAGTATAATTTTTATTTTTAAAGAAATAATTTTTTTCTTACATTAACTCTCCCTTTGTACCTACTCTTTTCCAGTCATTTCTTTTGCCTTGTATATCTTTATATTTACAAATTTGAGGGGAAAAATAATGAAATGAGTTTTTTTTAACCTTAGTAATCTTTCTTTTTTTAAATCTTAAAAGATGTATCAGGAAAATATCAAAAGAAAGTAAAGGTGACGGCTGGGCGCGGTGGCTCACGCCTGTAATCCCAGCAGTTTGGGAGGCTGAGGCGGGCAGATCACAAGGTCAGGAGATCGAGACCATCCTGGCTAACACGGTGAAACCCCGTCTCTACTAAACAAAATACAAAAACTTAGCCGGGCATGGTGGTGGTCGCTCGTAGTCCGAGCTACTTGGGCGGCTGAGGCAGGAGAATGGCGTGAACCCTGGAAGCAGAGCTTGCAGTGAGCCGAGATCGTGCCACTGCACTCCAACCTGGGCGACAGAGCGAGACTCTGTCTCAAAAAAAAAGAAAGTAAAGGTGACAAAGGCATATCAGGAAAACATAAAAATAAGGTGGTAGTATTAACAATGTATAACTTCAGAGGAGTAAGAATTATGAGACAAAAGGTCATTTTAAGTTGATGGAAGAAATAATACATAAGATGAAATAGTTACAATCCCTGTATATTGAATAATACAGCATCATAAAATGTAAAGCAAAAACCTTTAGAAAAATGAAATCAATACACACAATTGTATTGGAAGACTTTAGCATTATCAATGTCTGATAAAGTAGGCAACAAATAAGGACACAAAAGATGGGAGCAATAAAATTTAATAAGAACCTCCATAAGAACACTATTGAATATTGTGCCATTCTATTTGAGATGGTCATGGAATTGAACATGTTGTATTTTCTGACCAAAACAAAAAGAAAACTAGAAATTAAAAATAAAGGTTTGAAAAATACCACTAAAATATTTTAAAATACTCACCAAATTATTAGGTTAAATTAAAATTAGGAAAACAAGAATGCTTCAGTATCAGAATTTATGGATATAGTAAAAGCTATATGCAGTGGTAAATTCTTAACCTTAAATGTTTTTATTTTTGTTTTTTGGGGGGGTTTTTTTGAGACAGAGTTTCACTCTTATCGCCCAGGCTGGAGTGCAGTGGTGCGACCTCAGCTCACTGCAGCCTCCACCTCTGGATTCAAGCGGTTCTCCTGCCTTAGCCTCCTGAGTAGCTGTGATTACAGGCACCCGCCAGCATGCCCAGCTAATTTTTTTATTTTCAGTAGAGATGGGGTTTCACCGTGTTGGCCAGGCTGATCTCCAACTCTTGACCTCGAGTGATCCACCCACTTCGGCCTCCCAAAGTGCTGGGATTACAGGCATGAGCCACCTCGCCGTGCCCATTTTTGTTTTAAAAAATAAAAATAGATGTACTAAGAATTCAGGTCAAAATTATAAAATTATAACAAGGAGGATACAGAAAAAATGATAGATATATGGTACAACGTGGATGATTCCTGAAAACACTATGCTAATGAAAGAAGCCAGTCACAAAAGACCACATATTGTATGATTATAGTTATATGAAATGTTCAGAGTGGGCAAATCTATAAAGACAGGAAGATTAGTGGTTATCTAAAGTTGGGGTGGAAAGGAAGGAGAAAAGGAGATTGATATCTGATTAGTTCTTTTTTAGTGGGAGGAAGGAAAAGAATGTTCTGAAATTGATTGTGATGGCTGTATAATCCTGTGAATATACTAAAACACATTGAGTTGTGCACTTTACATGAGTGAATTGTGCGGTATGTGAATTTATATCTCAATAAAGCTATTTTTAAAATGATAAAAGCAAATGTTAATGAATTATTATCTAAGAGCTTTTTTCTGTGTGCATGGGAAATCCCATAAAATAGACAAATCTGTCAAATCAGCAGGGCAAATAAGACATAGACTTAAGGAGAAATTGAAATGGAAGATTTAGAAAAGGATACAGAGAAGTTTAAACCAAAATGAATATTTTTACATTTTATGGTAAGAGCAGAGAATAGCTATTACCATAACGTTTCATGTCTCTGTGTTGTTACTCATCTTTTAAGTTATTCTGTCTGCTGAAAACACTCTTAACATCATCCTTTGTTTGTTTAATGGTGATAAAACATACCATTTTTAAGTGCATAGTTCAGTAGCGTTAAATGCATTCAAATTGTGCAACTGTCACCATCATCGTCTCTAGAACTTTTCATCTCCCCCCTGAAACAATGTGCCCATTGAAAACAGTTAACTCTCTTTTTCCACCCCCTAAGTCTCTGGCAACCACTATTCTGTCTCTCTGAATTTGATACTCTTAAGTACATCATTTAAGTGGAATCATACAGTATTTGTCCTTTAACTGGCTTATTCACTAGCATAATGTCCTCAGGGTTCATCCATGTTGTAGCATGTGTTATAATTCCATTCCTTTTTAAGGCTGAATAATACTCTATTGTATGTATACACCACATTTTGTTTATCCACTCATATGTTGATGGCTTCTACCTTTTGGCCTTTGTGAAGAGTGAATGCTGCAGTGTACAAGGCTGTACAGCTTATCTGTTTGAGTCCCTGCTTTCAGTTCTTTGGGGTATATATTAAGAAGTAGAGTTTGTATATCTATTTTTAATTTTTTGAGGAAACACTCTATGTTTGTTTTGTTTTGGTAGAGATGGGGTCTTGCTATATTGCCTGGGTTGGTCTCAAACGTCTCGACTCAAGCAGTCTTCCTGCCTCAGCCTCCCAAAGTGCTGGGATTACAGGCATGAGCCACCACACCTGGCCCCATACCATGGTTTGTAGCTACTTACATTCCCACCTTAGAATATTTGCATAATGATATATCAAACAAAGCATAGTATTTTAAAATAGTTGCTTGTATTAGTCTGTTTGGGCTGCCATTAAAAAATGCCACAGGCTTTGTGGCCTGACAGAAATTATTTTCTCATAGTTCTGAATGCTAGAAGCCTGAGATCAAGGTCCCTGCCAGTTTGGCTCCTGGTGAGGGCTCTTTGTGGTTTACGGACAGCCACTTTGCCCTCCCATGCCTTTTCTGGTATCTCTTCGTGTAAGGACACTGAGCCTGTCAGAACAAGGCCCCACTCCAATGACCTCACTTAGGCTGATGACCCCCTTACTTCAAAAACAGCCACATTGGGGGGTAGGGCTCTAACATACGAATTTGGGGAAGACACAGACATTCAGTCTATAATAATGTTCACTTTTTTCCCTCTAGACTGTAACCCTCTTGAGCACAGGATTATGTGTTTTTATTCATCTTTGTTTCCTTAGCCCAGTATATGGAATATAGATGCTACATCAGTGTCTGTTGAGCCAAACTAATAACTTAGAAAAGTTAATGAAATACATTACTTTTCTTGGGGAAAAAAAAAAAAAGCCAGAAAATTGGCTAAGAAGTAGAAAACCAAAATGAGAGAGAAAATTTAAAAACAATACATCACATACATGCCCAGAAGACTGTAGGGCCCTTAAGTTTTATTATTGAGTTCTTTTAAACTTTGAAGAAACAGTTACTTTATAGACTTTTTATTATGGAAAATCTCGAACTCACAAAAGTGAAGTGACCAGTTTTAATATAGTGAACTCCTGTGTATCTTTTACCCATCTTCTAAAAGTTATTAATATTTTGCTGGCCTATGAACAGCTAATTCTGATCCAGTAAAACAACATGTTAGCATCAACTTGAGTTAGAAAACAGGATTGAAATCCTGATATGATCTTCAGCAAGTTATGTAAACTCATAAGGCGAATATAGTAATCATGTGTACCTGTTATTGATTCTTTTTTTTTTTTTTTTTTTTTTTTTTTTTTTTTTGAGACGGAGTCTCGCTCTGTCACCCAGGCTGGAGTGCGGTGGCCGGATCTCAGCTCACTGCAAGCTCCGCCTCCCGGGTTCACGCCATTCTCCTGCCTCAGCCTCCCGAGTAGCTGGGACTATAGGCGCCCGCCACCTCGCCCGGCTAGTTTTTTGTATTTTTTAGTAGAGACGGGGTTTCACCGTGTTAGCCAGGATGGTCTCGATCTCCTGACCTCGTGATCCGCCCGTCTCGGCCTCCCAAAGTGCTGGGATTACAGGCGTGAGCCACCGCGCCCGGCCGTGTACCTGTTATTGAAAAGATAAAATAAGACAATATATGTATTAAGCATAATTAGCACATTGCCTGACATATATAATGATTGCCTAAATACTTGGTATTCAATACGAATTATTACCAAATACAGAAAAGATAAGAATACCACTGCCTATTTTACTTTATAGAATGTAATAAAACTTAAAGCACAAAATAGTTCCCCCTGGGATCTGTAAAAAACAAACCAAAAAAACTTAAAAATAAATAGGACAATGTGAAAGTAGTAAACTAAATAATGGTTTGAATTCACAGAAATTAACAACTTTTTTTTCTTCTTTTCAAAATAACCTTTAAGGAATAATTGATAACCAGGTAAAGTTTATCCTAGCAATGCAGGAAATCTATTAATACATTATATTCAGGAGTTCATTTAAAACCTAAAGTTTGAAAAGCTGTTTCCTAAAAACATCCATTTTCATATTAAAAACTTTGGTTAAGTGGCTGGATACACGGTAAATATCGAAAATCAATAGCTTACAGTTATATATATGCCAGCATTATTTAGTTAGATCTATAGGGGTTTCCAAATTCCTTTCATAATTGATTAAAAAACATAAGATCCCAAGATTGAGCTTTAGAAGTGGGGCCAAAATATTGCCAAGAAATATTAGAGATGCTAGATGAAGAGAGAGAAAATGTTCTTGGATAAAAAGATATTGTTATAAAGATTTTCTCCCTACATGCTAATGTATAAGGTGTATGCAATTCTAATTAGTCCCAGTCTACCATTTTTTAAAAATAGATTTATGCAAGTTACTCATTGATTTTAAAGTTAATAAAGAAAAACAAATGAGCCAAGAAAATTTTGAGTAACAGGATACTTCCCCATAGACATTAAAACTTAATAAGTGAAATATTATGGCCTCTAGGCAAAAATAGGCCAATTAATGCAATAATAGCCCAGATATAGTGTATATAAGGATGTAATATGTTAATTTCAAAAATAAAAGAAATCTGTGTGGAAGAGGATTAACATTTTTATTTTCAAACAGCATTAAACAATTATAAGACTGATTAATCTTTAACTTGTTGCAAGCTAATATAAAGTGATCATAAGACCCCAATAGAAAAAAATTGTAAATGTACTTGAGTAAACATTTAAATAAGTAATCCAAGTGACTAGTAATTGTATTTTTTAAGTGTTTAACATCATAAATATAGGGAAATGCAAATTAAATGTCCAGTTTTTAAAATTCTTGTATATCAAGTAACTGTTAATATGCTTTCACCAAATAATTTCAGTTTTAGGAATCTGTTAAGGGAAGCCATCAGAAATTCAAAGATTTATGTGCGCTATCTTCATCATAACATTGACAAAGCTGTGTATATTTTAGAGATTTTAAAATACATAAAATATGAAAAAGGCTTATATTATCTCTGGCTGGCAAAGTTACAGATGTTATTTTATTTATACTTTCTATTTTTAAAAATATGCATGTGTTAGTTCTTTTTTTAAGAGACAGGGTCTTGCTCTATCACCCAGGCTGGAATGCAGCGGCACGGTGATGGCTCACTGTAACCTCTAACTCCTAGGCTCCTTGAGTTACTTTTTTTTTTTTTTTTTGATGGACTTTATTTTTTAGAGCAGTTTTGGGTTCACAGCAAAGTCAAGAGATCTCGTGTAATCCCCTGTCCTAACACGCATAGCCTCCCCGATGATTAGTATACCCCTCACAGTGGTATCTTTCTTACAGCTGATGAACCTGCATTGATACGTCATTATCACCCTAAGTGCATAGGTTACATTAGGGTTCACTCTTGGTGTTGTACGTTCTATGGGTTTGGACAAATGTGTAATGATGTGTTCACAATTATAGTATCATACAGAATAAAAAATCTTTACCACTTATTCATTCTTCTTTTCCTCCAAATTCCTGTTAACCACTGTTTTTTTTTATTTTTTTATTGCTGCCATAGTTTTGCCTTTTCTTTTTTTTTTTTTTTTTTTTTTTTTTTTGAGACGGAGTCTCACTCTGTCCCCCTTGCTGGAGTGCAGTGGCCGGATCTCAGCTCACTGCAAGCTCCGCCTCCCGGGTTCAGGCCATTCTCCTGCCTCAGCCTCCTGAGTAGCTGGGACTACAGGCGCCCGCCACCTCGCCCGGCTAGTTTTTTTGTATTTTTTAGTAGAGACGGGGTTTCACTGTGTTAGCCAGGATGGTCTCGATCTCCTGACCTCGTGATCCACCCGTCTCGGCCTCCCAAAGTGCTGGGATTACAGGCTTGAGCCACCACGCCCGGCCAGTTTTGCCTTTTCTAGAGTGTCATGTACTTAGACTCATACCTGTGTAGCTTTTCGGATTGGCTTCTTTCACTTAACAATATGCATTTTAAGATTCCTGTATGTCTTTTCGTAGCTGGATAGCTCACTTCTTTTTTTTTTTTTTTTCTTCTTCTTTGAGATGGAGTTTTGCTTTTGTTGTCCAGGCTGGAGTGCAATGGCACGATCTCAGCTCGCTACAACTTCCACCTCCCAGGTTCAAGCGATTCTCTTGCTTCAGCCTCCCAAGTAACTGGGATTACAGGCGTGAGCCACCACGCCCGGATGATTTTGTATTTTCAGTAGAGACAGGGTTTCTCCATGTTGGTCAGGCTGGTCTCAAACTCCCGACCTCAGATGATCCTCCCACCTCAGCCTCCCAAAGTGCTGGGATTACAGGTGTGAGCCACCGTGCCCAGCTCACTTTTTTTTAGTGCTGAGTAATACTCCATTACCTAATTTTGCCAGTTTATTTACTCATTCACCTACTGAAGGGCATCTTGGTTGCTTCCAAGTTTTGGCTATTATAAAGCTGCCATAAACGTACAGGTTTGTGTGTGGATGTAAGTTTTCAACTCCTTGGGTAATACTAAGGAGCACAATTACTGGATCGTATGGTAAGAGAATATTTACTTTTGTAAGAAACCGCCAAACTGGGTTTCAAAGTGGCTGTATCATTTTGCATTCCCACCAGCAAAGAATGAGAGATTCTGTTGTTCCACAACCTCATCAGCATTTGATGTTGTCAGTGTTGTGGATTTTTGCCATTCTACCAGATGTTTTACTTAAGTCAAAAACCAAAACAAAATGAATTTCAATTAAAGAAAAATAACGTAAAGATCTTTTATTTTGTATAGTTGACGAGCTTTAGCCCCTCTCCTCCTTCTTCATACCCTACCACTGTTGGACCAGTAGAAAGCAGTGGATTGAGATCTCGCTACCGTTCTTCACCTACCGTCTACAACTCACCTACTGACAAAGAAGACTACATGACCGACCTACGGACTTTGGATACTTTTCTTAGAAGTGAAGAAGAGAAACAGCATAGGGTTAAGCTGGGTACATATATATTTTCTGTATATCTACTATACCTATTTTGGGTGTCACTTAATCCTTAACCTATTATTTTCATTATTTTAATATCCATACTAACATACTTTGTTAGCACTTTTTTTACTTTATATGTAACATAATTTTACGCAGTTAGAATTAAGTTCACAATTTAAGAAGTGAAATATAGCTAAACTAAGAAATCTTGAACCTACAATAAGATTGAAAGCTTTTTTGTATAATGTAAGTTACAATTTCTATTTAAAGTTGAGGCTACAAAATAATGTTTTGAAGCAGTGCATAGTAAACTTACTCAAATTATAGCTGTCTCTTTTCAGGTAGTCCTTTGGAAGGTTGGTGTGGCAGAGCAGGCTGAAAGAGAGAGCATGTATTCACTTGAGAAGCGCTGCTGTTTTTCAGAACATTTTAAAACTTGCGTTTTAGTATTTCCTGAAAGCCTATAGTTTACCTTGGGAAAGAGTGTTAGCAGATCTTAATCTGTTTGGGGTGGATTTGATTATTACAGAGTCAATTATTTGAAACCAAATTAGGTTATTGAACTGAGTAATGATTTTTCCCTGTCAGGAACTTTCATGGAAAGCATATTAGGCACTACTAAGGAAGCCGGTTATTGGACCATGGCTCTTTGTGTCGCTTGAAGTCTCACCAGTGATTTTTAATTTCATTTTGCCTGAAAGTGCCACAGATGTTACAGAAACCAGTCAGTATTATCTTCTTATTTTTGATACATGCTTGTTAAAAAGAATTTGAAATATTTTGGGTCTACTGAAACTTTAATACAGAGTATAATACAAAGAACCTATGTATCCTTGGCACATCTTTGTAATACCTAGATATTTTCTGACTTCACTTTTATTCTTTGACCCAGTAGGAGCTATTTAGAAGTAATATTATTATTGTTCGGAAGTGTTATTGGTGTTGCTTTTAATTTTCAAGCCTGAAAAGGCTTGGTTACCTTTTTTTCCTCCTAAGTTAATTTTACTGTGGTTAGAGAATCTGATCTGTACCTATCAGTTTTGTGTTTATTCGTTTGAGACTTGCTTTTAGGTCTACCATGTGATCACTTTTCTGTAAATGGCTTTGGTATGTTGAACAGAATGCAGAGTCTCTAAATTTGGGCCTCTATATTTGTTCACTGTCACACTTCTTGATGGTATTCTTAAATTCTTTATCTTACTAATTTTTATCTGCCTGATCTATTGGTTGTCAGAAAGTATGCCAGAAGCTCCCATTGATTGTCTACCATTAAGTGTTTTCTCACAATTCTGTCAGATTTGCTAAATATACATATGAGATTATGTTAAATGCATGTAAATTCAGAATTGTGAATATCATTCTGGTGAATTATGCCTTTTATCTTTATCTCTTAGGCTTTTTGCCTTAAAGTCTATTTTGTCTGACATTGACACATCTATATTAATTTCTTTTTGGTTAGTATCTGTCTGGTATATCTATCTCTATCCCTATTCTGTTAGCCCTTCTGTGCCCATAGGTTTTCGAAAATTAAGTATTTTGTGCAAATTAATAAATGATTAATAAGTATTTTGTGGGAAGCTACTTATCTAAAACTACATAAATATTTGGTCCCCATCAAACTTTTTTTTTTTTTTTTTTTTTTTTTTTGAGATGGAGTCTCGCTCTGTCGCCCAGGCTGGAGTGCAGTGACCGGATCTCAGCTCACTGCAAGCTCCGCCTCCTGGGTTTACGCCATTCTCCTGCCTCAGCCTCCCGAGTAGCTGGGACTACAGGCGCCTGCCACCTCGCCCGGCTAGTTTTTTTTTTGTATTTTTTAGTAGAGACGGGGTTTCACCGTGTAGGCCGGGATGGTCTCGATCTCCTGACCTCGTGATCCGCCCGTCTCGGCCTCCCAAAGTGCTGGGATTACAGGCTTGAGCCACCGCGCCCGGCCTTTTTTTTTTTTTTTTTTTTTGAGAATAGGTCTCACTGTATTGCAGTGGTACAATCTGGGCTCACTGCAGCCTTGAATTCAGGGCTCAGGTGCCTCTCCCACCTCATCCTCCTGAGTAGCTGGGACTACAGATGCATGCCACCATGCCATGCGAATTTTTGTGTTTTTAGTAGAGACAGGGTTTTGCCATGTTGCCCAGGCTGGTCTCAAACTCCTGAGCTCACACAACCCACCCACTTTGGCCTCCAAAAATGCTGGGATTACAGGCGTAAGCCACTGTGCCTGACCCCATCAAACTTTGACTTACTAGTTCTAACATCCTTTTAAGATTATTTTCAAAATTATTACTATGTTGGTTGTCATGGGGCTTTCCAGTTTCATCATTTCTCCTATGTTTATTTATTCCTTTAACATTTTTCTTTTTTTTTTTTAACTAATACAGTATACATAAAATTTACAATATTAACCTTTTTTTTTTTTTTTTTTGAGATGGAGTCTTGCTCTGTCGCCCAGGCTGGAGTGCAGTGGTAGATCTCAGCTTACTGCAACCTCTGCCTCCCAGGTTCAAGCGATTCTCCTGCCTCAGCTTCCCAAGTAGCTGGGATTACAGGCGTCTGCCACCATGCCTGGCTAATTTTTCTATTTTTAGTAGAGACGGGATTTCACCATGTTGGCCAGGATGGTCTCCATCTCCTGACCTCAGGTGATCTGCCTGCCTCAGCCTCCAAAGTACTGGGAATTACAGCCATGAGCCACCGTGCCTGGCCCAATATTAGCAATTTTAAGTGTTTAATTAAGTGGTGGTAAGTACATTTACATTATTGTGTAGCCACCTCTTACATTTATTTCTTGGTATTCTATAAGATAAAGGTTTCTTCTCCCTAATCATATCACTTATGTTGATGATTAGATTGTCCCAGATTGGGCTAGTGGGATGCTCTGTAAGCTGACTTCTCTGTTCTTTTGACATGATACCATCATTCTTTGAGCTAATCCCTCCACCCCTACCACCTTTCTAGTACCACAAAATGTCAGGCTCATTTTGTGTTGTCCCTGGCTAGCTCCAGAGTCAGTCTGTTTCTCTAAGAGCCCTGATTCCTTTTAATGGAGAACGATACTTAGAAATTAATATCTGGGCACTGGGCACACTGTTGTTATTGAGGTATCATTACTCCAGGTCCTCTAGGAAATATTTGTATAGACACATACACCAATATATGTACACACACACATCTATATGTATTATTCTGTCTGTTTTTAAAAAACCATGAGTTTATAATGTTATTTCTAATTCCAGTCCAGCTATACAGTTTATTCTGTCCTCTCCACTTTTCATATTTGTAACTTTCTCCAGCAGTAAAAAACCAGCCCTCATATTCTCTCTCTCATGCACACTTTCTTGCTGAATCATTTGAAAGGAAGTTGCAGGCATCCTGCCACTTCATTCCTGAGTATTTCACATGCATCTCCTAAGAACAAGACATTTTGCTTTCTAACTACAATATGAGCTGGGCACAGTGACTCACACTTGTAATCCCAGCACTTTGGGAGCCCGAAGCAGGTGGACCACAAGGTCAGGAGCCTCATGATCAGACCAGCCTGACCAACATGATGAAACCCCGCCTCTACTAAAAAATTAGCCGGGCTTGGTGACGCGAGCCTGTAATCCCAGCCACTCTGGGGGCTGGGGCAGGAGAATCGCTTGAACCCGAGAGGCAGAGGTTGCAGTGAACCAAGATCTTACCACTGCACTCCAGCTTGGGTGACAGAGCGAGACTCCGTCTCAAAGGAACAAACCAAATAACTACAATATGATTGTCATGCTTAAAATACTACAAGTGTTCATATTCACATTTCCCCAGTTGACCTAATACTGACCCTTATAGTGCTTTTTTTTTTTTTTTACTGATGCAGGATCCAATCAGGTATCACATACTGCATTTACTTGTGCTTCTGTTGTCCCCTTAAATCTAAACCATTTGGATAGTTTGGGTTTTGTGGGGGTTTTTGTTTTGTTTTCTTTTTTTCTTTTATGACATTTACATTTTGAAGACACCAGGCTATTGTTTTGAAAATTCAGATTTGTTTCATCATTTTGTTACTATTAGATTCCGTTTAAATATTATTTTCTGGCAAGAATACAACATAGGTGGTGGCATGTCCTTTTCAGTGTATGACATCAGGAGATGCGTGATGCTGCCTTGTCTCTTTGTCGGTGATGTGTAATAAAATTGGATCACTTGTTTAAGGTGATAGCAACTGGATTTCTTCATGATTTTCCCTTTATGTCCTGTTTCTGTAACAGCGTTTTACCCAGTGATTTTAGCATGTATTGATGATCCTTGCCCTTGATAAAGTGGTGATTATAAAGTGGAGATTTTCTTTCTTTCTTTTTTTTTTTTTTTTTTTGAGACAGAGTCTCGCTGTGTCTCCCAGGCTGGAGTGCAGTGGCGCGATCTCGGCTCACTGCAAGCTCTGCCTCCCAGGTTCACACCATTCTCCTGCCTCAGCCTCCCAAGTAGCGCCCGCCACCACGCCTGGGTAATTTTTTGAATTTTTAGTAGAGATCGAGACCACGGTGAAACCCCGTCTCTACTAAAAATACAAAAAATTAGCCGGGCGCGGTGGCGGGCGCCTGTAGTCCCAGCTACTCGGGAGGCAGAGGCAGGAGAATGGCGGGAACCCGGGAGGCAGAGCGTGCAGTGAGCCGAGATCGCGCCATTGCACTCCAGCCTGGGCGACAGAGTGAGACTCCGTCTCAAAAAAAAGAATTTTTAGTAGAGATGGGGTTTCACCGTGTTAACCAGGATCCGTCTCGATCTCTCAACCTCGTGATCCTCCCGTCTTGGCCTCCCAAAGTGCTGGGATTACAGGTGTGAGCCACCACGCCTGGCTAAAGTGGAGATTTTCTAATTATTTATTTCTACATTTCATAGTTGGGCATTCTTCTCTAAAGAAGAGCGTTCTGTTTTACCCCCACCCCAACTTTTTTGGTTTAGTCATTGTGGACTCATCAGCTCTTTCTTTAGTAATGTCTAAACTGTTATTTAACTAATTCATTGAGTTTTTTAATTTCAGCCATTTGTTTTCATTTTATAGTTTTATTTGGTTGTTTTCAAATATGCCA
Organism: Macaca mulatta; assembly: GCF_049350105.2. Taxonomy (NCBI): domain Eukaryota; kingdom Metazoa; phylum Chordata; class Mammalia; order Primates; family Cercopithecidae; genus Macaca; species Macaca mulatta. Next base: position 169,873,494 of record NC_133408.1, on the reverse strand, counting down.
GGTTTTTGTAGAATATTTTTTATTCTTATGTTTTCAGTTCCTTTTTCTGTCTCAGTTGCTTAAACACACTTTTTAAAAGTTATTTGTCCAATAGTTCAATTATCTAAAGTTCTTGGAGGTTAAATACTCACCATTTTTGTCTTGTTAGTTCTTATGCCTGGAGGCTTGTTTCCTTGTATTTGATGTAATTTCTGTTTGTTTCTGATAAGTTTATCTTGGCTGGATGGAAGCTTTGTCTCTTCCTAGCTGTCTTGTATTTGCCTCTGTCAGGTGCTTTAGGAGTATTATTGACTTTGAGCTAACTTAAGTAATTTCTAAGCTTGGAGATTCCTGGACCTCACAGGTAATATAAATGGGCACTCTAAACCCATGTGAAGATGTATCTATGATTTTTAAATCTCGGGGTGCTTTTTCTTTTCTTTTTTTTTTTTTTTAAATCTCCCAACAACCTATGACAGACAAGCTTTCATTATCTCCTGGTCCCATTGAACAGATTTTTTTCTTATCTACTCAGAATGTGGCCCTTTGAGATTCCTGGTCCTCTACCAGCAGCAGGGACTAGGGGTAGGAGAAAGGTGTCAGCCCAGCTCTCTACCTCTTATGGGCCCAAATCCTTATCTCCATTTCCCACTTGGGCAATGAATTCCAAGCTAATAGATTTCTCAAGGCCTACAAAATTCTTTAGAGCAGCCACAGCATCCTCTTACAGGCTATTTTGATTTTTAATTCTCTTTTCATTTTTAACCATTGGCTATTCATAGCCTTACTTTTTTGCAAGCTCCATTATTCATTTTAATAATTTTGTTTTTGTTTTTGAGATTGAGGTTTTTTTTGTTTTTGAGATGGAGTCTAGCTCTGTTGCTCAGGCTGGTGTGCAATGGGGTGATCTCGGCTCACTGAAACCCCTGCTTCCTGGGTTCAAGCAATTCTGCCTTAGCCTCCTAAGTAGCTGGGATTACAGTCGTGCGCCACCACACCTGGCTAATTTTTGTATTTGTAGTAGAGACGGGGTTTCACCATGTTGGCCAGGCTTGTCTCGAACTCCTGACCTCAAGTGATCTGCCCACCTTGGCCTCCCAAAGTGCTGGGATTACAGGCGTAAGCCACCGCGCACCTGCCTAAAGAACGTATTTTATTTAATAAATATTTTTAGATATTTATGGTGGGAGATGTTTTAGGTTGTCTGGTTTGCTGTGTTGCCAGATTTCCAAATCTCCATGTGCTTTGACTCTTAGTTTTTTGAGGTTCTCCAGCTGTAGATTGTGTGCTATTGTGGTGGTGGTGGTATGCATCATGGAAAGGCCTGTTTTGTCATTACTTGCTATGTACATTTTTTCTTTGCTTTGACTAATGCCCAGAGGTACTAGAACTTACTATTTCTATTCATTGTCTAAAGCCAATCTTCAATGAAATTTTTCTCAAATACAAGTTTTTTCATAGAAAACTTATGTTTCTTAAAGTTAATAATCGCAGTGATTAATCAAAATAGGATAACTTTATGCTCTGTTATGACCATGTTTCTTTCCATTTCTGTTCTCTATTTATTAAATCATTTGTGTTGGTTGGCAACTGCTTTTCTTAACATTAATTCATTCCTAAAGTCAGTTTTGCCATTATTTCATACAAAGTGTGATGTTTCTTTACTATATGTAGCTTTTTATGCCAGGATGAAACATACGACATTCACCAACGCTCCTACTAGCTAACCTTCAAAATTTTGATGAAATGAAATATTGCTGCATATCCCCTTTGATGATTTCTAATTCTTTGTGCCTGTAAACATAAGGAAAATGAGTTTTGTTATTTTCCAGTCATTCCTTTCAGAATTCTGCTAAGATTAAAAAAAAAAAAAAACTTGTTTCTATTTATGAGTTTTGTTTGAGGGTATAAAGTACCAATTGATATTTTTTATATCAGTTAAACTCTGAAAATATAAGCCCTTTATAAATACCATATAATTGTCAAAAACTTGCTTATTTATTTAGGCGCTCTGCTAGATGCTAGGAAAAAGAAAATGCTCCCTGCTTTCAAGGAACTCAATTCTATTTGGGAAAACAGACAAAAACTATAACCCTGAAGTGTGATGAGTGTCCTGGTTCAGAGGCCTCTGTAGGAGTACATTCCTAAATATAACTTTTTTTTACATTTCTTAAAAGTAAATTTATAAGTTTAGAAGGATAACCATCAGATAGTCTTTTAATACAACTCAGGAATTACCACAGGCTGTTAAATAAAACAGTGAAGTACAGGGACAAATAAGTTTAGCCTGTTACCAGGAGAGTAATCTTTTAGTAGGAGGCTATAGTTATCCCATTCAGAAGGAGCTTCTACAAACTTCAAAGAACTTGCTTAGCCTATTTATTTCCTAAAGAAATTTGTCTGTTTCTTACTAAATGATTTAAAAGTCTTAGTGAAATGAGCTTAATTTTTCAACAAAACTAGACAGATTCCTTTTGACTGCTTATTGTTCTTATAACTCTTAAAATGATACGGCTTAGAAAATACTGTTTCAAATTTTTAATCACAAGCCGACTGTGTTCTCTAAAGAGAAAATTATGTTAGGGAGAAGAGAATCTCCTTGAGGGTTGGTCTTCTGATTCCTGGATTGGCGTTGCCTAGATACAAGTGTTAACTCTAGAAGTCAGAATTGCTACAACACACTGATACTGTTTATCTTCACAATCAATTCTAGGGAGCCCAGATTCTACCTCTCCTTCCAGCAGTCCTACTTTCTGGAACTACAGTCGTTCTATGGGGGATTATGCACAAACTTTAAAGAAGTTTCAGTATCAGCTTGCCTGTAGGTCTCAGGCCCCATGTGCTAACAAAGATGAAGCCGATCTCAGCTCTAAACAAGCTGCAGAAGAGGTAAGTGGAAAATAAAAGTGACTTAATATTTATGATTTATGCATTGCTAGAAAGTGTTCTACTTCTGGAACATATTTTCTGTAATATTCCATTCTGTTGGACAGAAATACAAATCTGGCACACATTAAGCAGTGGGAAAGCTCCTGTCTTACTTTGTGTACCTAAAACTAAAAACTAAATTATATCATACATTTTACTCTATGACACACAGTTCACCTTAGTGCCCTGTCTGAAACATATTTTTACATTGATTATAAAAAGGCTCTCAGGTATATAATTGTACTTAACACATACAGAAGTCTTGCTCTTAAAATATATTTGGATTAGAACATTTGTCAGTAATTTCATCACTTTAATACCAAATATGGAATTTTTATTTTGTTCTTAAAAGCAAGAAAAATGGGCTGGGTGTGGTGGCTCACGCCTGTAATCCCAGCACTTTGGGAGTGCAAGGCGGGTGGATCACTAGGTCAGGAGATAGAGACCGTCTGGCCAACATGGTAAAACCCTGTCTCTACTGAAAATTCAAAGATTAGCCCAGCATGGTGGCATGCACCTGTAGTCCCAGCTATTGAGTAGGCTTAGGCAGGAGGATCACTTGAACCTGGGAGGCAGAGGTTGCAGTGAGCCAAGATTGCGTCACTGAACTCCAGCCTGGGCAACAGATGGAGACTCCATCTCAAAAAAAAAAAAAAAAAGCAAGAAAAAAAATATTCTTTACGCATACCAATGTAAGGAACTTTTAAAGATAAATCTGTGTGTGAACAGCATTTATAAGTGAGTAATAAGAAAATTACTGAATATTAATTAGATGAATATTGATGTTTGGGAAATTTTTTTTTCTAAGTTCATTAAATATTTTTAGGATGGGAGAAAGAATGATGATTTCTAGCAAGATTTTTCCTCACTGATTGTTCATTTTAAACATGAATTGTTATAGGTTTGGGCAAGAGTGGCTATGAATAGACAACTTCTTGATCATATGGATTCATGGACAGCTAAATTTAGAAATGTAAGTTCTGACATTACTTTTTGGACAATATTAGTGCCTCTTAATATGCAAAGCATGTTATTGGAATATCATTTAGAGTTCATTATAAATTAGAATATTACAGTTATAAAGGTACAGTATAAATGGTACATATGTAAGGATAAACATGGCTGTTACTGTATGGTATTTATTTTCATGAGATTTTTTTCTTCCTCCATATTTAGTGAATTGATATGTTTTGAGAAAATAAAGAAATAATATGTTTAGTTATTAAGATCCTCCCGTTTCCAGTTCTCAATTTTATTTTCCAAAGAGCTTTTCTATTGGAGCCTTTTACGTACCTAGAATTGTGAGGGGAAACAAAAATGAGGCCCTTGCCCTCAGAAAACTTAAAGAGTTAGATAAGACAATGTATGCTTGAAGCTATTTCAAAGTAGATTGTGATTTCTGTTTTTCTAGAGAAGAACCTTCTAATCTTGGGCCAGCTTTTGCACATACAGAGTGAGTTAGTTCCCTATTTCCAACTCCATGTCTTCCTCCCACCTTCTCTAGTACCTGTATGTCCTGGATTCTATTAGGCATATGGACTTCCCCTTCCATTATATGGAGCTCCACTTAGCTTCCGAAGGGGCTGCTACTTCTGTTGTTTCATCCTTCAACACTCATCCATCCACTCTGCATCTTCTAGAACTATTTTGAAATTACTTGTGCTCGTTTTTTATCCTTTTACTGTTATTTAAATAGGGTATCAAAATAGAGGGGCAAAAACTGGTTCTACTTTCTTGAACCAGAAACCCGGATGGCATTTTACAGATAATTCCTGAACCCAATCCTAGACCTACTCAATTAGAATTTATAAGGGTGGGCCTAGACCTCTCTCTGGGATACGTTAGATGATTTCATTACCGCCAAAGAGTGGCTGGCAAATTAAGATGCATGTAGTAAATGTTGGAAGAATAAATGAGTGAAATCATCTCCTGGAACTGGAGTTTGTTGTAGTTTCTGTTATAGGCTAGTCTAAAAATGCTGACATGTTTAAAAAATTCTTAGTCAGACGGAGTATTAGCTACTTAGAAGAAATGCAAATACATTTCCTCATCTGAAGTCCCTAGGCTACCATGTGCTAGGAAATGTAGAGTTTTTGGATTTTTTTTTAAAGCAATACATTTATACCTGTACCGTATATATTATAACACCAGAGTCTAGTTAACACCCAGTAATCAACCACATTAATACTTATGCAGAAAAACATAGGAATAATCACACTCAGTGGGATAAAGCCTGTAAATAGCTTCATGTGAATTCAGTTCAGGTCTTGCCAGTGGATCGAAATTTGCTTCCTTACATGGATTACAAAAAATCTTTTTAATTCCCAGAAGGTTTTTATTTCAGTTGTTTATATCGTATTTCATCGGAAACATTTTTTCATTATTTTATGGATAAACAAAAGCATGGAAACAGAAGTGGTAATTGAAGTTGCTACAAACACACACACAAAATAACAACACACAAATCAGATGGGATGTATCCTTAGACAATCTTCACATCCCAGCGTTAGTTTATATTAGCCATGGAAGAGGCATTTGAAAGTCCCAGTCCTAAAGTAATATTGTAATATTCAAATATTCACAAGCCAGTTTCAAATGTAATAAGTCTCTGTTTTTCCACGTGGCTAGGGAATTGGGTGAGCCTGCTGAGAGTTAAGCAGTTATGTTAGTTTGAAAAACTGTCTTACTGATTGCAAACCAATATAAACACTACATTAATAAATGTGTGAATAACTATCCTACAGATGTAAACTGAAGATTATCCTTTTAGCTAAATATAATAATCAGAAAATTTTAAGAAAAATTTAACATATAGCTAAGTTTTTTTTTTTTTTTTTCATGGAAAAAACATGTTATTTAAGAATGTAATTTAGTTGCTGGGCACAGTAGCTCATGCCTGTAATCTCAACACTTTGGGAGGCCAAGGCAGGCGGATCATCTGAGGTCAGGAGTCCAGGACCAGCCTGGCCAACATGGTGAAACCCCGTCTCTACTAAAAATACAAAAAATTAACTGGACGTGGTGGCAGGTGCCTGTAATCCCAACTGCTCAGGAGGCTAAGGCAGGAGAATCCCTTGAACCTGGGAGGCTGAGGTTGCAGTGAGCTGAGATCGCGCCATTGTGCTCCAGCCTGGGCAACAAGAGCGAAACTCCGTCTCAAAAAAATAAAAATAAAAAGGAATGTAATTTAGTTAATTTACACTCCAGTGGCATATTTTTTTAACCATCTCTTGATTTCTGGTAGCTATTACTTTCATTCTCTTTCACTATACTTTATGATTCTTTTAATATTCAACTATAAGATAGTAAAAAAAAATTCTTAGAGTTGCTTATAAAAAAGAAAGTAATTGTTTGAGAGCTACTTTGGAATTATGTATCTAAAATCTGTACCTTATTTCTTCCTAGTGGATCAATGAGACAATATTAGTGCCACTTGTTCAAGAGATTGAGTCTGTCAGCACACAGATGAGACGAATGGGTTGTCCAGAGCTACAGATAGGAGGTATGTGGAAACGGAGCCCAGTGTTGGATTTCTGTTAGTAAATCTACCAAGTGGAAAACTTCTTGTAATGGACGACTTATTTTGTTACCTTGAGGTGAAAAACCCCAAATGTCTGTAATCTAGTTTGTTTTTTTTAATGTGACAGCTTTATCAGGATGTAATTTAGCTACCATATAATTTACCCATTTAAAATGTACAGTCCGAAGTCTTGGGTTATGCAACCATCACCATAGTCACTTTTAAAACATTTCATCACCTGAAAAAGAAACCCTCCACCTTTTACCATTCACCCCCCATTCTATACATTCCTCCCAGCCCTTTGCAAGTGCCAGTCTATTTTCTGTCTCTATAGATAGGCCTGTTGTGGATATTTCGTATGAATGGAATCACAGAATATGAACATGACTGTGACTTCTTTCACTGAGCGTAGTGCTTTCAAGGTTTGTCCATGTTGTAAAATATATCATTACATCTTTTTTTTTTTGAGACAGAGCTTTGCTCTGTCGCCTAGGCTGGAGTGCAGTGGTGCAATCTCAGCTCACTGCAAGCTCCGCCTCCTGGGTTTGTGCTATTCTCCTGCCTCAGCCTTCCGAGTAACTGGGACTACAGGTGTGTGCCACCATGCCCGGCTAATTTTTTTGTATTTTTAGTAGAGACGGGGCTTCACTGTGTTTAACCAGGATGGTCTCGATCTCCTGACCTCGTGATCTGCCCACCTCAGCCTTCCAAAGTGCTGGGATTACCGGCGTGAGCCACCCGGCCCAGCTACATCATTTTCTTTATTGCTGAATAATACTCAAAATAGATCTACTACATTTTGCTTATTCATCAGTTGATTGACATTTAGGTGGTTTGCACTTTTTAGCTATTATGAATAATGCTGCTGTGAACAGTCACATACAAGTGTTTATATGGACCTATGTTTTCATTTCTCTTGGGTATATACCTAGGGATGGAATTGCTGAGCTGTAGGATAACTGCTTAACTTTTTGAGGCACTGCCAGACTCTTCTAAAGCAGCTAGCTGCACCATTTTATATTCCCACCAGCGTGTATGGGGTTCTGCTTTCTCCACTTCCTTGCAACACTTGTCATATGTTTTATCGTCATCCTGTAGTAGGTGTGAAATGGTCTCATTTTGGTTTTGATTTGCATTTCCATGATGACTACTGATGTTGAACATCTCATGTGTTTATCAGTCATTTGTATATCTTCTTAGAAATGTCTTTTTCGGCTGGGCATGGTGGCTCACACCTGTAATCCCAGCACTTTGGGAGGAGGAGGCGAGCGGATCACCTGAGGTCAGCAGTTCGAGACCAGCCTGACCAACTGGTGAAACCCCATCTCTACTAAAAATACAAAATTAGCCAGGCATGGTGGCAGGTGCCTGTAATCCCAGCTACTTGGGAGACTGAGGCAGGAGAATCGCTTGAATCTGGGAGGCGGAGGTTGCAGTGAGCCGAGATGGCGCCATTGCACTCCAGCCTGGGGGACAAGAGCGAGACTTCATCTCAAAAAAAAAGAAATGTCTTTTTGGTTCCTTTACCCATTTTTAAATTTGGTTGTCTTTTTGTTGAGTGCTAGATGTTTTCTTTATATTCTAGATATAAGACCAAGACTCTTAGCAGATATTAATCACAAAGTTGTATAAAGCGTAAAGACTATGTAATAATAGTAATTTTCTATCACCTATTTTCAACTCTCTTATCTGCTAAAGGTAAAATTTTAGGGTACCATATAAATTGCCTAAAATATATATACTATAACTTAGTTATTAAGTAATTACCTTTACTATTAAGTTATTAAGTAATTACCTTTACTATTTTTTTTTTTTTTTTTTTTTTTTGAGACGGAGTCTCGCGCTGTCACCCAGGCTGGAGTGCAGTGGCCGGATCTCAGCTCACTGCAAGCTCCGCCTCCCGGGTTCACGCCATTCTCCTGCCTCAGCCTCCCGAGTAGCTGGGACTACAGGCGTCCGCCACCTCGCCCGGCTAGTTTTTTGTATTTTTTTTTTTTTTTAGTAGAGACGGGGTTTCACCATGTTAACCAGGATGGTCTCGATCTCCTGACCTCGTGATCCGCCCGTCTCGGCCTCCCAAAGTGCTGGGATTACAGGCTTGAGCCACCGCGCCCGGCCAATTACCTTTACTATTAATGCTACAGTGAATATCCTCTTACCTAAATCTTTGTGTACACTTGTAATTATTTCTTTAGGATAATTTCTTAGAAGTAGAGTTGTGTGTCAGTAGGTACGAATATTTTAAGATTTTTGTTGTCGTTGTTGTTTTCTAGACAGTCCCGCTCTTTTGCCCAAGAGGGAATACAGTGGTGCTGTCATGGCTCACTACAACCTCAGCCTCCTGGGCTCAAGAGATCCTCCCACCTCAGCCCCATCCAAATAGCTGGGACTACAGGCACACACCACCACACCTGGCTGATTTTTGTATTTTTGTAGAGATGGGGTGCCCAGGCAGGTCTTGAACTCCTGAGCTCAAGCAGACCCTCTGCTCTGGCCTCCCAAAGTGCTAGGATTACAGACATGAGCCAGTGCATCTGGACATATTTTAAGGTTTAGAAGATACACATCTCTTCAAAAAGCTTATACCAGTTTGTACTTTAGCAACCATGACACATATAAGAATGCTTTTCAAGTTTGGATATTTTAAAATTTTTAATTGCTTTTTAAATTTCTATGCATAATTATCTTGCAGGATATGAAGAGAAATCACTACCATAAAAAGCTTCTGCTTGTCCTGCCGTAATGGGCAACTTCTAATTCAACTTATTTTGAAAATGATTGTGTATCTTTTTATACATGTCTTATAAATTTTCTGTATATTAGTTGTTTATAGATTTGTCAAAATTGGTTTGGCTGCTTCTCTGGGGAAGGGGAAGGGATGTTGCATGTGTAAATCTGGCTACCTTGCCAGGAATGGGTGTAGGTAATATAGATAGTGCAAATTAAGATGAACTATTACTGCTTTCTTTCATTTATTCCTTCGACATTGAGTGCCTAATCTGTGCCAAGTATTAATACTATTCTAGGCACTGGGGGATACAGCAGTGACCAAAATGGCCAAAGTCCCTGCCTTCATTAAGCTTTCATTCTAGTAGATGAGATAGACAATAAAAAAGATAAAGTACTTTGGGCCAGGCACAATGGCTCACGCCTATAATCTCAACACTTTGGGAGTCCAGCGTTGGTGGATTGGTTGAGCCCAGGAGTTTGAGCCCAGCCTAGGCAATATAGTGAGACCTTGTCTCTACTAAATAGAAAAAAAGTCAACCAGGTGTGGTGGCATGTGCCTGTAGTCCCAGCTGCTCAGGAGGCTGAGGTGGGAGGATTGCTTGAGCTCAGTAGATTGAGGCTGCAGTGAGTGGTGATTGTGCCACTATACTCCAGCCTGGGTGACAGAGCAAGACACTGTCTCAAAAAACAAAAAGAGAAAAAGAAAAACAGTACATTGGACAGTGGTTAGTGCTAAGGAGGAAAAAGGCACAGGAGAGTAGTGTTCCTAATGTTTAGAGAGGAGGGGTGAAATTTGAGGTAGGGTGGTCAGGGGAGACGTCATTGACTTGTATAAAGACTGAAGGCAGTGAGGAACCAGCTATATGAACACATGAGAAGAGCATTTTAAGTTCTTTTGGAAACTCACTTTTAGAATAATCTGTGTTCTCTGTGTTTTGTTTTAACAGAGGCTAGTATTACTAGCTTGAAACAAGCCGCCCTGGTCAAAGCCCCTCTCATTCCGACTTTGAACACAATTGTTCAGTATCTAGACCTTACTCCAAATCAGGAATACTTGTTTGAAAGGATCAAAGGTAATTATTGATTGGAAGAGGAAAAAATGAGAGCTTTTTTACTACACTGGAATTTATCAGTAAAGATTAACAAGGAAAAACCATTTTAATTAAAAGTATATTTTATGTCTTATAAATACGTGTTAATTTTGGCTTAATAATTTTATTTTGTGTAGGAAACTTAAATATGAGCTAAATGGGCTCCAGTGAATATTTCACTCATTTCCTACTTTTAGACTCTTAAGAATGGGTGCCACTATGACATTCTTTATAGTTCAACATGCTGAGCCTTATTTCTCTTAATTTTTATAATTCCTATTTAATAAGTTCCTTCCTTAGATTTCTGTTATATTCTTACTATTTGGTGGAAGATGTGCTCTTCTGAGGAGACTGACTTGAGAATCAGGAAATGTAGCCTCCCTGACACCCCCATACACCCTCTATGCCTCTCTACTTACACAGCAATTCATAAAGTTAGAATTTTTTTAAATTTGGATAAACTTTTTAAAAGGTTCTCATCACTAAGACAAGTTTTAGAAATAGTATTCAAATTTATCGTAAATCTTAATTTGAAAATATTATAGTGTTCTCCCTTTCCCCTAAGGTTAGAGCAGGGTTCAGGAATAAACATTTTTCACGACTTTTTAAAACATTTTATATAAGGAGAATTTCAAACATACACAATACTAGACAAAATAGTATACACACGCCTCTTGTACATATCACCCAGCCCCAACAATCACTAGTCCCTGGCCAGCCCCTGCCCTATCCACTTTCTTCCTGTATTATTTGAAACAAGCCCTCATGTCATTATCAGTTCATTTGTAAATATTTCTTTGTATATCACTAAAAGATAAGCCTCCCGCGACCCCCTGCTTTTGAGACAGGGTCTTACTATGTTGCCTAGGGTGGTCTCCAACTCCTAGGCTTAAGCAGTCCTCCCACCACAGCCTCCCAAAGTGCTAGGATTATAGACATGAACCACCGTACCCTGCTGAGCCTTTAGAAAACTGATACAACCGTACATAACCACAATACAATTATCTTTTTTTTTTTTTTTTTTTTGAGATGGAGTCTCTCTCTGTCGCCCAGGCTGGAGTGCAGTGGTGCAATCTTGGCTCACTGCAACCTCCGCCTCCCAGGTTCAAGCAATTCTCATGCCTCAGCCTCCTGAGTAGCTGGGATTACAGGCATGTACCACCATGCCCCAGCTAATTTTTGTATTTTTAGTAGAGACGGGGTTTCACCATGTTGGTCAGGCTAGTCTTGAACTCCTGACCTCATGATCCATCCACCTCGGCCTCCCAAAGTGCTGGGATTACAGTCGTGAGTCACCACACCTGGCCACAATTATCATTCTTAATATTCTTTTTTTTTTTTTGAGACAGGGCTCACTCTGTCACCCAGGCTGGAGTGCAGTAATGGCGCTAGTGCAGGAGTGTATAGACCTTGCAGCCTTGAACTCCTGGCTATGGCAATCCTCCTTCCTCAGCCTCCGAAAGTGCTGGGATTATAGGAGTGAGCCACCATGCTGCCTAGCCCTAATATTTCCTGTGTTATGAGATATTAAGTCTGTTCAAATTTCCAGCTATCTCATAAAAATACATAATTTTTTGGCAATGTTTGTTTGAATTGGGATTCGAATATTGTAATAATTGCAATTGGTTATTTCAGTTTATTTTAAGCTATAGGCTTCCCATCTACCCTCTTTTTTTTCCCTTTGCAATTTATTTGTCAGAAGAACTGGATTGTTTGTCTTGTAGAGGTTCCCATAGTGTGGGTTTTGCTGAATGCATCCCTATGGTGTAGTTTACATAACCCCTTCTCTTTCCCATAAATTCATGTTTGAGTTTTTTAGCAAGATTGCCTTGTAGTTAGCAGAGTATTTGTACATCCAAAAAAAGAGTCTGTGTATGTACACATATATACAAAGTATATAAAGGTTTTATATAAAATATACAAAAAAGCTTAAAAGAATACACTGGGCCTGGCACAGTGGCTCATGCCTGTAATCCCAGCACCTTGGGAGGCCGAAGCGGGTGGATCACAAGGTCAAGAGATCGAGACCATCCTGGCTAACACAGTGAAACCCCATCTCTACTAAAAATAAAAATTAAAAAATTAGCCGGGCGTAGTGGCAGGCGCCTGTAATCCCAGCTGCTCGGGAGGCTGAGGCAGGACTGTGGCGTGAACCCGGGAGGCAGAGCTTGCAGTGAGCCAAGATCGCACCACTGCCTGCGCTCCAGCCTGGGTGACAGAGAGAGACTCTGTCTCAAAAAAAAAAAAAAAATGCAGTGAACACTCTCCTGGTCTAGATTAATAATTTTCTGATATTGAATATATTGTCCATATTCAAATTTTCCCTACCCATCGACTTTTTTTTTAAGAAGCCAGAATAGTAGTCAGATAAATCTAAAATCCCACATTTTGGATATATCTGATTTCTTCAGGGACATGTTGATCTTTTTATATCTTATATTTCTTTAGGTTTGGGTGTTTTGATCAAGTTTTTAAAATGATTTGCTTCCCTTATTATATTCCCTTAGCCTTTTTTTTTCTTTTTTGCATACTCTTAGCTTTTAAAAATTTCACCTTGTTGCCACAGAACTCTCTCAGGGAGGTTGCATGAGCTCATTTCGATGGAACAGAGGTGGTGACTTCAAAGGACGAAAGTGGGATACAGACCTGCCCACCGATTCTGCTGTAAGTCCCCAGATTCATTCATTCATTTATTTATTGTTGATTGACTGACAGACACAGGGTCTCACTCTGTCATCCAGGCTGTAGTGCAGTGGCATAGTCACATCTCACTGCAGCTTTGATCTCCCAGGGCTCAAGTGCTCCTCCCAGCTCAGCCTCCCAAGTAGCTGGGACTAGGCCCGAGCCACCACACCCAGTTAATTTTTTAAATTTTTTGTAGAGATGGGGTCTCACTTTTTTGCCCAGGCTGGTCTCGAAGTCCTGGGTTCAAGTGATCCGCTTGCCTCAGCTTCCCGAAGTGCTGGGTTTACAGACATGAGCTACTGTGCCTGACCCTTAGATTTATTTTGTTTTTTCAGTTTAATGTTTCCATTACTGGATTTATGTGTTTTTGTTTGCCTATCATAAGTATTAAAAAATGATTTAGAAAATAAGGTATTTATAATAGTGTCAGCATGTTCACCCAACCACTGTTAATATTTTTGTGTATTTTTTCCTTTTACTTGGTTGCTACTATTTTTTAATGTTTTTATCATTTTGTAATTCTCCTGTATGTAAAATTATGTGTTCTTCTACTTCTGTAATATTTAGGGTTTTTTTTTTACTTCAACCTCCCGCTACCTAGATATTTTTTCATTATTACACACTGTCATTTAACTATTCTCCTATAGTGGACCTGAAAGTTTGAGACACTTTTGGTAGAGAAGGGACGTTTACTTGTTTTTTGATCTTAAGTAATACAGCATGCAAATAGTGTGATGCGCATTGCTTTCTTGGGATTGTCACTTTAAGAGAGACTCCTAGAATTATATTTAGGAGATCAAAGAACATAAATGTTCTTGTGTGCTTATGAGTTTTTCAAAATTATGTTCTCTTTTTTTTTTTTATAGTGACTGTTACGGGTGAAAATTAAGTTTTATGTTGAGATTCAGATTGAGAATTGAATGTATTTTATCTTGGTTTTGCTATTAACTGTGTTGGTATGAATGATCCACTTAGCAAAAAACTAAGAATGCCCTGCTTTTCTAGGGTTGCTATGGAAAACTAAAAATGTAGATCAAATATGTAGGGACTGGGAGTCTGGTGTTTAAGCCCCACCCTCCACCCCTACCCTCAACAGATAATGGTAACTTTGTAGGCTGGAGTATTTAAACTTTTTCAATTTGAAAAGGAAACCTTCCCATCAAAATATAGACTGATTTGATGGCAAATATCTTTTTCTATTTTAAATTTTGAGTAGATTATTTGAATTAAGCCTAGCTTCATGTCTTAAACACACTGAATTCCTTTATGATTTAGGAGAGGAATTAATGAATTCCTTATCTTTATAGGAAATAATACTTTCAATTAAAAGAATAGGTGTGCTACCTGAAGTATGTGTTTTTATGTTTTTATTCTACAGATTTTATCTTGTAAATCTAACCATTTGACAGCATTTTTCTAATTCACTCTTTAGAGAAAAATTTTTTAATTGGAATCATTATAAATACAGATGTTTCTGAAGGACTACATCCATGCTAGATTTTCATGCTGACTTAAAAAAATTATTTCTTCATCCTCAGATCATCATGCATGTATTTTGCACCTACCTTGACTCTAGATTACCTCCACATCCGAAGTATCCCGACGGAAAAACTTTTACTTCTCAGCACTTTGTTCAGACACCAAATAAACCAGGTATAAACCTTTCCTAAAAGAATGTGTTGAGATTTTCACACAAAATATCTCTGGGGGTTTGGTTTTTTAATGCAGCATATTTCCTTCCTTTACAGATGTTACGAATGAGAATGTTTTTTGCATTTATCAGAGTGCCATCAATCCTCCCCATTATGAGCTCATCTACCAGCGTCATGTATACAACCTGCCAAAGGTATTTCTATATAGAGAAGATGTTACAGAATGTCTTGGGTGATTTACTTTGACGATGTTTTTAAAATTATAATCTCATGTTAATAGAAGTAAATTTTTTAAATTAGGGAAAATGTGTTTCATACATATATATTTCTTACTATAAAAGTAATATGTGCTTAATTTGGGAAAGTATAAAGAATAAGAAGGAAACTCACTCATTCCATTACCTGAGGCAGCCATTGTTGATTTTTTGATTGGTATATTGCCTTTTGGTACATTTCATTTTGGTCTTATGTCTCTTTTTAGAGGCAGAGTCTAGCTCTGTCACCCAGGCTGGAGTGCAGTGGCATGATTATAGCTCATTGTAGCCCTGAACTCATGGGCCCAAGAAGTCCTTCCACCTCAGCCTCCCAAGTAGCTAGGACTACAAGCACATACTAGTATACCTGGCCAATTTGTTTTTTGTAGAGACAGAGTCTCTCCATGTTAACTCAGGCTGGGGTCCTGTACCCCTGGCCTTAAGCAGTCCTCCCACCTTGGCCTCCTAAAGTGCTGGAATTACAGGTGTGAGCCATTGCACCTGGCCCTTTCTTTATATTTTTTATGGGCTAAAATGATTTATGTAGTTTTATATCTGCTTTTAAATATTAGCTTATAGCATAATTTTCCATACTATTAAAAAATCTTCATAAATTTTTTGTTTGTTTCTGTTGTTGTTGTTGTTGTTTTGAGATAGAGTGTCACTCTGTTACCCAGGCTGGAGTGCAGTGGCGCAATCTCGGCTCACTGCAACCTCTGCTTCCTGGGTTCCAGCAATTCTGCTGCCTCGGCCTCCCGAGTAGCTGGGATTACAGGCACCCACCACCACGCCCGGCTATTTTTTTGTATTTTAGTAGAGATAGCGTTTCACCATGTTGCCCAGGCTGGTCTCAAACTCCTGAGCTCAGGCAATCTGCCCACCTCGGCCTCCCCAAGTGCTGGGATTACAGGCATAAGCCACCATGCCCAGCCTAAAAATAGTTCTTAATGGCTATAAAAAAAACTTCACTAGTATAATTTATTTAACCATTTCTCTACTGTCGTACATTTTGGGTATTTCTAATTTTTTATTATAAATACTACTGAAAAGGCCAAGGCAGGCGGATCACGAGGTCAGGAGATCGAGACCATGCTGGCTAACACGGTGAAACCCCATCTCTACTAAAAATACAAAAAAATTAGCCGACCTGGCTGGCGGTGTGCGCCTTTAGTCCCAGCTGCTGAGGAGGCTGAGGCAGGAGAATGGCGTGAACCCGGGAGGCAGCACTTGCAGTGAGCCGAGATTGCGCCACTGCACTCCAGCCTGGATGACAGAGCAAGACTCGGTCTCAAAAAAATAAAATAAAATAAAATGAAAGTAAGTAATACTGAAAATGTATCTTCATGCATACAGCTATCTGCATTTCTTTAGCCCAGAGTTCTAAAAGTGGAATTCTAGGTCAAAATGTTTTTAAGACTTTAAAAATAACATATTACCAAATTACTTTATAATAAAGGTATTGTATCGATTTATACTTCCATTAATGTGTTTTACTTTTTTTGACGTAGTCTTGCTGTGTTGCTTAGGCTGGTATCACATTCCCGGGTTCAAGCAATCCTCCTGACTCAGCCTCTTGAGTAGCTAAGATTACAAGCACATACAGGTTTTTTACTCTTTTTTTTTTTTTTTTTTCCTGAGACAGAGTCTTGCTCTGTTGCCCAGGCTGGAGTGCAGTGGCGCGATCTTGGCTCAGTGCAACCTCTGCCTCCCAGGTTCAAGCGATTCTCCTGCCTCAGCCTCCAGAGTAGCTGGGACTACAGGCGCGTGCCATCACACTTGGCTAATTTTTTTTTTTTTTGTATTTTTAGTAAGAGACGGGGGTTTCACCGTGTTAGCCAAGATGGTTTTGATCTCCTGACCTTATGATCCGCCTGCCTTGCCCTCCCAAAGTGCTGGGATGATAACAGGCATGAGCTGCCACACCCAGCCTGGTTTTTTACTCTTGATTACAAGCATCAGTTCTGTTGATAACCTTTGTAATTATTTTTGTTACCAGCATCTTTACTGAGAAATTTTACATTGGCTATAGTGATAAATTGTGCTATCAGATTCTCAGGAAGATATATTAATTTCTTTCAAGTTTAATATTTTGTCTTTGTATGTAAATACTTTGGGCCATTGAAGTTCTTGTGACTATCCATGCCAATCTTTGTTTTTTAACCACTATCTGTTTTTTTTTCCTTTTTCTTATAGTGTAAACATTATCTTTTAAAAATCGTACATTCTCTCAGATTCTTGAGTTAAAAACACATTAAATCAGAGTAAGTGGGGAAAAGTTAACCTGTAAATTGAAAATCTAAATTTGGAGCTGTTTTTACAGACCAAAAATTACATATAATAGTTTGATTTTAGAGCTAGCAATATGCTGCCTAGTATTCCCTTGCAGATAAAATAAATTCATATTTAATATGTTATTTATATGCTAAAGTATATTCTGATATATTTTAAAGTATGACTCAAACCTTTTTTTATCCCAACACTTGTTTATGCCATTACTTTGGGGGATAGAGCATTTTTGTGTGTGTAGTGTACGGGGCACCAACCTCAGAATAGCTCTCCAGGCTCTTCCAGGCCTTAGTAAGTGTTTCTCCCCATGTGTGAACACAGCCCCCCGGCCCCCCAGTATGTTACCTTTCTGTTCATCTTTCAGGTTGCAGCTTAAAATACAAAAAAAAAATTAGCCGGGCGTGGTGGCGGGCACCTGTGGTCCCAGCTACTCGGGAGGCTGGGGCGGGAAAATGGCGTGAACCTGGGAGGTGGAGGTTGCAGTGAGCTGAGATCACAGCACTGCACTCCACCCTGGTCGACAGAGCGAGACTCCGTCTCAAAACAAAACAAAAACATCTTTCCCTCAGGGAGGCATTCTGTCGCTAACCAGCCTAAATCAGACACTGCATCTTCATATGTTCCTGTGGCACCTCCTCTCACAGCATTCCTCACGCTTTGTTGTGATTCTTAGTTTACTGTCTGCCCTCCCTACTGGCTCTTAGGTCCTTGATTACAGGCATCCTGTCTGTCTTCCTCACTGCAGTATTCCCACTTCCTAGCACAAAGCGTGGGTATTTTGTTTAATGAATAAATGAAAGTCTGAATTGTATGGAATTCTGAGTTAGTAGGATATGAATTGATAAGATATACATTTACCTACCAGACTGAATCTTTTTGGTTTGGATTAAATCTTGTCTTTTTTGTTTTTGTTCCAGGGCAGAAATAATATGTTTCATACATTGTTGATGTTTCTCTACATCATAAAGACCAAAGAGTCAGGAATGCTTGGGTAGGTACTTATGCATTTAAAACGTAAGTAGTTATTTACTGATTTTCTTCCTATGTTAAGATTCTGCAGAAGGCAGCAGCATGTAACTGAAGATTTATGGATTGAACAATAGATAATGGCTTCAGCCCTGTCACAAACTACCTCTGCTATTTTGGGCAATCCATTAGCTACCTCCTCAGAACCCATTGGTAAAAGGCAAGTGGACTACATCGTTAGCATTATAGTTGTGTTCCCTGAAGGAATAATTCAGAGATAGATAAAAATTAGACTCTTGCCATTTAAAAGAAATTTTCTTTTTAAAATCTGGAGTCTGTTTTTTTCCAAGCCATTTCATTTCAGACGCGAAGCATTCTGCAAAGTGTTTACACTTCCAGAGAGATGGAGGCGGCGCCCATTCCATAATATCATTAACTGCAATGGGAAAGTAGTCAGCTGAAATCATTTACGTACTTGGTAACAAAGCTCACATATTGCAAGACATTCAAAATTTTAGTATTTTCATTTCGATGATTAGAAATTTTAGTGTATCAAATGACATATGAAATAAGTAGACCCCAGCTAAAGCTAGGGATATTTGTAGTGCCTGATCTGGGAGTTGGAAAACATGGGTTCTGGGTCCAGCTCTGCCATACTAAGTAACCTGAGGCTAATAAAAAAAAACAAAGGGATGGGCTTGGAGCAGAAGGGATTGTGGTCATTTCCACTTCGGATATGCATGCACCTTTAAGTTTTAGATAGCATCCTGTAAACTCTAGAGTTTATACATGTCCTAGAACTGTGCTGTCCAGCCACCAGCCCCGTGTGGCACTGAACACTTGAAGCAGGACTAGTCCAAACTGAGGTGCACTAAAGTGTAAAATGTGTAACAGATTTCAAAGACATAGCCCCCAAAAAGTAAGATAACTCCTTAAAAATTGTATATATTTGTTACATATTGAAATACTAGTTTGGATAGATTTAGTTAAGTGGAATATATTCTTAAAATTAATTTGACCTGTTTATTAGGTATCTACTAGAAAATTTAAAATTATGTGGCTTACATTTGCTGGTCATACCATATTGTATTTTTGTTGGACAGCACTGCTGTAGAGAAAGCAAAGCTCCTGTCTTTAAATGTATTAGATGCAAAGATTAAAATAGACATGAACAGAAATTTGTAAACAAATATGAACATTTATTAGCTTTTTTTTTGAGGTGGAGTCTCGCTCTTTTTTCTTTTTTTTTTTTTTTTTTTTGAGACGGAGTCTCGCTCTGTCGCCCAGGCTGGAGTGCAGTGGCCAGATCTCCGCTCACGCTCCGCCTCCCGGGTTCGCGCAATTCTCCTGCCTCAGCCTCCCGAGCAGCTGGGACTATAGGCGCCCGCCACCTCACTCGGCTAGTTTTTTTGTATTTTTAGTAGAGACGGGGTTTCACCGTGTTAGCCAGGATGGTCTCGATCTCCTGACCTCGTGATCCGCCCGTCTCGGCCTCCCAAAGTGCTGGGATTACAGGCTTGAGCCACCGTGCCCGGCCTTTTTTTTTTTTCTTTTGTGATGGAGTCTCGCTCTGTCGCCCAGGCCGAAGTACAGTGGCACTATCTCAGCTCACTGCAACCTCTGCCTCCCAAGTAGCTGGGACTACAGACGCCTGCCACCATGCCCGGCTATTTTTTGTATTTTTGGTAGAGACGGGGTTTCTCCATGCTGGTCTCAAACTCCTGACCTCAGGTGATCCGCCTGCCTGGCCTCCCAAAGTGCTGTAATTACAGGCGTGAATCACCATGCCCAGCTATTAGCTTCTTTTATCATATATTTTTTCCTGTTAGAAAGATTAGGAAACTCACTTTTGTGGGGCATCTAAACTAACAGGGTTTTTTATTTTTAAATTATGAAAATAATGCATACTCAGTAGACAAGTATTTAACACAGCAGTGTATAAACTAGAACTAATTTCTAATTATGTGTAGAGACAGTATCTCACTATATTGCCCAGGCTGTAATCCACCCACCTGCCTTGGCCTTCTAACGTGCTGGGATTACAGGCATAAGCCACTCCACCTGGCTTTATTTTTGTTTCTTTTGCTTGAAAATGTATTGTATCCAAACATAGTACTTTATGACCTAATTTTTAGTCTTATGGTATATCTCGGACATTCTCCCATGTCAAATTTTCCCTAAAATGTCTAGGAAAGTTTGGTTATAAATATACATATATATTAGATGGAATATGGAATTTGATATAAAAATGTTGTTAATACAGGTCAAGTATTCTTTATCTGAAATGCTTGGAACCAGGAGTGTTTCAGATTTGATTTTCTCCAGTTTTGGAATATTTGCAATAATTACTGGCTGAGCATCCCTAATCTAAAACTCCCCAGAATGCTCCAGTGAGCATTTCCTTTGAGCATCATGTTGTCACTCAAAAAGTTTTGGGTTTTGGAGCATTTCGGATTTTCAGATTATAGGTGCTTAACCGGTATAATATAAATAAACAATTTTTGGTTTTAATTGAAAATGTATCTTTTCCTCTGTGAATCCAAATTGGTATTTTGATGCATAAATGGTTTGTCATGATAGCATGAGGTTTGAGTGCCATATACAGTCTGTCATATGCATTAAAATGAAAAAGTGCTTAGTGGAGCAGCACTTTTTCATTTACTGAAATGTAATGAAATTTACCGAAAGGCCAAAAGAAATTGATACAATTTTTAAAGCGCTATCTTCTCTTAATGAGCAACTTATATATCGAAAATTAAGCATTTTAGACTAAAGCTAGTGTTTTTAAACTCAGGGGGAAAAGCTCAGAAATTATTAACCTTTTGAACATGAATAATTTTTTAAATACATCCTAAAACAAATAGTTAAAAACTTTCCTTTAACTTAAAAGAAATGACTGAGTGGCTCAAATATAGTCCATTTGGATTTATGACCATAAACCCACAGATTGATCCAAATACATTATCAATTTAATGCCAGATATTTTTGCAGTAACAGGAATCAGATGAATGTCCTACTTGCAAAGGGAAAAAAATCTAGACAGAATTCACTGCACAGTGACTTAAATGTTCTGTTCAGGAAAAAACACTATAAAGTTTAAAGTTAAATGACAAACTGAAACAAAGCATTATTCTGCTATAATATAAGCAGTAGTAATTGGGTTTGCAAATATAGCAAATCCAAGCTCATATTTGTTATATATAAAGAACATATATGATTTTATTAGAAAAATGGACAAAGGCATGGAAGATTTCTTCATAAAGTGTTTAGACAGCTCCTAAACACAAAAAGATGCTTAGACTCTTGCACAAACAAGTCAAAATTAACTTTTTTTTCTATCAGATTTGATATTTATCATGTGTAGTGTCGGTGAGGGTGTGAAGAAATGGAAAATACAGTTGATAGAAATTACCTGTTTTGAAGGGCATTTTTGGCAGCTTTTTACCAAAGTTAATACCTTCTCATAATTTAAAAAGTCATAGAGGGCTAAAAGTTCATGACAGAAATGAGCAATTCCCTGTATTCCCCAAGTCTGCTTCCCAAAGTAGACTGTAGTCCCTCAGTGGCTTTTTCTTCTGTTATTACTCTCATAGTTCCAAACAATAGAGGTTTACAGCTCTCTTGATTCTTCAGTTTCAGATATTCTCTATTGATTTTTTTATTTTGTTAGGTGAGTAATTTCTTTCTCTTGTAACCCTCTTATTCCCTCAGACTTTGGTTTTTTTTGTTTTTGTTTTTTGGTTTTTGGTTTTTGGTTTTTTTTGAGACGGAGTCTCGCTGTGTCTCCCAGACTGGAGTGCAGTGGCGTGATCTCGGCTCACTGCAAGCTCTGCCTCCTGGGTTCACGCCTTTCTCCTGCCTCAGCCTCCCGAGTAGCTGGGACTACAGGCGCCGCCACCTCGCCTGGCTAATTTTTTGTATTTTTAGTAGAGACGGGGTTTCACTGTGTTAGCCAGGATGGTCTCAATCTCCTGACCTCGTGATCCACCCGCCTCGGCCTCCCAAAGTGCTGGGATTAGAAGCGTGAGCCACCACGCCCGGCCTTCCCTCAGACTTTGAATACAGTCATATTACTCTCTGGAAGAGAAGTATATGTATTTTTTTTTATATGCAGTATGATTTAGTTTAATGTATTAATAATACACTTATGCAAACTCACCAAAGTATTCCCAGTAGTTAGTAAATTCCTAATTCAAATCAAGTAATACAGTTCTCTGAGAGGCTAGCATCTCCATATCTTCCATCTTTTAAATGTAATTGATACTTTTACTTTAATCTTGCTTGTTAAAATTATTCTGTTAGCTATTACCTGGTGTAATAGTTCTTGTTTACTGAAAAATAATTTTCAACACTCCATAAATCTGTTTATTCTAAATTTCGGTTTTAAGCATAGCTAAGAAAGTAATTACTGTTACTGGAATTCACCTGATAAACTATGTATAATATAATTCATTGCAATATCACATTAAATATCAGTTAAACATGTGTTAATCATAAAGATTTTTGTTATTAGAAAAAGACCTTAAATGCTTGGCAACCAATTCTAATAAAATTTTTTTTTCTCTTTATAGGAGAGTTAATCTTGGTCTATCTGGTGTGAATATATTATGGATCTTTGGCGAGTAACAGGTCATATATTTAATTCCAGACATTTGGACTTTTATTTCACTGAACCAGAAGTCAAAACTAAACATCTCTGAGCCACCGACTCTTCTGAAATAAAATACACATGTGTGTATGTTACAGACTTTTTAGATTTAACGAAAAAGGTAGCAGTTATGAAATGTCATTGTAAAAATATGTCCCTGTGTCTTCTATATCAAGAGACATTACCTTTAATTTTATATTGCTTTTCAGAAATTTCAGGTGACTATAAAACTGCAACCCTTCAGATTTTTATTGACTCAAAACAGTGCCATTCCCCTTAATGAAATAGATTTTGAGGTTTTTTTCATTATAACACCCAAATGAGAATCATCTACCTGATCCTTGTGCCACAAAAAATTTTTTTTCAATCTTTTTTTTTTTTTTTTTGAGACAGGGTCTCTGTCACCCAGACTGGAGTACAGTGGCACGATCTTGGCTCACTGCAACTTCTGCCTCCCAGGCTCAAGCGATTCTCCTGCCTCAGCCTCCTGAGTAGCTGGGATTACAGGCACGCACCACCACACCCAGCTAATTTTTATATTTTTAGCAGAGACGGTTTCACCATGTTGGCCAGGCTGGTCCCGAACTCCTGACCTCAGGTGATCCAACCACCTTGGCCTCCCAAAGTGCTGGGATTACAGGTGTGAGCCACTGCGGCCAGCCTCAGTTATTTTATTTAATAGTATAAGTACTTAGAAAGTAAGAAAATTGCTGATTTAGTTTTGTTTTGTTTTGTTTTTTAATGTTTCCCCAGCGTTCTGCAAGTTAGGCCAAAGCCCACATTCAAAGAAATGAGATTAACTCTTAAGTAATGTGTTAAGTTTACATATATTTTAAAATATTATTAAAGGAGGTTTGACAGTATTGACATTTAAAAAGTCAACACTTGGATTAACTTTAGCTGGTAGTATTAATTTGGGTTTTAGTTAAGAGTCTGAGGACATCAAGAAAACTGTTTACCACTTTGGTTTTAGCAGCTCAGTTTTACTATTCCATAATGTGTTATTTTTAAAGTTCTCTTTTTAAGATCACAGTGATATCCTGTTTAAATTTTTAAAATATGTTCAAAATATCTGGAGAGAGAGAAGTTACCAAGTTTGTATGTTTTGTTTGACTCACCATCTTTATTTTCTGTATGTATATGTAGTAACTGGCAATTGCGTATATTTTCTTGATTAACATATTAGAGACTGCTTCCATCATCTTATGTAAATCTGGAAACAGCTGAAACTAGTCTTTTCTGAAGAACTGTATGTCAGTATTACTAGATGTGCATCCCATTTTGTCATTGCCTCAGACTTTGAATATAGTCATTACTCTCTGGAAGAGAAGTATAATTATTTTCTTTTTTTGTTATATGCAGTATGGTTTAAGATCTAGTAATAGTACACATATGTAAACTCACTAAAGTATCACCAGTAATTAGTAAATTCCAAATTCAAGTCAGTACAGTTCTGTCTTTGTAAATTCTGTCTTTCAAAAAGTTGTTCGTGTTTTTAAAAGTTGATGTCCAAAGGAAAGGAGCTTCTTATCTTTTAAGTACTTTCGGTGTATGTTAAATATTTATTTGCTATGATATTCTAGAAGAAAATATCAAACATGTTAAATATAAGAACATGTTAAAATTTAAATTTGCTATTTCAAAAGTTACTGAAGATGTCTTGGAATAACAGTTGTTATGCTGTTAAACTATATAGTTGCATACACTTTATTAAAAGCACTATGGAGAAAAATTTTAACAATGCATAAGACAAAAGGTCTTTTTTTCTTTATAGGACTTAGCTTTTAGTCTAAAAATTCAAAGCAATAATATTTTATTTTTAAAGTGACTAAAAAAATACAGTCTACAATAAATATATACATAGGGATACACACTTAAAAAGATGTTTTGTTTGCATACTATTAGTAAGTCTAGTGTGGATTACTGTACTCTGGGTAGCTTTCCTATATTAGCTTTTCTTCCCAAATATTTGAGCCAGTTTGTACTTAAATATAGCTTTTATTAAAAAATACTTTGGTGGATTCATTTGAATTCACCCCTCAGGAAGACAGTGCACTGCAAATAAGGCAATTTTTTTAGTCCTTGTGTTAAAATGAATAAATGTCTACTAATATCTCTGATCAAATGTTATTTACAGGATATATGTCACAAGTTTTTCTTTGATTGCTTGACTTCTTGTGGGATCAGATCCACTAATCCTCTAGATTACATTCACTTCATCATTTATCCTTTTCTTTGTCTATAAATATCATCCTTAAGCCAGATTTCTTTTAAAGGCATGTTAGGTATTCATAATTTAGTTTCTACTGAGACATACAAATGTTATGTTGTGTGGCTTTCTCAAACTAAAATATACTTGACACTGATATTTTATATTTTAACAGTAAAGACACGCAGCATGTGGGGTGGCACTTTCTTTTTCCTTTTTTTTTTTTTTCCTTCTTTTTCTTTTGAGATGGAGTTTTGCTCTTACTGCCCAGGCTGGAGTGCAGTGGCGCAATCTCAGCTCACTGCACTTGACTCACTGCAACCTCTGCCTTCCAGTTTCAAGCGATTCTCCTGCCTCAGCCTCCCAGGTAGCTGGGATTCAGGCTCCCGCCACCATGCCCAGCTGGTCTCGAACTCCTGTCCTCAAGTGATCTACCCACCTCGGCCTCCCAAAGTGCTGGGATTACAGGCGTGAGCCTCTGCACTGGGTCCCTCCTGGGAAACTTTAGAAAATGCCTGTGTCCCACTCCCAAAGAGTCTGATCTTCATATGGGGTGTGGCTTGAGCCTCAGGATTTTTAAAAAGCTTCCCAGGTGATTCTAATGTACAGTCAAGAAACAGGATGGCTGCATGAGGGTTGGTAAGAAAGTTCAAATGAAAGGATCAGACTGACAACACCTGAACACACAGATCGCCCTTCACTTTGGAAGTGGGACAAAGTATTTTTAGTAGAGACGGGGTTTCACCATGTTGGCCAGGCTGATCTTGAACTCCTGGCCTCGTGATCCGCCCACCTCAGCTTCCCAAAGGGCGGGGATTACAGTCATGAGCCACCGCACCCAGCCCTTTCTAGGCAGCTTTGTAATAGAAATGCACACATTGAAATGCACACATTCCTCAAAGGTCAGTCTTTGGTCCTCTGATTCACTGTATATGATTTTCCTTAGAGATCTCATTCATTCCACTTCATTCATCACCTCTCTGCCTTTGATTCCCAAATCCATCAAGCATAGTGTCTCTCCTGAACTGTAGTGTTGATTTCCATCTACCCGTCAGACATTTCTGTTTGGATATTCTGTGAACCCCATGTGTGAGACTGACTTCACATCTGCTCCTATCAGCTTCCTCTTACATCCCTTTTTCTGTTCATTGTACTACCAGTTGCCCATGCTCAAAATTCTGGTGTTATCTTTGATTCCTGGAGCTCCCTGGATCCCCAATCCAATCAGGCAGCAAACCTCATCCATTCTTTCTTAACAATGTCTCTTGCAGCTGTACCTTTTCCATTTCTGCCACCACTATGCTCATTTACACCCTTATCAACCCACACAGGACTACTGCAGCAGCCTAGTTAATCTCACAGCCTTCGAATTGTTGCCATGCTTCCAGATTTTCCTATTCATCCTGCACATTCTCTTCAAATTCATCTTCCTAGAACACCTGTTTGATCATTTCATCCCCCTGATAAATTCCTTAGCCTGACATTTAAAGCTCCACACAATCTGGCCCCAACCTGGCCTCATGCACCTAAACCCTTGGCTCCAGCCAGTGCAGGCTGCTGCCTGCTTGCTGGGTTCTCTCTGTGCTGCTCCTCATCCTGATCACTCTCTGGGGATGCCCCCTCTCAATCTACTGTCTTCCCCTGCATTGAGCCTTCACTCTAATTAAACCTGCTATTTGGAGCTAGTCCTGACCACTCCAGATGGCAGTCATTTCTCCCCTTGAGCGATTAGATCTCTGCCCCTCCTTTGGCACTCAGCAGCTACATGAATGGATTCAGAAGTGACTTTTAGTCAAACAGTAGGTCCTCGTATCTTGTCTCATCCTTGCACAAGAACTGAGTTTCTTACTAGTCTGAGCTGTGCTGCTGTTCAAGTATACTTGTCAATGGTTAAAACTACTTTTGGGAAAGCCTCCTATATTAGCTTTCCTATATTAACTGTTCTCCTCCAAAGGACACCTTTTGATCCCTCCAAGCGCACTGGCTTTCCTTTTGTGGCTAGACCTAAGGAGGAAGCACTCCTGGGCCTGGACAGCTGCAGCAGGGGGACTGCTTGAAAAGTAAAGGTGTTAGGAAAATGATGAAACTCCTTCCAGTGCTTCTGGGGGTCTTCCTTAGTAACCTGGGGGTGAAGGCACTGCACTTATGTGCAACAGCACAACATTGTCCCAAATGCTGCAGGGACCAGTGGTGGAGGCCAGAAGGGATTGGCTGGCCTACCTGCCCTTCTGGGTGGCTTTAGTCACAGCTGTCCCTGAACCGTGGATGAGGTCAAAAGTCTTCAAGGACAAGCAGCACATGGCTGGGCTCTCTGGCAGGAAGGCTTCAGGGAAGGACCCATGCGGGGCTTTGTCTGCCCAGTTAGAATGAGAGGGCTTTGTACAATCAGCACCCATGCCTCTTGGACCCCAATGACACTGCCACATCTCACTGGGTAGGCCAGTAGCTTTTTGCTGGGTGTGCAGGGTTGTTAGGCGTTAGCTCCGAGCCACATTATAATTTGATCCCTGGATGTTCATCAGTAATAACATTTTCACACTGAACTGCATTGACCTGGGATGGGACAATTTATGAATTCTACAGAGGCGGCACCTCAGTGGGAGTTAGGAAGGAGAGTCTAACAGCAGGATGGGTGTGGAGAACAGCGCCGCAGCCCTGCCACCCCACAAGGGACAGCAGCAGCAACCCTGAGGATATTTCTTAGCAAATTTGCATGCAGAGAGTCCCAGGCACTACTGTGGATGAGATTTGTATGTAAATCCTTTTCTGCCCCAAACCAAAATATTTCAAAATCAATCTGGCTAGAAGAGCCACTGGCCTCAATGCATTGAGCATTCAGTGAGAGGACTAAGCTCTGTCATTAAATGGGGCAGGACAACTAGTCTTTCAGACTGATTATTTATTTATTTATTTATTTATTTATTTATTTGAGATGGAGCCTCGCTCTGTCACCCAGGCTGGAGTAAGGTGGTGTGATCTCGTCTCACTGCAACCTCTGCCTCCCAGGTTCAAGCAATTCTTGTGCCTCGGCCTCCTGAGTAGCTGGGATTACAGATGCCTGCCACCACACCCAGCTAATTTTGTGTTTTTTAATAGAGACGGGGTTTCACCATGTTGGCCAGGCTGGTCTCAAACTCCTGACCTCAAGCAGTCCACCTGCTGGAATTATAAGCATGGGCCACTGCACCCAGCCCTACACTGATTTCTGATAAAATAAGATGGGCTGGATGCAGTGGTTCACACCTATAATCCCAGCACTTTGGGAGGCTGAAGCAGGAGGATCACTTGAGCTCAGGAGTTGGAGACCAGCCTGGGCAACATAGTGAGACCCCATCTCTAAAAATAATAATAATAAGTGATAAGATACTCTTCATACCTAGAGGTAACTGAGAAACTCAAAGTGAAAATAATGAATGGACTGCTTTTAGGTGAAGGAAAAAAGAACAAATTAGTATAAAAGTAGGAAATGGCCCCTTTGGCACTGTAAAGCAACTGTCTTGTCCTTGGATCACACTGAGCTACAGATCTTCATGGCCTTGACACCAACCCACCCCAACTGTGCTAGCCCAGCTTTGCCTCCTGCTCCCTCTGTCCTTCCCTTCCCGAGACCTGGCCATTCATTCCCCAGTCATAGACAGTAGCACCCTTGTATCCTGAAGGCTGGGCTTTCTGGTATACCAAGAAAACACAGTCTCCTTCCTTTCCCATTTCTACACTTGAAGGAAAAAATAACAATCCTGAATCAGACTCTGCTTTCATGCACTGCATCCCATAGGAGGAAAGTTAGAAGGTGGTGATCAGCTCCACTGGGGGCAAACGTTGTTTTCTCAGGAGCAGCAGCCAGGCACGATTCTCTCCCAAACACATGCTGTGGAGATTGGAATCAGGCAGCTCTGTGATAGTTTTGGCCCAGAATACAGGCACCAGCTTAATGAGCTCCACCTCCAAAGAAAGGCCCCTTGTGTTCCTAGTGGGGAGGAGTGTCATCCACGGGACAGCCTAAGGAGTCCCCTGACTCGGGAAAGATTTGGCAGAGGGAAATCTGAACCTAAGCTGCCAGGCCCCAAACCTGTCGGTTTGAGAAGGTGTTACGTGACTTCCATCTCAAAATTAAATTCATTATGACACTCTGCTTCCAGTTGAATGGTCTGCATGAATTCTTTAAACAAAGCACCCCAAAACCACAATAACCATTTAGTACCTCTCTCTGTGGGCCAGAAATTCAGACAGGACACAGTGGGGATAGCTCCTCTCTGTTCCACAGTGTCTACAGGTTCACATGTCTGGCAGTTGATGCTAGCTACGGACTAGGAGCCTAACTGGAGATATTGGCAGAACACTTACACTTGGCCTCCACACAGGGCCTGGGCTTCCTCATAACGTGGTGGCTGAGTTACTAGGGCCAGTGTCCTGAGAAAGTGAGAGAGAGGCAGAAGCATATTGCCTTTTATTTATAACTTAGCTTTGGAAGTACCATGTTTCTTCCACTGCATTCTGTTGGTCAAGGCAGCTACAAAGAACTGCCCAATGTCAGAGGGAAGGAACATAGACCCTACCACTCAGTGGAGGAATGTGCCACATCACACCATGTCGGGTGGAACGTTTATTGGTGTGACCATTTTTGGAAAATACAATCTGCCATAATGTGCAGTGCCAAAATAAAAAAAGAAAAAATTAATGCTCTTTGTCTCATTGATCTCAGGAAAATTTATCTTATTCAACAGAAACAAATAGTTATGCCTAAAGGTGTCCGTCATGAGTGCTTATTCATTTATTTACCCATACATCCAATTTTTTTTTTTTTGAGACAGAATCTCACTCTGTTGCCCAGGCTGGAGTGCAGCGGCACAATTTCTGCTCACTGCAAACTCCGCCTCCTCGGTTCAAGCAATTCTTGTGTCTCAGCCTCCCGAATAGCTGGGATTACAGGCGCATGCCACCACACCAGGCTAATTTTTGTATTTTTAGTAGAGACAGGGTTTCACCATATTAGCCAGGCTGGTCTCGAACTCCTGGCCTCAAGTGATCCACCTCGGCCTCCCAAAGTGCTGGGATTACAGGCATGAGCCACCGCACCCAATCAATCCAATAAATATTAATTGAAGTATTTTGCCAGATGCTAGCAATACAAAGAAAACTTAAGATCTATCCTTCTTTCTTTCAAATAGCTTCCAGTCTATGATCGCTAAAAATAAAACCCATCCAAATGTCCAGTAATAAGATGGTTTAATAAATTCTATGTAGGCCGGGCACAGTGGCTCACGCCTATAATCCCAGCACTTTGGGAGGCCAAGGCAGGCGGATCACCTGAGGTCAGGAGTTCGAGACCAGCCTGGCTAATATGGTGAAACCCCCATCTCTACTGAAAATACAAAAATTAGCCAGGTGTGGTGGTGCACGCCTGTAATCCCAGCTACTCAGGAGGCTGAGCCAGGAGAATCGCTTGAACCTGGGAGATTGATGTTGCAGTGAGCCAAAATTGCACTATTGCACTCCAGCCTGGACAACAAGAGTGAAACTCTGTCTCAAAAAATATATAACAAATTATATGTAAACTCTAGGAGATACAATCTTGAGATGTTATCATCACTTAAGGACTTTCTTATTTTGACCTCTTTGAAAAGACTACGTGGAAAGATGGGGGAAATGTTGGATAGAAGTGAAAACAAATCGAAGTTGTATGTCTACTGTGATTACAATTATGTAAAAATATGCATGCATATCACCAAGGACTAGAAGAGAATATCCAAATGTGAACTCACTTGTTGAAGTGGGAATATGCATGATTGTCCTTACGTTTTCTTTTCTTTTTCTTTTTTTTTTTTTTTTTGAGGTACTTTTCAATGTATATTGCTTTTATAATTGAAAAGTTCCAGAAAAAATAATGTGGTGCAAACAAAATTGTATAGGTCAAAGGGAGAGAAAGTGCCGCTGGGTGGGAAGCTGGCCGGAGAGACTTCATTACAAAGGTGACATTTGGGCCAGGTGCAGTGGTGGCTCACACCTGTAATCCCAGCACTTTGGGAGGCCCGAGGTCACAAATTCGAGACCAGCCTGGCCAGCCAACATGGTGAAACCCCGACTCTACTAAAAAGACAAAAAAATTAGCTGGGCATGATGGCTCACGCCTGTAGTCACAGCTACTAGGGAGGCTGAGAGAGGAGAATCACTTGAACCCGGGAGGCAGAGGTTGCAGTGAGCTGAGATCGCACCACTGCACTCCAGCCTGAGTGACAGAGTGAGACTCCATCTCAAAAACAATAAAAAGGTGATATTTGGATTTCCGTAGGAGGAAGAAGCAGGCATCCAGACTCAAGACAGGAAAGGAAGAGATGTCTGTAGAAAACTGCAGAGAGGCCAGGCACAGTGGTTCACACCTGTAATCCCAGTACTTTGGGAGGTCAAGGCGGGCGGATCACCTGAGGTCGGGAGTTCGAGATCAGCGTGACGAATGTGGAGAAACCCCGTCTCTACTAAAAATACAAAAAAACTAGCTGTGCATGGTGGTGCATGCCTGTCATTCCAGCTACACGGGAGGCTGAGGCAGGAGAATCGCTTGAACTCAGGAGGCAGAGGTTGCGGTGAGCCGAGATCATGCCATTGCACTCCAGCCTGGGCAACAGGAGCGAAACTCTGTCTCAAAAAAAAAAAGAAAACTGCAAAGAATCCAAACTGAGATGGGTTTAGAGGAGCATGGGCAGACAGGACTGGAAGGAAGAGGGGGCTTCAGGTGCTGGACTCAGGATTTCTGACCTTACTCCGAGAGACTCTGGAGCCTTTTGAGTACAGCATTAACTGAAAGAGTGCTGAAGGAAGATGACCGACTGCAGTCCTGAAGAAGGGCAGAGCTGGAGCAGCTGAAGTTGGGGAGACCCACGAGGAGGCCCCTGCAGTCATCCAGGGCCTGGACTGCAGAGTTGGCAAAAAAAAAAAAAAAAAAAAAAGACTGGAGAGCATTTGTGGAAGACAAATGGTCACAACTTGGGAGCTCAGTGCGTGTATGTAGGTGACTGGGAAGAGGGTGGCACAAATACCAGCAATAGAGCAATGAGGAAGAGGAACCGGTTTGCAGCAGAAGAGAAATTTTAAACGGGTTGCATTTGAGCGGGTTTGGAACATCCACATGGAGATAACAACAGAGAGTTGGAAATGCAAGTCTGAACCTTAAGGAAGAAAGCTCTACTTTTGGCAGAAGAACTGGAACGTATCTCCTCTTCCTGGAGTGCCTTTCCCTCAACTGTCTCCTTTCCGGTCCTCAGTAAGGTCTCTGCTCAAGTATCCCTTCATGCCCTTTCCTACAATGGTGCCCGTGACACACACACACCACCGCCCTCGCCCTGCTCAGTTCTTCCTCTCTGCACCTACCTGAGATGTTGCTTATTACCTGCTCCCCTCCTCGAGCATCACCTTTAGAGTCGGTACACTAGTCTCAATTTCCTGTTTGAAAAACTGAACATTAAAAGGCAACCATGTCAAGAATATTCAAAATGAAGGCTGGGTGCAGTGGCTCAGGCCTGTAATCCCAACACTTTGGGAGGTGGAGGTAAGTGGATCGCTTGCACCCAGGAATTTGAAACCATTCTGGGCAACATGGCAAGAAGACCCGGTTGGGGTGGTGCCTGCCTGTAGTCCCAGCTACCAGGGAGGCTGAGGTGGGAGGATCGCTTGAGCCTCGGAGGTCAAGGCTGCAGTGAGCTGTGATGGTGCACTGCACGCCAGCTTGGGTGACACAGCAAGACTCTGTCCCCCCAAAAAAGATGAATCAATTAAGGAAGTGCATGGTGAGAGTTAGAGGTTTCAAGGGAACTGATGAGTCCTCCATCCGCAGCAGTGACCACACCCAGAGTCAGGTGGAGCCAAGGCTCTGTGGGCTTATTTAGACATCCCCTGCAGCGGCAGACTGCTGTTCTTGATTCATAGCCATCCTCTTCTTCCTCTGTGTTAATTCTTAGCTGGACACGGCGAGGATGGTCTCGAACTCCTGACCTCATGATCCACCCGCCTTGACCTCCCAAAGTGCTGGGATTACAGGCGTGAGCCACCGCACCCAGCCAATTGGTTCATCTTCTGTCCCTTTCCCAGGCACTGGAAATGAAAAGTTCAACATTTCCAAAACAGAGCAAAAACATTGCAGACACGTCCACAGTGCTGCTGGAGCAACCCTCTAAGTATTTTTAGCCAGCAACAATTAGGTAATTTGCAAGAGACCCGCAGCAAAATGAAAATGCAGGGGCCTCTGTTCAAGATAGCCACAGCAGGGCATTACACCTAGCACGGGGCTCTCCTCACGGCCCATGAGAGTGCAGCCTGCAGGCCTGTGAAGCCAGCTCTGAGGCCCACCCCACACCGCACGGACAGGCATGGTTTATAATATGAAGCACCCCATGTCAGTAGTGTTGGCTTTTCCAGCTGCTTCAAGTTTTCGGTGAGATTTTGTCCTCGTCACAGCTCAGAACAACTTAGAAGTGGTCTTGGAGATC
Source organism: Macaca mulatta (assembly GCF_049350105.2). Classification (NCBI taxonomy): domain Eukaryota; kingdom Metazoa; phylum Chordata; class Mammalia; order Primates; family Cercopithecidae; genus Macaca; species Macaca mulatta. Next base: position 169,840,066 of record NC_133408.1, on the reverse strand, counting down.
AAATAGTTGGACTGTCTTGTTTCACACATGGCCCAGAAGCCCAGAGTGGGCCTGTGGGTGCCCGGGCCCTGCTGGTGCTGGGGTCCAAAGCCTTTCTAGAAGCATGGCCTAAGGACGCTGCCAGGAGGCCCCCTGGCGGCGCTGCAGGGGGCTTGTTTCCTCCTGGCTTTCCCCCTCAGGCTGGCTCCTCCAACCCTCCCTTGCACCTCCTGTTGCCTGCTTGGGTCAGACTCCTCTTCCAGCCTCTGGTCAAAGCGGAGACAAGAGGTCACGCCATTGGGAGGGTCACAGGAAGGCCTGATGGTGGTCTGACAAGGGAGAGCTGGGCCCCTGCGCTCTGATAATCCCTTCCACAGCCATCTCCGTGCTGAGGGCTGTGCCCCTTGGCACTGAGATGCATAGAGAGCTTACGGGAGGACTTCCTGGCTGGGCACAGCCTGCCAGCCAGGTGCCAAGGACACCCTGATGGGAGCACAGGACAGTCCTGGCGGAGGCTGGAGCAGGAGGTGACAGGCTGGGTCGTGGGGTTGCACAGAGCAGAGGCAGCAGCGAGGCCAGATGGCCTGGTCCCGGGGAATGGGCAGGCGCTGAGGTGTCAGATGGACACGCTTGTCCCTGAGGGCAGGCAGACGACGCGAAGCCAGGCAGAGGAGAGAGGTGGGATGAGCACGCGGGCAGCCAGTCACGCATGTGGTCCCCAGGCAGCTGCAGACACTGCGGGCCCTCCTGGACCTGGACTCCGGGCCGGGCTGCGCAGCTGGCACTGGGAAAGGTGCCAGGGCTCCTGCGGGGCCTCCCGAGGAGGGGCAGGGAGCCTGGCTCCTCATGGCCACCTGCTCCTGGCTGGAGCCCAGAGCCGGCTGGTATCAGCCTTGGGCCTGGCTCGCCTCCTGGCTTCTGACCAGACCTGGCCCTCCCCACCACCCACCAAGCCCCTGCCCGTCACCCCCCGTCCCCACCACACACTGAGGGGTTCTGGCTCCTGAGGTGCTGAGAGCTGTGAGCAAAGCAGAAGCAGTCAGGTCCCATGTCCCCTTCACACCCTGGCAGCACTGCCATGGCCTGGGACAGCCCCCAGGCGGAGCACACAGCCCAGGCCAAACACGCACCCGTGGAGAATCTGGAAGCCCAGGCATGAGAAGCTGCCTTTTTGTCTCACATGAAGACGCTGCAGGCCTGCCAGGGATGCCCCAAAGGCTCCAGGGCCACACCAACACAGCTGTCCCTGCCTCTCTGAGGACATGGAGGCCGATGACCACTAGTTTCCTGTAACATAGGGAGTTGTGGGCAAAAGAAACGCAACTGTTTCTCACCTGTTACCGTGGGCTCGAGAATTGTGAGGTGTTTGCCAAGTGGCCAGGGCATCAGCCCACGGTGCCTGGGTGCCCACAGCCCTTGACCAGCGGACTCTGTGGCCCCTTTCTAGAAGGTGCTTTGCAGAATTGACTGCCCCTCTCCTTCCTCCCCCACGCATCTCCCTGAGCTCTGGAGAGAGGGCCTGGCAGGGCTCAGGTGGAGGGAGGCAGGGTGGCCGTGGGCAGAGAGAGGGCCTGGGACCCACGAGACGATGGCAGGCCGAGGCCGGTGCCTCCCTGGAGCTGAGGGAGACCCACGGGCCCGCGAGGGGGCTCTGTGCCTAAACCCTGCCCTCCCCACGGGCCGCTGCTGTTGTGCGCCTGGACCGGGGCAGGAAGAGGGAGGAAGGTCAAAAATGGCCTCTCCTTCCTCCTTCCTCCCTCCTTCCGGTCCCGTGGCTGTTCAGGCACTGGCTCCACTGACTTTTCTGAGCTGCTGTTTGGAGCCAGGCGGTTCCCCGGTCCCAGCGCCAGGCCCAGCCTCTCCGCGGCTGCGCCCGTGGCCCCAGAGGCCGGGGAGGCTCACACCCCTATGGTGGTCACTTAGGTTTGCCGTTCTGCTGCCAGAAGCTTCTCTGCCCTGGCTGGGATGGGGAAGGAAGAGTCGGTGTGGTCTGGCCCCGGCCCGGGCCTCTGCCCGAGTGCGCCCCAGGGAGACCATGGCTGCCAGCGCACCAGGCCCTTCCCCGCCGGAGCCACTCCCCGTGGGGACCGCAGGCAGAGTCTGCTCGGGTAGCCCAGTGGCTGCCACCCCTGGCTGAACTCTTTTCTTGCCCGCATCCATGTTCTCCGTCTGCAAAACGAGATCAATAAGCCCTGGCTCGGAGTCAGGGGGCCTTAATCAGGGACCTCTGCTCCTCTGCACAGCACGGCCCGCAGGAGGCAAGGACGCAGTTTGTCTCTAATGGCGAAAACCGGCTGAGTGAGCCACTGTCAGCTGCTGCCCGCGCTGCCTGCCTGCGTGTGTGGCAAACGTGCACTGCCTGGAGTCACAGTTCCTAAGTCCCTGTCACAGACTCCCACCCAGGCCAGGGGGCAATGGGCCTCTGGTGGATCTGGGGAATGTGGGTGCAGTGTGTGGGTGTGGTGTGTGGTGCATGGTGTGTGTGTTTGTGTGGGGTGTATGTGGTTTGTGTAGGTGTGGGGTGTGTGGAGGGATGTGAGAGTGTATTTGTGTGGTGCATATGGTGTGTGCGATACATGTGTGGGGCTGTGTATATGGTGTGTGTGTTTCTGGTTTGTGGTGTATGTGGTTGTGTAGCTCTAATGTGTATGTGTGGTATATGGTGTGTGGGAGTTAGGGTGTATGGGTGAGTGTTGGATGGTGTTGGTGTGATTTGTGGTGTGTGTGGTTTGTGATATATATCTGTGGCTTGTGTGTGTGTGGTCTGCAGTGTGTGTGGCTTGTGGTGTGTGATGTGTATTTGTGTGGTGTGTGTTTGTTTTGTGGTATGTTTGTGTGGTTTGTGGTGTTTGTGTGTGATGTGTGTGTGGCTTGTGGTGTGTGTGTGAGGGGGTATGCTGTTTGTGGTGTTTCTGTGATGTGGATGGCTTCTGGTGTGTGGTGTGTGTGTTTGTGTGATGTGTGTGTCTTGTAGTGTGTGGTTTTTTATTTGTGGTGTGTGTGTTTGTGTGATGTGGTATATGTGGCTTGTGGTGTGTGTGATGTGTGTGTGGCTTCTGTGTGGTTTGTAGTCTGTGGTGTATGTGGCTTATGATGTGTGTATGATGTGGCATGTGTGGCTTGTGTTATGTGTGGCTTGTGGTGTGTGTGATGTGTGTGGCTTGTGTGTCGTTTGTGGTCTGTGGTTGTGTGTCGTTTGTGGTCTGTGGTATGTCTGTGTGATGTGTGTGTGATGTGTGTGTGACTTATGGTCTGTGGTGTGTGTGTGTGTGAGATGTGTGTGTGGCTTGTGTGTGTGATGTGTGTGTGATATGTGTGTGTGACTTGTGGTGTGTGTGATGTGTGTGTGGGGCTTGTGGTGTGTGTGGTTTGTGTGTTTGTGTGATGTGTGAATGTGGTTTGTAGTGTTTGTGTGGTATGTGTGATGTGGCATGTGTGTTTGTGTGAGGTGGGGTGTGTGACCCGTGGAGTGTATGTGATGTGTATGTGGCCTGTGGTATGTGTGATGTGTGTGTGGCCTGTGGTGTGTGTGGTCTGTGGCATGTGTGTGTGGTGTGTGTGGCCTGTGGCATGTATGTGTGGTGTGGTGTGTGTGGCCTGTAGCATGTGTGTGTGGTGTGGTGTGTGTGGCCTGTGGCGTGTTTGTGTGATATGATGCAGTGTGGCTTGTGCCTGGCACTGCCCTGGGGCGGAGGTCCCTAAGGGAAACCTGATGTACAGTACTTCCTAGGGTTCTGCAGGGAAGGGCCTTGGTGCCTTCCTAAGAACAATAAGAGCAATTTTCTTAGAAGTGTGGTTTCGAGGCCGGGCTCTGTGGCTCTCGCCTGTAATCCCAGCACTTTGGGAGGCCAATGTGGGCAGATCACCTGAGGTCAGGAGTTTGAGACCAGTCTGGCCAACATGGTGAAACGCCATCTCTACTAAAAATATGAAAATTAGCCCGGTGTGGTGGCGTGTGCCTGTAATCCCAGCTACTAGGGAGGCTGAGAGAGGAGAATCGCTTGAACCCGGGAGGCAGAAGTTGCAGTGAGCCAAGATCATGCCATTGCACTCCAGCCTGGGTGATGAGAGTGAAACTGTCTCAACAAAAAAAAAAAAAAAAAAAAAAAAGAAAGAAAAGAAGAAGTGTGGTTTTGGCTGAGCACAGTGGCTCACACCTGTAATCCCAGCACTGTGGGAGGCCAAGGCAGGCAGATCACTTGAGGCCAGGAGTTCGAGACCAGCGTGGCCAACATGTTGAAACCCCATCTCTACTAAAAATACAAAATTAGCCGGGCGTGGTGGTGGGCACCTGTTATCCCAGCTACTCGGGAGACTGCGACAGAAGAATCACTTGAACCCAGGAAGCAGAGGCTGCAGTGAGCGGAGATCACACCACTGCACTCCAGCCTGGGAGACAGAGAGACACTCAAAAAAAAAAAAAAAAAAGTGTGATTTCAGTCCCTCTTACAGCACAGCTACCTGTGGCCCTTCCTTAAAGTGCAGGTCTGGGCCCACGCTGATTTACTGAATCAGAACCTGTAGGCCTGGGGCCTCCTAACCTGCCCTTTTTAGCAAACTTTCCCAGTAACTGCAGCTGGTGAGTTCACACAGCACAACCTCGGGGAGCCACGGCCCGGTCTTCCTCAGTACCTGCTGAGGCGCCTTTCCAGGGTGGTGGGGCCCTGCAGTTTACTTGGTAGCAAACGTCTCCCAGGGTCGCAGTTGTTCTTGCATGCTAGTGTTCTTGAACATTTAATGTCACCTCTGATTAGCCCCCTCAGCCCCACTGCACTGTGCCCATTCGAAGCCTTCTGGTTTAAGTAGCGTGAATATCAGAACCACTGGGTGCGTTTTGTTCTCAGGCCATTTCGTGGGTAGATTTGTGTTTTCTCACCATTTTAATAATATCCTTGAGAGCAGACACATTTCCTGTTTTTGTTTCCTTTTTGCTCCCCAGGGTCTAATGTGTGTTCCGTACACAGCCCATGCCCAACTGCGGGCAGAAATGAAATGGCGACAACCTGGAGAGACTCTTAAGAGCCCATGGGAGTTCCTGGAGTCAAGGCCGAGCCCCTCGCTGCAGTGGTCCCACACCTGCGGCTACGTCTTCCACACCCACACCTGCCTGGGGTGACCGCCTCCCCCCACCTCACTAGATGAACATGAGGAGGAGGGCTGAGCTCCTCCTGGCAGACCCGGAGCAGAAATGGGCGCAGCCGAGGCTGCGGGGCAGGTGGCGGCAGCAGGCAGAGCACCCACCTCTCCATCTGCTTGACTGACCGTGAAGTGGGACAGGCGCCAGCCTGAGCCAGTCACCTCCCCCCGTCACCTCGCCAGGTCTCTGTGCTCAGCCCTTTGCAGCCACCACCCCCGCAGCCTCCTCCTCTAGCCCAGCAAGACTGAGAGTGCCCTTCTGCAGGGAGAGGGCCTCACTGCTGGTCCCCGGGCAGCAGGATCTGGGAAGGGGACAGCACATCTTCGATGCCGCTTTCCATAATGGTGTGCCCAGCTGCCCCTCGGGAAGCAGGAGGCTTTGAGGACTTGCAGGATCAAACGTCTTCACAGGGCTTTAGTCTCTCCACCCACAAGCTGAGTCCAATTTTAATTGAAGCCTATGAAGTGCACGGTCCTACAGAAACCATTACAAGAACCTTCTGGAAAAACAGAGGCAATACTCCCTGTAGGAAGGAGGATGAAAGTACTCATGGCTTGCCAAGCCCTCTGGGCAATAGGTCCCAGGGTACCCAGCAGACGGCTTCACCATCTCAGGTCTCTCCCAAACCTGATCTCATTATAAGAAAACCAAAAGGGTCATATTATTTGGCTCCCATCTGGTCTCTGGAAATTTCAAAACTTTAATCAGTAAAACGTTAAAAAACAATTAGGCCAGGCTCAGTGGCTCACACCTGTAATCCCAACACTTTGGGAGGCCGAGGTGGGTGTATCACCTGAGGTCAGGAGTTCAAGACCAGCCTGGCCAACATGGTGAAACCCCTTCTCTACTAAAAATACAAAAATTAGCTGGGCACACTGGTGCACGCGTGTAATCTCAGCTACTCGGAAGGCTGAGGCAACAGAATTGCTTAAACCCAGGAGGTGCAGGTTGCAATGAGTTAAGATGGTGCCATTGCACTCCAGCCTGGCGACAGAGCGAGACTCCTTCTCAAAAAAAAATTAAATAACTTTACAATAACAAGGAAGCCACCAGCTGGCCCTTCCTGTGATCTTGCCAGACTGGATGGGAAAGGGATGACACCATCTGGGCCTGACTTTCCTCCCAGGGAAGAGTGAGCAATTCCACCATTCGAGGACCCAAGTTTAAAAAAAAAAAAAAAAAAAGGCTTTCCAAATGAGGAAGAGTTATGCCCCTAAGCAGCTTAGGTTTAAAATATTGTTTGCTTCCTGCAGCCCACTGCCGCCGCCCCAAGCCAGCCCTCTGTTCCCTATTCCAGGCCAAACATTACGACGCAGCATCTTCAGGAAGGGCTGGCAGGTCAAGGTACCACAGGAGGCCCCCAGTGCAGAAATGTGCAGGAGTCTGGGAGCAGGAGATAAATTACGCTGGCGGAAAACAAAAAAAAAAGGGGGGAGTGGGGAGGTCTAATTCTTCCTACAAGCCCAAGTATATGATTTACACTTCTTCTTCCTGGAGCCACCTTGCTGTTACCAGGGACAGCCTAAACCTAAGTCTCTAGTGGAAAGGCGGGGAAGAGGCACACTGCCCATGGTGACATTCAAGCAGAGGAGAGAGCTTTGGTGGCTCATGCTGGCTGTCCCTTTTTCAAGGAGCCACTGAAAGGGAGACTAGGCTTCTGGAGCCAGGAGGGCAGTGCCTCCACGGAAGGTTCCCATACATTCTCTTGCAGTGGTGGAGTGGCCGCTGCCCCATCTGGTGTGGCCCTGGGAAAAAGAGGCCAAGGCGGGCGGGAAGACTGGACAGGGCGGCAGAGTGGAAACCACAGCTGGGGCTTGGGCTCCGCTCTTGGAAGCACACCGAGGGAGCAGCTGGGCTCTTGTGCCCCAAGAGGGCTGTTGAGGAGGAGGCTGTTGGAGGTAGATCGCCCCACTGAAGGGCTCGCTGGCAGCCTTGAGCCACTAGGCTGGCTCCCCTTACACCCTGCTGCCCGCCTCAGATTCCTATGGAAGCTCCTCAGCCGTGGAAGCTTCACCCTGGGTACTGGTTGGGTGTCACACGCAGGCCCCAGGGGTCATCGGCCTCTTGGGCACCGGTGCCCTTCCTGAAGGGACTAGCTGTCATCCTACCAGGGAGCAATCCTGACTACAAAGGCTGGGGAGGCCAAACTGGTGGGAAGAGGTGGTGTTGAGGAGACAGCCTGCTCCTCGAAGGGTGAGAAGAGCGCCCTGGGAAACGCCCCTCGGCAGCGAGGGCTGGAGGCGCCTGGGTGGGTGGTGCCGCTCAGGAGGCTGGCACCACGGCTCCTTTCAGGCTGTTAAATGTGGCATCAGTGGCCCCTGGGCTATCTAATCAGACACCTACCATTGGTCTGGCACTCTCCTGGTCACCCTGACTTTATCCTTGTGCTTGATTTGCACAACCTTTTGAGGGTGGATTTTCTCTTTGGTGAGCAGGTAGGCAAAGACCAAAATATTTTTTTTTCTTTTTTTTTTTTTTTTTGAGACAGGGCCTCACTCCGTTGCCCACACTGAAGTGCAGTGGCGTCATCTCAGCTCATCGCAGCCTCTGCCTCCCAGGCTCAAGCAATCCTCCCGCCTCAGCCCCCTAGCAGCTGGGATTACAGGAGCATACCACTGTACCCAGCTAATTTTTATGTTTTTTTTGTAGAGATGGGTCTTTGCCATGTTGCCCAGGCTGCTCTTGAACTCCTGGGCTCAAGTGATCCGCCTGCCTCAGCCTCCCAAGTGCTGGGATTACAGGCGCGAGTCACCGCACCAGGCCAGAATATGACATTTCTAAGCAGAATTGCTGAGACCCAAACCCGAGTACTGTTTAAAGTCAAGGAGGCTTTTCTGCAGAGCTCGTGCAGCTAAAGCACCTGGCCAAGTGTGTGCATCCAGGTGTGCGTGTGTCACCAGAATCCGCTCTGCCTTGCTGCTTTGTTCTCTTTAGGGCAGGCTGTCCCCAGGCAGAAGTCACAGGGCTCCCATCAGCTCCAGGCTCAGAGCCTTAGGTCAGCAACCCCAGGAGAAAGCATCTGAGTCTTCTCTTTAGGTCTCGCTCATGTCACCCAGGCTGGAGTGCAGTGGAGTGATCTTGGCTCACTGCAGCCTTGACCTCTCAGGCTCAAGTGATTCTCCCACCTCAGCCTCCCAAGTAGCTGGGATTACAGGAGTGCACCACCAGGCCCAGCAAACTCTTTTGTATTTTTTTTTATAGAGATGGGGTATCACCATGTTACCCAGGCTGGCTTCGAACTCCTGGGCTCAAATGATCCGCCAGCATGTCTCCCTAAGTGCTGGGTGTGAGCCACCGGACCCTTTTTCAGTTCTTTAGGAAAAAGTATAGTGGGCAGGGTGCAGTGACTCATGCCTGTAATTCCAGCACTTTGGGAGGCCGAGTTGGGCAGATTACCAGAGATCAGGACTTCAAGACCAGCTTGGCCAACATGGTGAAACCCCATTTCTACTAAAAATACAAAAAAAAAAAAAATTAGCCGGGCATGGTGGCAGGCGCCTGTAATCCCAGCTACTCGGGAGGCTGAGGCAGGAGAATCGTTTGAACCCAGGAGGGGGAGGTTGCATTGAGCCAAGATTGCACCACTGCACTCCATCCTGGGCGACAGAGCAAGACTCTGTCTCAATTTACAAAAAAAAAAAAAAAAAAGGAAGAAAAAAGAAAAGGAAGAAAAAGAAATAGTGATTGACATAGAGAATACGCTTGCACCTACTGAGATGCGTCACATCTTCGCATTCTGCCCCGAGCCTGTGTATAAAAAAAGGTTAGAAAAACATAGGAACATTAAGAACAAAGACGCTCAAGTTGACTCTTTCCATGAGGCCCCACTGTCTGAGTTCCCCAGGGCTACAAAAACAAAGTATCACACACTGAGTGACTCAACCAAGAGAGATGTCTTATTTCACAGTTCAGGGCTCTGGCCGTTGAGGTAAAGGTGCCAGCAGAGTGGACTGTGCGGGAGAATCTGCCATACTTCTCTCCTGGCTCTGGTGGTCTAGTGGCAAGCCTTGGTGTTTCTCGGCTTATAGACAGACCTGCAGCCAGATCTCTGCCTTCATCTTCACGTGGTATTCTGTGTGTGTGTCTTGGTTCAAATTTCCCCTTTTCATAAGGACACCAGTCGTATTAGATTAAGGCCTATTCTAATAACCTCATTTTGTTGTTTTTTGTTTGTTTGTTTGTTTTTTTGAGACAGAGTCTTGCTGTGTTGCCCAGGCTGGAGTACAGTGGCACAATCTCAGCTCACTGCAACCTCTGCCTCCCAGGTTCAAGCAATTCTTCTGCCTCAGCCTCCCAAGTGGCAGGGATCACAGGCACGCACCACCACGCCTGGCTAATTTTTGTATTTTTAGTAGAGACGGGTTTTCACCATGTTGGCCAGGTTGGTCTTGAACTCCTGACCTCGGGTGATCCGCCCGCCTTGGCCTCCCAAAGTGCAGGGATTATAGGCATGAACCTCACTTTAATTTACCTCTGTAAAGAGCCTATTTCCAAATAAGGTTACATTCTGAGGTTCTGTAGGCTAGAATTCCAACATATATGTTTTCTGGGGGAATGTGGAGGGGGACACAATTCAATCCATAGCATCCACTAAGGACACAGCCCTGCCCTGCCATGTGGCAGCTGATTGGAGTGGTATTGCTATGAAACAGGGAGGGCTGTGTTTATAACCAGTCCAGGCATTGACTGTATTCACAAGTGGACTGCAGTTCACACCTGGATCTCCCATTAGAGCAACCTGTCAGTGGCTTGCTTGGTTAGACACATTTTCCAGGTGTCACAGGACAATTCAACATGTGGCAGGTCAGCTTTTGCTCTGCGGTTACAGACAAGCCCCCAGCAGTCACGTCCCAAGGCTCTTCGGGAGACCTGGGCGCACCAAGAGCTTTTCACTTTCTGGTTTTGTCTCTGTGCCAATGAGCCCACGCCTGACATTCCACCGGTGTAATTCCAAGAAGAATTCTCTCAAGATCGATTGCCCAAAACATACTTACTGTCTGACACAGCCATTTGTATTCCTTTTAGAGTCCTTTCTTGCATTGCTGACTTCAAGAAAGCTAATTAATTATTTGAGACACTGCTATTAAATTGACATAGTGATTAATCTGATAATCCTTTTTATGAAATTACCTCTGAAATGCTAACTTTTCATCTTTTGAAACTCACTGTGTAAATTACTCTGAAGATTACATTGTACCAGCTTTCGGCTCTGTAAATCTTAATGGCAGTTTTTCGCCAAAAGCAATAAAAGCTGTCCTGAATTTATCAGGTCAATCAGGAAAGAGGCAGGCGGGCAGGAAATTGAAGGTGACTCACTCTGCAAGTGGGGGTTTCGACGGATGGAACTGTGAAAACCTGTTGTTGCTGGTTACACACAGCGAGGAACAGGAAGCAGAAAGGCACACGGAGCCCCCAGTGCAGGTGTCAGGGCTGCCTGTCTGAGAGAAGCACTAATGTGGTTCTAAGAGGGTCTTCTCCCCTCTTTCCTCTCCCCCAGCCCCTCCCAATGCGCTGCCAGGCTGAGCCCATTGGTAGTGGTGGAGGCCTCCAGCACATCCCACTTGGGCTGAACCCACAGAGAGCTGCCTCATTGCCACTGCCCCTGCACAATCCCCAGAGTCCTTGGCGTGGGGTAGGGGCAGGGAGCACACCTGGGCTATTGCCCTCCACCCTGCTTTTCCCAGTGGGCAGAGTCTTGGCCGCAGGATGAATTTAATTTCTCCAATTGTGCTAGCAGTTTTCATGTAGAAGGACTCTTTTTTTTTTTCCTCTTTGAGACAGAGTCTCTCTGTGTCACCCAGTCTGAAGTGCAGTGGCCTGATCTCGGCTCACTGCAACCTCTGCCTCCCGGGTTCAATCAGTTCTCCTGCCTCAACCTCCAAGTAGCTGGAATTACAGGCGTGCACCACCACACCTGGCTAATTTTTTTTTTTTTTTTGGTAGTTTTAGTAGAGGTGGGGTTTTGTCATGTTGGCTAGGCTGGTCTTGAACTCCTGACTCAAGTGATCCACCCACCTCGGCCTCCCAAAGTGCTGGGATGACAGGCGTGAACCACCTCACCGGGTCGATGTAGGAAGACTCTTAAAGCCTGGCTGGGGCTACTGGGCCTGGTGGAAGTAGCAGCCTCCACCTTCGTTATTTTTTTAAGGCCAGTCTGTTTTTCTTTTTAGTTGTAACCCCTGTACCTCACATTGTGTGCCTCACCAGGAGTGCGTTTCACCACTCTGCCAGCCTCTTCTAAGGCCACAGCACACTTCGCACTTGTTGGAAGGGGAACTGGGGAAGGACACAGCCTACTGACCCCATGGCCCCATTTATCCCTCCATCCGCCCCTCCATCTGATAGTGTACACTGAGCACCTACTATGTGCTAGGCTCTGAAAAATACAGACAGAACAAGAACAAGGCAGAGACGATTCCAGTTCTCATGGCACTTCCATTCTAACGGAGAAAGTCCAGCAATAAACAGCGTGCCTACTAAACAAGATGGTGCTCCATTCTTTGGGAAGAGGACGGGGAGCGGAGAGTCCTGAGCAGAGGGGAGAGCAGACAGTTTTAACAAGAGAGGGCAGGAAAGCCCTTGCTGCCTCACTTGCCTCACCCTAGCCCCAGCTCTGCCTCAGTGAGAAGGCCACATTAAAAAACTGAAGAAGGCCAGGCATGGAGCCACATGGATACTGGAGGAGGAGACTTCCAGAAAGAGGGAGCACGCCTGACCGCTCAAGGAGCAGCAAGGAAGCCACCGTGGCTGGTCAAGAGGAAGCAAAGGCACAGTGGTAGGAGTTGAGGCCAGAGAAGTTTGGACTGTGCGGGCCCTGGAGAGAGCTGGGTAAATGGGGTATTTCAGGGTGTTCTGCAGGCGAAAGCAGGCCCTCCCACCCTCAGTTCTCTTCTGTCTCTGGGCAGTCCACAAGCACCTGAGGGCCCCTGTGAGAAGAGGCCTGGGTTTTCCGGGCCTGGAAGCTCCACTGCCAGAAGCATTCACCCCCTGGCCCAGCGAAACCAAGGTCAGAGGGCACCTCCACCCAGGTCCCCACAGGCGCCCCTGCCGCTGCTTCACTGGGCTGAAGCTACCCGCATTCATTCAGCTTTGCCAGGGCAGGATGCTTACCCTCTACCACCTCTCTCTGTGCCGTTTTCTCCTATCCCTGGGCACGCAGGTGAAAGCGAAATGAGGAGAGACCCGCCCCACACCTGAGTGGCCAGGCTGACTCCTGTGGTGGAACGAGTTTTTAATGAATCCGGAAGAACTGCCCAATTCCACACCTCACTGCAGTCTCTTCACGTTGCTACAGAGGGAAGACCTGGAATGTGGCAGGGCTGTGGTCAGCGAGGGCTTCGGTCAGCAGCTGGAGAGTGCCGTGGTGACATGGTGACAGTCCTTGGCCCCCAGGAGGGGCAGGGCCACCCCTCTGGGACCCCCAGCCCTAGAATCCTATGCATGACTCTGCTGTCCCATCACAGTCACAGCTGCAGCAAGGATGCCTTTCCACAGCCACACTCCCACGCTGGGGTCAACCTTCCTCCCAGGGGGAGCAGGGTGGAGCGGGAGCTGGTCCTCCCAGCATACTGCAGCCGGACAACAGTGGCCTGTTTCAGGTGACACCTGTCTTTGGGCCCAGATCCCACCTCTGTGGTTGTCCCCGGGCTAAGCTGCCCCCTGGAAGGGTTTTCTGGAAAGGACCAGGGAGGTGTGGATTTCGGAAGCTCTGAGCGCTCTGGCACCTCTTTTCTGCTCCCTGGGTTGAGTGGTCAGAAGAGGGTGTGCGCTTGCATTTTCGGTGTGACCCCTGGCCTTATGTGTCTCTGTGTCCCCAGGCCCCTGCTCAATTCTCCACCGAGGGTGCCTGACCCCTCTCCTTTTCCCTCCATCCCCTACTTCTGAACGCACCCCACCGTGTGCATGGAAGGGTCCTTCCTCCCTGTGGCTTTTCCAGGGAGCCTTTTCTTCTCCCCGAAGCCACCCCCGCACATCCCGGAGAACCACAGCGCCTGCCCTCTGGGCTCTGGGTTGCCATGGAAACAGAGCCGTCTTTCCTCCTCCCTCCTGTTTACCTTGGTCAGGGACTGCGGCAAAAACCAGCCCGTCGCTGAAGGAGAGGGAGAGCAGTGGGCGGGGGAGCAGGGAGGGAGCCAACCCGCTCCAAACCAGATCATTCCGGTTTAGAGCGGCTTTCCCTCCGGTCCTAGGAGCCTCTCCCGCAAGCCGCGCTGGGCTGCGCAGAGAGGCCCTGGGTCGAGCTGACTTTAGTGGGGAGGGCCTGAGACCTCCCTGGCCAGGGCCCCCTCCCCTGTTCCGTCCGACCTCCATGCGTCCCTCCTGCCAGTGCTGGCGCTAGCGGGGCCTGGGGCGCTGTCCCTGATTGCTGGCTGTTCCCCAAACAGGGGCGCCCTGCTGGGGCGGGGGTCATGGGAGCAGAAGTGTCCCGGCCCCAAGGTGCTTTCGCCCTGCTGGGAACTCCGCGCACTCTCCTGCGGCAGCTACAGGGATGCTCTGTGTGGCTCTGGCTTAAAACTTCCCGCTGCGTTTAGAGAAGCCAAACCCTTCGTCCCAGCCCCTGATGATCTGTGCGGGGCCGCCTCTTCCCCGGGGATTGCCCTGGCTCCCACCACCAGGCTTCTTCCCCTTGCAGAAGACACCAGAAGCTGGGTTTTGTCCCTGCCCTGAACAGTATGGTCACACTTTCTAACTCCCCGTGCACACCGGGCAGGAGGCTTTCCTTGTTTCTAGGCCACACTGCTCCTAGTCCCCCTCCATGGGCCACTGTGGTCATCTTGCTCGTTTGCTGTGGTCTGATCGATCGCCTCCTCCCCTATGGAAGCTTCCCGAAGGCAGGGCCCGCTCCCGCAGCACCCCAGCACCAACGGCACGTGCCAGATGTTCGGTGAGCGACGGTGGCCTACAGGATGGGACGTGCGGCCGCGGCGCCGGGCTGCGGGGGCCACTTCCCGGCGGAGTCCCCTCCCCGCTAGCGGGCGGCAGCTTCTTAATCATCTGGGCATACAGACTGAAATCCACGGCTCTTCCTCCCCAGCAATGTGCGCTGCAGGTGACCAGGCCATGGCCAGCGGGGCGGGCAGCCCAGCGCACCGGGCCTTGGGGAGCTGCCCGCAGCACGGACCGCCCTGGCCTCTGGCTTCACCGCTCCTGCGCGGCTGCTCCCAACCCCGAATCCCGGGAAGCCAGGGGTGACTTCACGTCCCCGAAAGCCCTTCTGAAAGTTTTCTCAGTAACCACCCAGGCCCATGTGCCTGCCGCCGAGTCATAGCAGGATGAAAGTTCTCATGAACGCGACCTTGCAGGCTTGCAGACTTGGGCTCCCTTCTCTGGCCCTTGGCAAACCACTGCATTGGTCTTGTCTTAGCCTGCCAATCTGTGAAACAGGGATAAAACTTCTAGGCCTGCGATTCAATATAGGCTTGCCCAGGAGAAAATGAACTGAAAATGCTTGGTTGACATGGCAGGGGGTGCAGAGGCTGGGCTCTGGGGTAGTGTGTGTGCTTGGGGTCCGGGGTTAGATCCGGTGTAAAGCTGGAGTTCTCATCCTGGATGCCCTAGTACGCAAGTAGCTCTGAGATATTCCAGTGCCTACTGTTCTTATAAACTGCATCTTTGTGGACAGCAAGCCTGTACCGTGCAGGGTGAGCCCAGGCAGGGGCCGACATCCTGAACCATGACCTGATCTTAGCTGTTTCAAGGTGAGGTTTGGGTAGTAAATAACCCAGGTGCAGAAGAGGCCTGGATGGCCCGGATGTATTTTTCTGGGGCTGGGAGACTAAGTTTGCTCCCTGACAGTGGGGTGGGGGTTTTGAACACATCCTTGGCGGTCATGGTGAAAGCCTCCTCAGCCTGGCGGTTCTAGGTGGCAGGTTCGAGGAGGATAAACTGACCAGTCTGACCCCTCTAAGGTGACACAGGCTGCATGGCAGCTGCTTTCTCTTTTCATGGATGTCATTTGCAATACTCTAAAGCTCCCAGCCTGCTGTGGGGCCCCCAAATAGTTAGTGGTCAGAGCTCCCGGCTGTCTCTGCCCTCTCTTCCCAAGTCCTGGAGCTGGGCTGGGGTGGCTCCTGACCTCCCTGAGCAGTGTGTGGCACCTGCCTTCCTGCCTGGGCTGCTGAGGTCCCCCTGCTGAGCTGTCTGCTGGAGAATCTGAGAAGCCTCTTGCTTTTGCATTTGAGGCTGCAAGGCCAGTGCAGGGTGAGCAGATTGGCTGGGTCGGCTTTGTATGTCACTCAAAACTACCTCCTCTCCCCTGGCTGTGGATGAAAGAAAAAACCTCTGCTCTACAATAATGTTCTTGCTTGATTTTATTAATGGAGAGGATGGTAAGGAATAGGCTTTGGGCAACAGGATAAAATCACAGCTAAGCCAGGTGTAGTGGTACATGCCTGTGGTCCAAGCTACTTAAGAGGCTGAGGTAAGAGGATCACTTGAGCCCGGGAACTGTGATCGAGCCACCGCACTCCAGCCGGGGACCCTGTCTCAAATAAAGCGAAAACAAACAAAACCCCACATCTAAAACTTGACAGAGTGTGTATTTTTTAAAAACCTCCTCCCTCCCCTCCATTTTTTCCTTCCACTAGCCTCTAGGATTGGCTTTTAAATCAAAGATTCTCAAGTACCAGTGAGGCTGCAGCTGAACCAGGGAGGAACTTGAAAATATGAATACTCTAGCTGCATGCTTTGAATCACCCTGTCTTAGTGGTCAGAAGAGATTCAGACTTGCCATATTCTGAAGAAGAGCTAGACTGAAAGAGCTACGGAAGGTTCTGCTTTAGGAAGGCAGAAAAAGTAAAAAAAAAAAAAAAAAATCAGGATCACACTCAAAAACCAGCAGTCACTGCCACAGCCCCTCTGCCTCATCACCTGTCTTACTACCATGAGCTCTGTGAGCTCTTGTGGCTGCTTTTTGGATACCCACCTTTTTTTTTCTTTTTTTTTGAGATGGAGTCTTGCTCTGTCGCCCAGGCTGGAGTGCAATGGCACAAGCTCGGCTCACTGCAACCTTCGCCTCCCAGGTTCAAGCAATTCTCCTGCCTCAACCTCCTGAGTAGCTGGGATTACAGGCATCTACCACCATGCCCGGCTAATTTTTGTTTTTTTAGTAGAGACAGGGTTTCGCCATGTTGGCCAGGCTGGTCTCAAACTCCTGACCTCAGGTGATCTGCCCATCTCAGCCTCTCAAAGTGGCGTGAGCCACCGTGCCCGGCCTGATACCCACCTTTATATCTCTAATTTACATGTGTACCCAGCTATTGCTTCAATCTGAGACATTCTGTTTATCCCCTTCCTGCTATGGAGAGCAGAACTCAGCTCACTTGCATCACCACCCTCCCTCCCTTGTCCTACATTTAGTTTCTTCTTTATTGGTTAACTTTGTAATTTTTAGTAAGCATTTTTTTTTCCCCCGAGATGGAGTTTCACTCTTATTGCCCAGGCTGGAGTGCAATGGTGCGATCTTGGCTCCCTGCAACCTCCGCCTCCTGGGTTCAAGCTATTCTTCTGCCTCAACCTCCCGAGTAGCTGGGATTACAGGCATGCACCACCACACCTGGCTAATTTTGTATTTTTAGTAGAGATGGGGTTTCTCCATGTTGGTCAGGCTGGTCTCGAACTCCCGACCTCAGGTGATCGGCCCGCCTCAGCCTCCCAAAGTGCTGGGATTACAAGCGTGAGCCACCACACCCAGGTTTTACTTTTATTTCTTACTCCATCAACTAGAGAGCAATCACAGTCAATATCTCCATAATGCTTACTATATGCCAGGTGTCATTTGAGGCACTCTACCCATATGTACTTATTTCAGCCACACAGTAGTATGGAGAGAGGTTACTATTATTGGCCCATTTCAGAGAAAAGGAAACTAGGGCCACTTTGTTATTTTAGTGGTTCTCCAAGGAGTGAAGAATACTTGTGTACTCTGTCTGCCACTGAGTTCTAATGGGGCAAGGATTGGGAAACGTTCATTCTGGCCTTTGCAATGAAGTCCCCTGCTGGACAATGAAATATGACATTAAAAAGTAAAGTAGCAAAGTTTACTTTTGCTTGGCCAGCATTGGCCAGTTAGTTCAGCTGTGGGACAGTGGTTCCCAAACATCTTAAACCAGCTGAACTGGAATCAACGAAAGAGTTTATTAAAATTACACACCTATTAAAATCTAATCCTTGGGGTTTGGGCCCAGGAATCTGTATTGTTAACAAGTATGGATCATGATTTTGAAACCAGTGGGTTACAGGTGGCCTGGCAGTGGCCGTGTTCTAGTCCCTACTCTATTTTCAATACTTTTTCTTGGAGCCTGTACTATGCAAGTGGAAATCCTGACTGTGCCACTCACTAAGGAACCACCTGGAGCGGGCAGTAGACCTCCCACCATGATGAGATCAGTGATCTTAAGATCAGGATCAAGTATAAGAGGTAACTCTAGTCCTAGCGCTGTACACCTATGGTACTCACCACTATGCTCCAGGCTCTTGGCCAAACATCCTAAATAAAGAATGTTAGATATGGGGATTATCTAGCTAACCTCACATTTGACAGATGAGTAAACCAAGACCCAAAGAAAAGCAAGTTGCATACAGAACAGGGCTATTATGGACTGAGCCAAGAGCAGAGCCCTTGTCTCCTAACCCCCCAGGTCGTCTCTTTCTAGAACTGCACTAAGAGGTAGCCACTAGCCATGTGTGGTTATTTCCATATAAATACATGAAAATTAAATCAAATTAAAAATTCAGTTCCTCAGCCATACTAGCCACATTTGAAGTACTCAAAAGCCCCATGTGGCTTGTGGCTACCACCATATTGGATGGTACAGATACAAAACATTTCCACCATTGCACAAAGCTCTATTGCTCTAGCACTGGGCTAGAACCTGGCCTTTCATGTGAAGGCAGTAGGGAAACTGGATGGTTTTACCAGTGTTTTCTTCCCTCAGGCAATTACTGCAGAAGATTAACTACAAGAGAATGTGGTTGTTCAATTACAGTAGCTTAACAATATCATTTTGACAAACTAGAATTGTATACACATAAAGGCCACTGAAACCCCTCCCACTAGGCCAAGATGGGTCTTAGATGCCTTATATTAAGAACCAAATCAGATGCACATAAGAGTCCATTTCAAAGCTCTGGCTGGTCTAAAGACCGAAAGGTATAGGGTCCATTACCTATATCTGGTAGGTTGGAGAGGAGTATAGTTAAGAGGTAGGAGAAATAAACCCAAGGAAAGAAGACTGCTCTGCATAATAAAGTATTAACTGTAAGGCAGATGAATGGGTAGAAACTGCTTCTCTTCTTCCTTGTAGATGTATATTGTAATATCTAAGATTACTCGTCCATGGAAGGTGTGCTCAATCCAATAGTTAACCAACGGAAACACTGAAAAATAAGAGGCATTTGTGCAATTCTTGAAGGGAGACCTGAAAAATGACCAGACTTGGGAGTATCCTTGCCTACCTACTCTGGACTAAGCAGACATGGAGGAAAGTACTGCATGGAGAAGGGTTAGAGGATTAGAGATTGCAGTATCACAAAACAGAGGTTTTAGTGGGGGAAGCATCTGGAAGGCCAAGGGCAGAGCTAGGAAGTGTAGTTTCACCCCCAGAGGACCCCTGCACAGGGCTCAGCAGCTCCTGGGGCTCTTCCCTCAGATCATAAAGACAGTCATGACTACATATACAGGTTCACATTTTTCCTTTGAATTCTCTGTAGCTCTTCCAGCCCTTCAGAAAAGTCTTGATATACCTATACAAACTTGTCTCGAGGTGGTTTGGGGAACATGGGGTGGGGCGGTGAGAGGGAGTGTGGGCTGCCCGGCAGTTGCTCCCTTGCTGATGTCTTTGTGGAGGGAGCAGCGTGCTGGTGAGGGAACTCTTGTGTGTCCAGGAGTTCCAGACAGTGAGCAGATAAAGAACCCACAGCGGAGTGGGGGTGGAAGGCAGATGACTCACAGATATTACAGAGAAAAGCTGAGCCTGGTGGGGGTGGTGGAGGTGGGTAGGACTGACGCTTCTGTCATACAGGTGCGCTCACGTACACACAAATTACCATCAGACAATCAAGGTGGCCTTGAACCAAATTGATTTGGATAAGATTTATTGATCAGATTGTTTTAGAAAACCAACAGCAAAACACTGACAAGGTACATAAATACAGATTGGACATTTTAGGGTAAATTCACTATATTTCCTACTTGCTTGTAGGAAACCGAGTAAAGTGGAAAAGCTGTCCTGATCATATGGCATGCACACCAGACTGCAAAAGGACGTCCACACTATTTAACAGGACTGTGGCAAAATAGCTTTAAAGTAAGGCGAGCATTGTGTATGGCCCAAGCATACCCTGTAGGAAGAGCAAAGCGAGGCTCACCTCCCAGAGACTGCGTCTCAGAAAGAGGCTTCCTTTCTTGCCTAGGTTCTTCCAGGAAATTCGTCATTGGCAGGTGCTTTTCCAGGGAAATGCCTGTGCTCTCCCTGTAAAGACTCTGTGCACAAGGAAGTGGCTTTAGAGAGTGTGTTTTCTGATGCCTCCTTTATATTCTAAATGTATAACTAGTAAGATAACAATTACTACCGCTTGGTGACATTGTTTTTTGGTTTTTGGTTTTTTTTTCCTGAAAATTGCCTCTGACTCCATCCTGTACACTGACTAAGCAGGGCCCTTAAAAAACCTTATAAAAAGTTTTTGTTTTTTTTTTTTCAAATTAAAAACATGAAAATTACAATAAAAAGATGGAACTACTTTTGTAGCACAACTCAGAACTTCTGTTCATAACACCAGACTAGGGAAGAGGTCGCTTTTGGCTGAATCTAATGATCTTAGAAGGGAAAGGCCATTGCTAGACAGGATCTGGTGGCAACGCACACGGACGTCCTAGAACTCTATGAAACCTACCTCAGGCCCTGCGGGTGCGTCTGGAGTTCCAAGGCATTTGGGGAACCACAGCAATTTCAGCTAACAGTGACCAGTTTTTAGAATGGAGCTTATAATCAGAGGACCATAAACCTTCATCCACCCTAGAGCTCAATGCCAGAAAAATTAATACAAAAAAATAAAGGAAAATAGCTTTTTGTGCTACATCAGAATGCTGGCAGGTAGACAATTCAGTAACCTGTGCCACTTTCTAAACATCTGTAAGACCACAAAAAAAAAAAAAAAAAAAAAAATTGGTTTTACAGAATACTAAGACCAACACAGTCTTAGAGGATCATTCAACCTTTCCTACATGCCAAGTTGTGTGACTGGAAAATGGAGGACATCTTGCAAGATTAGAGGAAAAGCAAAAGTATTTATCAAGAGCCAAATAAATGTGTTCAAATAATGGAATTTTCTCTGTGTTGCACACAGCTTTTCCTTGCCATAGGTACTAAGAGTTCTTTGGTGGTTAGAGGAGAGATGGCCTGGAGCTCAGGGCAGGAGATGATGCTGAAGAGTTACATCTACTCAGGATTACCACCTGTGGTTCCTAATGTCAGCATTCAACTCTAATTGTTCAGACTGACTAATTACAGGCAATCAGCTGCTTATATGGTCACTGGTTGTCAGCTCCTACTGATTGTTCCTTTTCCTTTTCTAACTACTCATTAGCCCCATTCCATGGAAAAACAGGTGCTTAGAGGAAAGGATAGAGAGGAAAAATAAATGTAAATGCATCTACTGTTTGATAGAAAAGTTGATTCACTGATTATCTATGGATTTCAATGATCTGTGCTTTACTCTTGCTACTGGTGGATAACCAAAGGTCACTGTTAACCTATCTTTTGCTTAAAAATGTTAATATGCTTATTACACTTTAAAATCTAGCTATGTAAGGACATGAATGGTTTAAAGCAAATTTTTACATCGTGTCATTATGGCCCTGAAAAAAGGAGATTCTGCCAATGGAAAGGGTTTTGTTTAGCCCCTGAAGGATAGTTAAGATTTCAATTTATTCTGTGTCAGTTTATAGTTTTTCCAGGATGTGGAAAATATTAAATGAAGAAAGCATCATTTTCTTCATTTAATAAAGTGTTACATTCCCAGATAAATTAGTATATACATGGGAGAATGGATAGTGTTAAATACTAGGTTTTAATTCTCCATTTAGGAAACTCCTTACAGACGGACTTCCTTGTTCTCGGGCAACAAAATGTAAGACATGCAAACATGAGCTAGTGCAAAGATGACAGGGAGAAAAAAATCTCAACTCTAACACACTTAAGGAACAATGAGTCTCTAAGAGTTCCATCTTGGAGTAAGAAAACATAGACTTGAAAATCCAGCTTTCCCATGAGTTGGCTTAAGCCAGCTGATCACATCTAAAATTCTTGGCATAATTTGACCCTAAAGTAATAAGCTCACTTCCCCAAGACGCAAAAAAAGTAGTCTACCTGCTTTATAGTTACATCGTATATATAATCTGTATATATCCATATGTTTCTACATATTGCACTTAAATTTACAGGACTGTAGTAAGACGGCTGGGAGTACCTCAAAGAGGCAGAGAAGCAGCAGGCATAAACTTTCCTAAATCAAGTAAACAGTGTCAGGAATTTCGAGTGCTGGTTATAGGTATACTGAAATGCCTGATGACCCCTATCTAATTTCTAGTTATCTACACTTAGTCATTCACACACAGTCATTTGGCATCCAGAACATGTGCACATGTGTGGTTCTATAGCACTGAGTGCTGGTCATACCACGTCATTTTTACTAGTGTTATATTAAAAGAAGACACTTTAGACCAAGGATATATACTTTTATGAAAATAAAACACACAGGTCTTCGATGTCAGGCCTCCAAGGTCTACCTCAAAGAAGACTGCCCTCAGGAGGCTTAACAAAGGATGCCAGCAAGTGTGGATGGAACCAGACCACATCTCTCTTCAGCTCTCTGGTGTAGCAGGGCTAGAGACTTGCTTCTATCCTAAGGACCATTAAAGTCTAAGCACAGAGGCTGAGCATTCAGTCTTTGGTCCCTGTATAAATCCAGGTCAAAAATCCTCTTGCCACCCTAGACAGCCTGGCTTGTTCAATTTGGGATATATTTCCACCAAATATCCAGAGGCCAGGCTGGAGTCATGCAGCAAAGCTCTGTTTTGGACTAATGGAGCTGCTCAGACTGGCTTGCTCTGGGAGAGCACAGAGAAGCAAGCCTGGCAGTGGTGGCAGGAGGTTAAGGGCTACACAGACTGGTAATGGCAAGATGTGGGAGGATGGGCCCCTAGAGGAGCCGCTCCTTTTCCTGCCTCTCTCCCACATTCCTCACTCCCCAGAAAGGACCCAAGTTCACAGGTGCGTGGTTATTATAAGACTTCCCAGAATACAGGCTCCATGAACTCAACCCATCACAGAGGGGATGGTATGATAAGGCCTAGAAATCAGGAGCATGTCTGGAGGCCGCGGTTTTCTCTTCCCCAGAACTGAACACCAGATGGTAACTTTTTAACTGTAGCTCAAAGGTCATTTTAAATCCACACATAAGCTAAAGAGATCCCTTCTGAGATGAAGGAAAAAGAATAACTTTAAAAGCTAGGTGAAAAAAGAGGCACTTAAAGGAAAGGTGTGTTCCAACTCTCCCATGCAAGTCTCCTGCTGTGAGGTGGCCCCGGGAGGACCAGCGCTGCCCCTTGCACGCCTTCAGCACCTTGAGTACACCTGCGGCTTACACATGCGCATAGTGAGCCTCTTGCTCAGCTCCCCTAGCAGCCTGATGGCAAAGCAAGTGAAAATTTATGTCATTCTTTTTAGAATTTAAAAAAACAAATCAAACAAACCAGAACTGAAATTTCACACACAAAAAAATGAATGCTACTCAGTTTCATTCCTTCCTCATGCTAGTTTTTAAATGATACTTGGTTCTTCAGGAAGGATGACCTGTGGCTTTACCCCCAAGACCTTGTATCCAATAACTAGACAATTACTCACAGCACCATGCACATTAAAGCAGACAGAAAAGAAGGCAACAAGCTAAGGGAAAAATCAAGGACCAACTGCCTGAGAAAATGGCAGGTACCTGGCCCAGAGATTACAAAAGAAACAAGTTCTCAAAAGGAAATGGCCAAGATGATAGCCAAAGACCATAGCCTGAGCGGAAGCCAAGTTAACAAGCCCAGAGGATGCAGGTTTTCTCTGCCTGGCTCTTCCCTGGCCTCCCTCGGGAACTTGTGTTCATGTTACACGGCATTTACATCACATATTTAGGGTCTGCAATTCCCCATGAAGAAGTCAAAGAGATATTTAAAACCATTCATAAGCATAAGAGAGTTTCAAAACTGCCAGAATGAAGAACTTTGGCCACCACAAGTGTTTCCATTTGAAACATTCTTGATGCTATAATTTCTAAGAGCAACAACAAAGAGCACAACCACGACACACATATGAGTCCTTTGACAGCCAACTCTACCCACTGCTGGCACCATGAGGATGAGAAAGAAATCACTAACCAAGAGGTGCTGGGCTGCTTAACCTTCCTTCAAAGCCAAAGGGTAGGTTTGAGTTATCTATGCAACAAGATGGCAACCACTGCTGCCATCAGACCCAGCTACTAGTCAATTAGACACATCTTGAAAACACTAAGTTAAACATCTAGGTTTAAGTATAACCTGCAAGATTCCCAAGGTTAGCCTTCTCAGCTTCCCTTAAACTTGTGGTTGTTGCTGTTGCTAGATGTAAAAATTTTTAAATTTCATTTTTGTTTATGTTGGTGATGTTTTAATTTCTAGAACATTGTATGACATGGAACTGTTCAGAATTCCTTTAAAAATGAATCTGTCTTGATTAAAAACATTATTAAGGTACTTTCAGGCTTTCCCTTAACTCCATCGAGAAGGAAGAGGGAGTATGTGAATACATGTGCATGTAATGGGTCAGGAGGAAGAGAAGCAAAGAAGGAAGCACGTGGGAAAGTGAGATGTCCATAAACTGAAAAACCAATTTACAGGAAAGGCATCTGATGTATTTTCTAAATAAGGCCTTGATCAGGGTAACCAATCCTCTTTGTAGCACATTCTACACTGCCCATAAATAAAGGAGTCTCTTTAAATTAACATTTCCAGTATCAATGAACAGTCCAGAAATCCTCATTTCAAGCGTTCGATGAGTCCCTGTGTGAGTCCAAGATGCAGAAGCTGTGTTCGGGAGAGGTTTGCAAGGTTAGGGAAGGCCGCAAGCAGCTTCTCCCATGCCAGTTCCAGCAGGCTAGGTACGACCAGCCAGATCTTAAACAATGACCCAGTCCGTTTGTTTTCATGGATGTTCACCACTCCTCCATGAATGTACATGCAACCAGCCTAAGAGTGGTCAAAAGAGGACAAATTCAAATGGGAGAGAAACATACAAGGCTGAAGACTCAGCGGGGAAAGAGCACAGTAGATGGAATCAAACTGAAATGAGACAAGAATTCCTCACTGATCCCAATATCATGTGGAGATCAAGAGGGTTTAAATAATGAATTACTAAGGGAAAAACTATATATATATGATTTTTTTTTTTTTTTTTTTGAGACAGAGTCTTGCTCTGTCGCCCAGGCTGGAGTGCAGTGGCACGATTTCAGCTCACTGCAAGCTCTGCCTCCCAGGTTCACGCCATTCTCTTGCCTCAGCCTCCTGAGTAGCTGGGAATACAGGCACCCACCACCACGTCTGGCTAATTTTTTTTTTGTATTTTTGTATTTTTTGTATTTTTTTTCACTGTGTTCGCCAGGATGGTCTTGATCTCCTGACCTCGGGATCCACCCGCCTTGGCCTCCCAAAGTGCTGGGATTACAGGCGTGAGCCACTGCGCCCGGCCTATAACTATGAATTTTTTTTACTTCAACAACAAACAATTTCACTATTAACTAACATTAAACTAAAACTATATTAAGTATCCAAAATGCCAAATGTTGGTAATACAAAGATGAAAATAAAGGCCATCGCTTCAAGAAATGAGCGGGACCTTCAATAATATGGTATCAAGGGGGTAAAACGATTCCACCCTCCCAGGACACCTTCGACATCACGGTCAGGGCCGGAATGCCACAGGTAGCATTTCTCTTACATTTATGTTATTCTCTCAAATTTGGGTGTGATGATTTTTCTCCTCTTTTCTCAGAGGATGGCCTAGCTTTGGGAGGAAGTGTTAAAAATACATTATTAATAATCTAAGGTTTGCCCATATTTGGGTTTTTTTCTTGCTAATATCTCTAAAAAGATTTCTTTATCATCTGTAACTACATAAGGAAGATATGAAAATAAAAACTTACTGGTGTAACTGCTGCACAGTGAAAATAAACTGGCTCCGGCATGGTAGCTGGGAGCTTCACCCATTGGAAAGTCTGCAGATTCAACTTCCAGATATCTCCCAGGATCACCTCTCCATTATAGCCCCCACAAATAAATACATCTATGAAGAAAAGAGAAAGCCAAGATCACACAAAGGAAAACAGCCAAAACTATGGAGTGTTCTAGAGTAGGTCACACAGCCAGCTGACATGCGGCCAGTGAAGTCGATTGCCCCATGACACAGACGACTTCTGCTGTGCAGCCTCTCATGCTGTTGTCTTGTCCCTCAATAGAACTGAGACGCTACGTCAGGGTATTCACTAGGACTAAGGATGCAAGCCTCTAGGGAGCCTTCATGTCAAGATTTCCAAACTCAAACACATACCTACAGATTCCAGGCACAGAAAGTGAATGAGCAAGGGGTCTAGGGAAGATAAACAGAAGGCTCAGGAAAACAGACAGGAATGCTCATGCTCTAAAAGAGGTGACAGCTATGCAGCCCCAGCTGTTCATTACTATAAGAGACTTAAGGTTGGCAATTGCCAGATTGCCCATTTTTTTTCAAGGCAAGCTTGGAAATCTGGATGTTTTTAAAAATGAAATATTTTGATTTTTAAGTTTTGGCTACTAATTTTTTTTTTTTAAGAGACAAGGTCTCACTATGTTACCCAGCCTGGTCTTGAACTCCTGGGCTTAAATGACCCTCCCGCTTCAGCCTCCCAAAGTGCTAAGATTATAGGCATGAGCCACCACCCCTGGCCTCAAAACAATTTTTAATACATATATGAGCCAAACAAAACACATGTGCAGGCCACCAGTTTGCAAACTCTTCTTTAAATAATGTCCTGGAAAGACCATACATTTATCTGTTCATAGAGTCTAAAGTCTCTGAGGAGGAACGTTCACTGCAGTGTTCAGTTTAGGAACACAAGAGAGGCTCTTCCAAACTTTCTTCAGCTAAAAGAGGACAAACTGAAGCTCTGTTTGATCTGTACAGTTATTAGGAATAATTTTCCCAAAATGAGAGGTGTGGGTTTTCTGGTAAAATCAGTTAGTTATAACTAATTAGACAACTTGTAACAAAGGCTATGTGAACCTTCAAATGAAATGCCTAGAACTAAGGTTGAATTCTATTTGTATGGTGCTTGACCTCAAAGAATTAAATGAATAAATTTCTTAACTCAGGTCTAGACCAAGTTTAAGACAATACTTAAGCTATAAAATGCACTGGAAACTTTTTTGGCTAGGATTCAAGGAAAACCTAAAGTACAGTTCCATTCTCAGAGAGAGAAATGTGAGCAATGTCATTATCTATAAATTTTATCCAGAAAGCAGGAGCACAATAAAAAATCCCTCTGAACTAGAGATGGCAGAATAATCCCAGTTATATCTGAACTAAGTTGCTAAAAGCATACAGGCTATCTAACTCATTTATACATACTTTCCTCCCAGAAAAAATTTAAGAGCTATATCAAACGATGAAATAAGTTGTAAATTAAAAGACAGGAAGGTTATCCAGAGAGGAGTCACTTATCACATTTAGTTAAAGTAGCTGCAGCTGCTTTCTGAAGCCATACAACGCCTTTGTTGTAATATGGCCAAAGAATGAGCTAAGAGTTTCATTTGGCATCAGAGAGAGAACAGAATCAACTTTATGAAATATCACTCTGAAGGAGTTATTACAATTTTAATACAATGTTCGCTGAGGTCTCTACAGTATAAACAGTCAAAATTATTAGTATTAGTCACCGTAACTACAGACATCTGTTGAGGTGTGGGATGCTGGAAGATCAAGTGCTAAAATAAAAGCTTAGTTATCACCATTTTCTGAGTTCTCTAATAACTGAGGGAACCCAAACACCATACTAGTTTACATGATGAAAATGGCTGAGAGAGGCATCACTATGAATTTCCCTTTAAGTTTAAACTACCAGAAATAGACTTTTCTCAAAGTTATGAGCCTCTTTTGAGGGGGCTATCTTTAGGAAATAAGACATTTTCAGAAGATACAATTACAGAAATGGAAGCAAAATGTTATTTAGAATCCTTACCATTTTTTATTTGAACACAACTGTGACACCTTCGGGCTGCAGGAAAGCCTGCCAAACACACAAACACAGAAGTTCCATCACTTACAGAAAGACTGGAAATCACACTGATACAACACAGTGAAAGACATACTATGTGTAACTCAAAACAATCCCTTTGTTGCATGTTAAGCAAACACTGACTAGCCCTTCCACTCCCTCCGTATTTCAAAAGCCATCAGGAGTCTCATCGTAACAGTACAATGCTAAGGTGCCAGAAACAAAGGGAAAGGACAGGAGTTGCTAGTGGCTTTCCCAAGCCCTTTTACCCACACAGAGATATGTAGATCTTTATTATTTATTTAATTTAGAGACAGGGTCTCACTCTGTTGCCCAGGTTGGAATGCAGCAGTGCTATCTTGGCTCACTGCAGCCTCCGCCTCCTTGGCTCAAGTGATCCTCCCACTTCAGCCTCCTCAGTAGCTGGGACTACAGGTGCACACCACCACACCCAGATAATTTTTTGTATTTTTAGTGGAGACAGGGTTTCACCATGTTGCCCAGGCTGGTCTCGAACTCCTGGGCTCAGCCTCTCAAAGTGCTGGGATTATAGGCATGAGTCACCACACCCAGCTGGTAGATCTTTATTTAGGCTCCAATTTCTTATATCACCCATATTTCTCAGCTTCTGCCGAATAACTTAATAAAGAGGATTAAAAGTCTCTTTCCTCAATCACTAAGGATAATTACTTGTGTGTGTGTGGTTTTTGTTTTTTGTTTTGTTTTGTTTGACAGCAAGACTCTGTCTCCCAGGCTGGAGTGCAGTGGCGTGATCTTGGCTCACTGCAATCTCTGCCTCTGGGGTCCAAACAATTCTCCTACCTCTGCCTCCCAAGTAGCTGGGATTACAGGCACATGCCACCACGCCCAGCTAATGTTTACATTTTTAGTAGAGATGGGGTTTCACCATGTTGGCCAGGCTGGTCTCGAATTCCTGACCTCATGATCCGCCCACCTCGGCCTCCCAAAGTGCTGGGATTATAGGCGTGAGCCACCACGCCCAGCCCTAAGGAATAATTATAATTGGACTAAGGAATACAAGTATTTTCTAATACCAGTTCAACAGATTTTTCTTTTTTTTTTTTTTTTGAGATAGGGTCTCACTCTGATGCCCAGGCCGGAATGTAGCGGCTCAATCATGGCTCACTACAGCCTCTATTTCCCAAGCTCAGGTGATTCTCCCACCTCAGTCTCCCAACTACCTGGGACTATAGGTGTACACCACCATGACCAGCAAATGTTTTTGTATATTTTGTAGAGACAGGGTCTCACCATGTTGCTCAGGCTGGTCTCAAACTCCTGGGCTCAAGAGATCTGCCCACCTTGGCCTCCCAAAGTGCCGAGATTAAAGGCGTGAGCCACTGCACCCGGCCCAACAGATATTTAACTTACCATATAACTCAGTAAAATTACTTTTTCCTTCCAAAATGAGTAAAAGTATAATATATGTTTGTTAAAAATAAATTAATCAATACTTTAAATTTACCTATTTTTTCATGGGGTTTTGTTGCAATTTCCTCCCATGCATTCGTTTCAAGGTTGTAGGCATGGATCTTAGAGAAAAAAAAGAACATATACACATACATAAATAACTGTAATTTTAGCTAGCCTGAAAATGGATTTTTTAAAAACAGACTTTGTTTTTTAAAGCAGTTTTAGGTTCACAGCAAAACTGGGCAGAAGGTACAGTGATTTTCCATATAGAAAACTGGACTTTTAACAGCAGTAGCCTGCATAAACATATATTCTTAGTTGAAAAGTCTTTCTTCTTTTCTTTTGCTTTTTTCTGATCTTTCCAAATATATGGGAAAACATTAAATGGGGCAGTTGAAAATTAAACACATATATGATTTCGCTTTTTATTTTATTTTTTATTTTTTTTGAGATAGAGTCTCTGTCACCCAGGCTGGAGTGCAATGGCACGATCTCGGCTCACTGCAACCTCCGCCTCCTAGGTTCAAGTGACTCTCCTGCCTCAGCCTCCTGAGTAGCTGGGATTACAGGTGCCTGCCACCATGCCCAGCTAATGTTTGTACTTTTAGCAGAGATGGGGTTTCATGATGTTGGCCAGGCTGGTCTCAAACTTCTGACCTCAGGTGATCCACCCACCTCAGCCTCCCAAAGTGCTGGGATTACAGACATAAGCCACCACACCCAGCTCACTTTTTTAAATTCACAGAAAAAATGAAGAAAAAGGTTGGAATGAGAAGCTGCAGTGCATGTGATTCTTGATTTTCTTCTGTATGTTGTTCTGCAACTTCCACATTTTCTACAAGGGGCATGTATCAGTTTTATAACAGAAAAAAGCAAGTGTTTGTAAGGGAATGTGGGAATTCAGTTTTGACAAAAGTTGAAAAAGACCATTAAGGTTCCAAGCAGTACAGGAGCTCTACAGCCTAATGTAGGTTTCCCCTGGGATGTGTGACTATGACATTTTAGAAATGCCACAGGGATGGATGAATAACAGTCCTTCAGAGCTCAGCTTTCTCAAGTTCGTGACGTGCAACCCTAAACAAGCCTGTTCTTTTTAGATACACAGCAGTGATGATGATGCGGATGTGACATTCTGAGAATGCTGCTTCCAATTCTAATTAGTTGCTCCATTCAAGCTACTATGCCTTCCTTTTAGTCACTTTCCTCATCCAGCATAAGGGGATAATTTTCACAAAGTATTTTCAGTGTGTGATAAATAACACCTGTCAACTGAAAGCATTTTGGGGCACAGGGTTCAACCTTATAATATAAAGTGCATCCAACACAAAATAGGCGTTAATGAGGAATGTGCTCAAAAATTAAAATATCTAAAATAACAGAATTATCTTGCTTAGTTGACACATGCCTCTTTCCTTCTCCCTCTCCCTTTTTTTCTTTTTAAAAAAATATACCTTGTTTAAGGAATATGCTGTCCAGGACGTACCACCTCCCAAGATGTAAATCCTCTGCCCGTCATGTGCGATTTCATGTCGGTATCTGAAAATTTACAAAAAAATTCATTTATAATTAAGTGAAAAATGATCTACCTAAGATTTAGCTATAAGGATTTTTATTACATCATTATTTATAATAATAAATTATTGGAAATAACCTAAGTGTTTAACAATAGTGAATTGGTTATATGACTAACCGAATATACATAAAATGGATTAGTATGCAACCAATAACAGAGTAGGTACCAGATGGTGGTTAATGCATTGAGAACTTTTTTTTGTCATTTTTTTAAATAAATTGCATTAAAAATTTATAGATACATAAATATATACAGAAAATGGCTATTAGGATATAATCCAAAACATTAAACCTGGTTATCTTTGAGTTTAGACTTAGATTTTTATTTTCTTCATTTTGCTAATTTGTATTTTGTAGATTTTTCTATAACCTTTTGTGATAACTTTGTATAAAGGGGAAAATATTACATAGTTTTAAAAAGTGATCTGCCTACATTTAGAGACCTTAGACTATGAGTTTGCAAATTAAGATACTTATTTAGCAGAAAATTATGCTACATAGAACTGTGGATATAATATAAAACACCTCAGAACTTTCATCCAGGCAGTCTAGCTAAAAGCTAAAGTAATTTCTAATATGTCCATAAAATGACTCAAAGGGCCGGGCGCGGTGGCTCAAGCCTGTAATCCCAGCACTTTGGGAGGCCGAGATGGGCAGATCACGAGGTCAGGAGATCGAGACCATCCTGGCTAACACGGTGAAACCCTGTCTCTACTAAAAATACAAAAAACTAGCTGGGCGAGGTGGCGGTGCCTGTAGTCCCAGCTACTCGGGAGGCTGAGGCAGGAGAATGGCGTAAACCCGGGAGGCGGAGCTTGCAGTGAGCTGAGATCCGGCCACTGCACTCCAGCCCGGGCGACAGAGCCAGACTCCGTCTCAAAAAAAAAAAATAAAATAAAATAAATAAATAAATAAAATGACTCAAAGAAAGCAACCACGTGAAAATGCTTTGAAAACTTAATCTATTTCCTTCTTTACCTGAAGGCCTTGTTGCTGATAAAATAAGCTACATCAAAATCATTCCAGTAAGAGGCCAACTCCCAAGTCCTCTTATGTTAAGTTTTACAATGATCAGCCCACTAACAGGCTACAATTAAGATAAATTCTTCCTTAGCACCTATATGCTATTTTGTTTAAAGAGGCAACAAAGAGACACTGGATTATCTAAACAGAGTTAATAAAAAATGTTTTACTGTCTTTGCTTTCAAACTGGAGGGGGAAAAAATCTCTTCAAGTATTTCAGTGAGTTTAATTCTTTTTTCTGTTCTTTTTTTTTTTTCAAGACAGAGTCTTGCTCTGTCGCCCAGGCTAGAATGCAGTGGCGCGATCTCAGCTCACTGCAACCTCTGCCTCCCAGGTTCAAGCGATTCTCCTGCCTCAGCCTCCTGAGTAGCTGGGATTACAGATGCCCACCACCATGCCCTGCTAATTTTTGTATTTTTAGTAGAGACGGTGTTTCTTTTTTTTTTTTTTTTTTTTTTGAGACAGAGTCTCGCTTAGTCGCCCAGGCTGGAGTGCAGTGGCGCGATCTCGGCTCACCGCAATCTCCGCCTCCCGGGTTCACGCCATTCTCCTGCCTCAGCCTCCCGAGTAGCTGGGACTACAGGCGCCCGCCGCCTCGCCCGGCTAATTTTTTGCATTTTTAGTAGAGACGGGGTTTCACAGTGTTAGCCAGGATGGTCTCGATCTCCTGACCTTGTGATCCGCCCGCCTCGGCCTCCCAAAGTGCTGGGATTACAGGCGTGAGCCACCGCGCCCGGCCGAGACGGGGTTTCACCATGTTGGCCAGGCTGGTCTCGAACTCCTGACCTCATGATCCACCCACCTCAGCCTCCCAAAGTGGAGGGATTACAGGCCGCGCCCAGCCACAGTGAGTTTAATTCTATGAAGAGGCAACTGCTGTTAGCAAAGAAAAGTGAAAGATATAGATCTGCTACTAGAAGGCAACTAGAGAGAACCATGTGATGTTTAACACGGCACTTAAAATGAATGACCCTTCCATCCATCCATCCATCCATCCATCCATCCATCCATCCATCCATCATTCATCACCCATCCACCCATGCAAGCTTCCTTCCATTTATCCAATCAACATTCACATTCACTGTGGGGATGGCCCTGTGCCCTGTACTGATGATATGTCTGTGAGAGAATGAGGCAAAGAATTCTAATATGCAATATAAGAAGGGAAATCAGGCGTGGCATGGTGGCTCACACCTGTAATCCCAACACTCTGGGAGGCCAAGGACAGGTAGACTGCTTGAGCCTAGGAGTTTGAGAAGCAGCCTGGGCAACATGGTGAGACCTCATCTGTACAAAAAATTAGACAGATGTGGTGGCACATGCCTGTAGTCCCAGCTACTTGGGCGGAGGGCTGAGATGGGAGAAAGCCTTGAGCCCAGGAGGTCAAGGTTGCAGTGAGCCATGATTATGTCACTGTGCTCCAGCCTAGGTGACAGAGTGAGACCCTTTCTCAAAAAAACAAGGGAAATCAAAAAGTAACTGGACAGTAATTGTTTTGCCTATAATACGAAATTTGGTTATAGTTGCTACCACTGGTTTCTTCTTCAAAGTGTTACTACTATCTTCCTAATGCAGAAAGACTAAATATAAGAGGAAATGACATGGAAAAAATTCTGTAGTTTAGAAGGAAATACTATTTCCTCACCAGAAGAACTTTTTTTCACTATAGACCTTTCTTTACTACTTACCTGAGATCTAACATCCAACAGCCAGTTAGTTACTCTAACTGGAGCCAAAGGGTTTTCTTCATATTGCCAATACTCTGAAAGAGGTCAAATGTTAACATGAAAGAATAAATATGCTTGAATCCTAGAACCTCACCTCTCTTCTGGTAGATCACAGGATAGGTTGTTTGGTTTCAGTTGTGTCCACTCTCTGGTATTGAGATCTAACTTGTGCAGGTCTGTGCTGTAAATATAGCCGGTTGTCCCTCCAAAGACATAAAGGGAGCCATTGATGATGGCCATAGCCTGGATAACAATGAAAGGTGAATAAGACCGACTTGTTAACACTTGATTAAAGAATGTAAACTTACCAGACACCTCCAAATCAGGTTTTATGAAATTCTCTTGTACTTTTTAATCTTTTAATGTATCAGACTCTTAAAAGAAGATTTTAGAGAACCCAGAGATTATTTTAAGAACCTGGAAAACACCTTTGGAAAGGAAAGCTTTACTCAACTGGAAAGCAAGTCCTACCTGCCAAGATGATTCTTAAGGGTCCTGGCCGACCAAATAATTTCTAGCCCATGCTAGAAATGCTTATGGGCACATATAAGCATTTCCGTTGAAAGCTGCTTCTCCCTATAAGCAGTCTGAAGTAAAATGCTCTCAAGAAGCAGCAGATATGAAAATAAGCCACTGCAATCTCCTAAGTAGAAACCCTAGTTAGCAGTTCAAGGAACCTGACGTTTTCCAAAGGACTCTTTTCAATGAAAGTTTCAGCCATTGTTATGGCCACTTCTTATAGTTTAAATGCCTCCTGTGGAAGCAACGAAACTGTCTAGTATGTGCTCCTTTGAAGTTAAGCTCAGAAGCTGTTTATCAGTACTAATGCTGGCAAGTCAAGAAAGAAGTCAAAGCTTGGTTGTTTTAAGCTTAGACTCTCAAAGAGTCTCTGATGTATGGTGGGTTGCTCCCTATCTTTCTGGATATAACTTTTCAGACCTAAGGTTTGAAGTGCTGGAACCTAAACTAATCTCTACAAAATGTATGTATGTTTTAGCTCAGATCCACGTAAAAGTTTCTTCACCAAGTGCTTTCTCATCTACTCAAGAATCACTCTAAAAATGACCAGGACCCAGGCCATAGTGGAGCCCAATCTCTCACTGGGGGTGAGGGTGGAGGTGGAGGTGGGGTTCTAACACTTAAAGGAACTTCCATACAGGTCTATATCCTGACCCTAAGTTGAATTAGAAACAGAAAGTGAAAAAAAAAAAAAAGGAAAGGAAAGAACAGAACAGAACATGGCAAGTAACCAGATTTACAAATTATAATTTCATATCAGAACTAAAAAATCAAGTACTAACCACAAATAACTCTTCTCCATTAAAATAAAATGGTAACAATTATAAATATTCTAACACCGTCCCCAGACTAGAAAAATATGAACAAATACACCATAACTGGCCACAGATTGGTACCTGTCCATATATACGACTGGGTTTCTTCCCCCGGCAGCTGAGCAAAGCCCATCTCTTATACTTCACATTACACACATGGACGTCATTGCCGTTGCTCTCTCCAAATGGGATGCCCGTACCTCCAAACACTAACAGGTTGTTTCCATGCAGCACAACTGAGGAAGGAGAAGCACAAGTTCCATTCACAAATGGCTACCTGCAATGTGTTCCCACATAAACCCAGAATATCTGAGAAGCTAACACATATCTGCTTTAATGATCTCATAAGATAGCTCAAATCACTGACATCTAACTAGTAGCTGAGCGTACCAAATCTGAAAATCTGAAATCTAAAATACTTCAAAATCCGAAACTTTTTGCGCACCAACAATGATGCTTAAAGGAAATGCTCACTGGAACATGTTGGATTTCAAAGTTCTGGATTTGGGATGCTAAGTACAATGCAAATATTCAAAAAAAAATCTGGAATGTAAAACACTTCTGGTCCCAAGCATTTCAGATAAGGGGTACATGGCCTATACTACAAAGTTCTGCAGAAAAAGATCGAATATCACTATATGGGCTCTATCATATAGTTCATTGGTAGGCATATATGACATATTCAATACATATTTATGGAATTCACTAAATACTCTGTATAACAATATTGAGTTGTATGAACTACAGTCTACCCAGTATACCACTGCTGCTCAAGACAGTTCAAGTATGCAGCAAAGTAGAGAAAAATGAAGCATCATCTTTGCCTTAGCAAAGACCCAAGGGGACTTCAAATAAAGGGATTAAAGGGACATTCTGTTTTTGCCAGGAAAATAATCTCTACATTTAAAATTATGATTTCTGTCATTTTAATGCTCTACCAGATAAAACAAAACACACCAATATCCAGCAGGCAACTTTGGTGTTCTTCCTCCTGTAGCTCTTTTGTTCCTGCCACCACACACATACATACACACACACACGTACACACGTATTCTCTTCACTCATACATACGCTCTCTCTCTTTCTCTCTCTCTCTCGAAACAGTGCTCCTATGTTATTTCAGTGGCTTTTTTTTTTTTTTTTTTACGGAGTCTTGATCTGTCGCCCGGGCTGGAGTATAGTGGCATGATCTCAGCTCACTGCAACCTCCACCTCCCAGGTTCAAGCGATTCTCCTGCCTCAGCCTCCCTAGTAGCTGGGATTACAGGTGCCTACCACCAAGCCCAGCTAATTTTTGTATTTTTAGTAGAGATGGGGTTTTGTCACATTGACCAGGCTGGTCTCAAACTCCTGACCTCAGGTGATCCACCTGCCTTGGCCTCCCAAAGTGCTGGGATTACAGGTGTGAGCCACCATGCCCGGCCGGCTTTTTTTTTTTTGTAACTCTTTCTTTCTTTGTTTGAGAGGCAGGGTCTCGCTCTGTCACGCAGGCTGGAGTGGAGTGACACGATCACAGCTTACTGCAGCCTTGACCTCCGGGATTCAAGTGATCCTCCTGCCTCAGTTTCCCAAGTAGCTGGGACTACAGGTTTGTGCCACCACGCCTGGCTAACTTTGTATTTTTTTGTAGAGATGGGGTTTTGCTATTGTTGGCCAGACTAGTCTTGAACTCCTGGGCTCAAGCAATCCACCCACATCGGCCTTCCAAAGTGCTGGGATTATAGGGGTGAGGCACCACACCTAGCCTTTATTTATTATTTGTTTGAGTCAGAGTCTTGCTGTGTTGCCTAGCTGGAGTGCAGTGGCATGAACATGGCTCACTGCAGCCTTGAATTCCTGGGCTTAAGCGATCCTCCCACCTCAGATGTCCAGGTAGCTGGGACTCTATGTACAGGCCACTATGCCCAGCTAATTTTTTTTTTTTTTAAGAGGCAGGGTCTTGCTACATTGCCCATGCTGGTCTTGAACTCCTGGCCTCAAGGGGTCCTCCCGCCTTGGCCTCCTAAATTGCTGGATTACAGGCCTGAGCCACCACGCCAGCACTTATCAGTGATCTTTGATGTTACTATTGTAACTGTTTTGAGGCGCCATGAACCACGCCCGTATAAGACAGTGAACTTAATCAATAAATGCTGTGAGAGTTTTGACTGCACCAATCAGCCATTCCCTCATCTTTTTCCCCTCTCCTCAGGCCCCCCTATTCCCTGAGACACAACAAGATTGAAATTAGGCCAGTGAATAACCTTACCTCTGAGTAATAAAGTGAAAAGAAGAGTCTACCGTATCTAACTTTAAATCAAAAGCTAGAATTGACTAAGCTTAGTGAGGAAGGCATGTGGAAAGCAAAGAGGCTGAAAGCTAGGCCTCTTGCACCCAACAGTTAGTGCCAAGTTGTGAAAATGCAAAGAAAAGCTCTTGATGGAAATTAAAAGTGCTACTCCAGTGAACACACGAACGATAAGGAAGCAAAACAGCCTTATTGCTGATAGTGCAGAAAGTTTAAGTGGACAGACGATCAACTACAACATTCCCTTCAGGCAAAGCCTAATTCAGAGGAAGGCCCTGACTCTCTTCGACTCTATGAAGGTGGGGAGAGGTAAGGAAGCTGCAGAAGAAATGTTGGAAGCTAGCAGAGGTTGGTTCAAGAAGTTTAAGGAAAGAAGCCATCTCCAATATATAAAAGTACAAAGTGAAGCAGCAAGTGCTGATGTAGAAGCTGCAGCAAGTTATGCAAAAGATCCAGCTAAGTGGCTACACTAAACAACAGATTTTTAATTTTTAATTTTTTTATTTTTTTGAAACGGAGTCTCACTCTTATTGCCCAGGCTGGAGTGCAGTGGGGCGATCTTGGCTTATTGCAACCCCCACCTTCCCAGGTTCAAGCGATTCTCCTGCCTCAGCCTCCCCAGTAGCTGGGATTACTGGCGCCTGCCACCATGCCCAGCTAATTTTTTTTTTTTAATATTTTTTATAGAGACAGGGTTTCACCATGTTGGCCAGGCTGGGTCTCAAACTCCTGACTTTGTGATCCACCCACCTCAGCCTCCCAAAGTGCTGGGATTACAGGTGTGAGCCACCATGCCTGGCCTCTTTTTCTTTTCTTTTTTTTTTTTTTTTTTTTTTTTTTTGAGACAGGGTCTTACTCTGTCACTCAGGCTGGAATGCAGTGGCATGAGCACAGCTTCTGCAGCCCAACCTCCTGGGCTCCAGCCATCCTCCCACCTCAGCCTCCCAAGTAGCTGGGAATACAGTCGTGCAGCACCATGCCTGGTTAATTTTTGTATTTTTTGTAGAGAAAAGGTCTCACTATGTTGCCCAAGCTGGTCTTCAACTCCTGGGCTCCAGTGATCCTCCTGCCTCAGCCTCCCAAAGTGCTGGGATTACAGGCATGAGTCACTGTGCTCAGTGAAAGTGGTTTCCTGAGATAGAATCTACTCCTAATGAAGATGCTGGGAACACTGTTGAAATGACAAATAAGGATTTAGAATATCACATAAACTTAGTCGATTAAGCAGTAGCAGGGTTTGAGAGGATTTGACTCCAATTTCGAAAGAAGTTCTACTCTGGGTAAAATGCTATCAAACAGCATTACATGCTACAGAGAAATCTTTTGTGAAAGGAAGAGCCAATTGATGCAGCAAACTTCTATGTTGTCTTAAGAAACTGCCACAGTCACCCCAGCCTTTAGCAACGACCACCCTGATAAGTCAGCTGCCTCCGACATCAAGACAAAACCCTCCACCAGCAAAAAGATTACAACTTGCCGAAGAC
Organism: Macaca mulatta; assembly: GCF_049350105.2. NCBI lineage: Eukaryota > Metazoa > Chordata > Mammalia > Primates > Cercopithecidae > Macaca > Macaca mulatta. Next base: position 169,801,763 of record NC_133408.1, on the reverse strand, counting down.
TCAGTTGGTTGTTAGCACTTTTTAGCAATAAAGTATTTTTAATTAAGGTATGTACTTTTTTAGATATAATGCTATTGCACACTAAAGAGACTAGTGCATCGCATTAACATAACTTTATATGCACTACGAAACCAAAAACGTTGTGTGACTCGCTTCATTGTGGGGGTTTGGCACTAAACCACGATATCTCTGTATCGTGGTATGCCTGTACTTTGCTCAATAGCTATTAACTGTCATCGTCCTAAGCCCCATTTGTTGACCTTCTACTACATTTTGCCTAACATATACGTGATACTTTATATTGAACCCTCTGGGATATTATTAATCCCATTTTACAAGTTAGGAAATTAAAGCTAAAACTCACCTGACAAGCTGAATTCAAAATCAGGACCCAAATACTTTAGAATCACCATATTATGTTATTACCCCAGTAAAAAGCCTATCCACCAACAGGGCAAAATCACAATACGGTGTTATAAATTATTAACAAGGAATATGGGACACTGAACCTGGCTTCTCAGACATTTCATAAAGTCAGGAGTTACGAACTGCTTGCACTCACGTGACATAGATGCCAATTCCCGGGGCATGTAGCCATCTGTGCCCATCTGGTGCCATACTCCTGTAGCAAAATGATACCTCCAGAGTTCCCTGAAGAGAGGATAGTCTTCATTATCAGGCCCTCCCGATTCATCATAATCTGGGTTATAACCTCCAAACACATATAGGTTGGTATTATCTGCCACGCAACGATGTCCACTTCGTGCTGGTGGAGGTCTGTGGCCTAGGAGAGAAGAGGACAGTTTTCCACAGGTGTCCTACCAGTTTAAAAGCACAAACAAAATTAGGTAACAATCATTTTAGCCTTAAAAGGGGATCAGGAAAGATTTATAACATGGATATACTTCTTATTTGTTTAGATTTATAACATGGATATACCTCTTAATAACACTTCTTATTCACACATACTACTTAAGATTTTAAGGAGCTAGTCTCTACTTCTATTTTTTATGACTACCTTCAGATTTTGATAACTGTAAAAAGCATGATAAATTCAAGAAAATGGCTGATAACTTGAAATTTTCAAGAAAAGAAGGAGAAAGGGTTTAATAATCCAAAAGCTAACAGGACAAATTTTCTAATTTCCTCAGAGGAGAAAAAAACACAGGCCAACTAAATTAAACTGTGAACATTAGAGAACTAAATAAATATAATCACGAATGTGAATGAGTCATGTATAAATAAAAATACACACACATAAAATCTATGATTTTTCCACAAGATATAATTATACACTTAAAATGAAAACTGGCTGTTAAGGAGTTACAGTAAAATTTTGACTTTAACATCCTGGATTTATGGTGGTTAACAAAGAATCTCCTTACATTTATCTTAGAGAGCATCTTTCATCCTATTAAGAGCTTTACTAAGAAAAGCTGTTTCTACAATTTATATTTGAAAGTGTCCTGAAGTCTAAATTATATCAACTATTTTTTTTTTTTTTTTTTTTTGAGACCAACTCTCACTGTCACCCAGGCTGGAGTGCAGTGGCGCGATCTCAGTTCACTGCAACCTCTGCCTCCCAGGTTTAAGTGATTGTCCTGCCTCAGCTTCCCAAGTAGCTGGGATTACAGGTGTCCGCCACCATGCCTGGCTAATTTTTGTGTTTTCAGTAGAGACGGGGTTTCACTATGTTGGCCAGGCTGGTCTCGAACTCCTGACATCAGGTGATCCGCCTGCCTTGGCCTCCCAAAGTGCTGGGATTACAGGCGTAAGCTACCACGTCCAGCCTCAACTAGTTTACTAAAAATTACTTCAAGGTTATTTTAGAGTAAAAAAAAAAAAACACAAAAAAAGTTTATTATAATTTCTGTTATCCTAAAATGTTTGTACCAATCTACACAAACCCTTGCCTAACTTTAGAAACAAAGATGCTTAAATACATAGTGGATGGAATAAGAAGCTACTATAGTTGTGACCCTAAAGATGAATGTACTTTTATATGTTGGTAATAGATACTAGTATAAAGTTAATATTTAGGACAACACTAGACACCTAATAAACATGTTATACAAACATTTATTACCAACCTAACATAGGCCTTCTATATTTGCTTTTTAAAATCAAAATCTCAGCCGGGCGCGGTGGCTCAAGCCTGTAATCCCAGCACTTTGGGAGGCCGAGACGGGCGGATCACGAGGTCAGGAGATCGAGACCATCCTGGCTAACACCGTGAAACCCCATCTCTACTAAAAAATACAAAAAACTAGCCGGGCGAGGTGGCGGGCGCCTGTAGTCTCAGCTACTCGGGAGGCTGAGGCAGGAGAATGGCGTAAACCTGGGAGGCGGAGCTTGCAGTGAGCTGAGATCCGGCCACTGCACTCCAGCCCGGGCGACAGAGCGAGACTCCGTCTCAAAAAAAAAAAAAAAAAAAATCAAAATCTCACTTTCTAAGGTTATATTTTTAAACAAGAGCTGAAATTGTGCACAGATTGAGAGCAACTAAAAAACAGTGAATCACTGAGTCACTGACGTCCAACCTGTTAGTCGTGTTTGAAAGTCTTTGATGGTTCCTCACCACTCAAGTACCAAGTCCCCTGCCCAACATGTTAGAGCTTTCCTCCTACTAACCTTGTCCTACTGTCAACTTCTCACACTTCTTTCTGCCTGGAAAGCCCAGAGTTCCTCCCCTATACCTTGGCCTAGTCTACCTACCTACCCATGAATCCCTACTTGTGGAAATACCTAAGTCTAGTGCACACCACCCTTCTCATCAATAAAACCCTAGGACCCTTCCAGTTCAGTACCATACTACTCATATATTAGTGTATACATATACAATAAGATCACACCTTAACTATGTAAATACATGAATATCAGACAAACTATAATCAGTTGGCAAATTTACTGAGCTATGATTTGCCTTAAATGACGAACTCAATTTCTCTTTTTAGGACTCTTGAAACAGAAAGTGTGGTGTGGAAGAAAAAATAAGAGCTCCTATAAATGTCTAAGTTTGAATCCAGATTCTTTCTAATTGCTACTTTGAGCAAGTCACTGACCTTCACTTAGTCTCAGCTCCCTCATTTGCATATTGGGATATTATTACTGCACTTCAAAGATTTGTTAGATTTGTCATGTTAAAACGTTTATTGGCTTACACATGTAACTTTCTAGGAGGCTGTGAGCTATTTGAGGGAAAAGGAATACATTTGTATTCACCTTTGTATAACCAAGCCTTGGGCACACAGCAAACACTAGATAAACGGGAAATCAACTTATTTGGCATTTATTTTTCTCTATGCATTTTGTCAGTTTGTTTTTCTTTTCCAAATAGATTATAAGCTCCTCAAGGGCAAAGATCATGTATAATAATTATCCTGTATCACCCACAACACCTAAACAGCTGGAGATCTGTAACAGGTACTAAAAGTTTGATTGACTTCAACATCAGGCCAAAGTAAACAGTGACAGGGATGATTAAAACAGTGTCCAACTCTCAGTGGACTTTGATATTATTTATGCCTAAGAGATACACGGTTTAGGGAATGGGTGTTGGATTACGCAATCTTCTTCTCAAGACACAAATGCTTCTTTCTAAGAATTAGCAAGACAAATTTAAAGAAGAAATCTAACAGAGTTGCTATGGTCAGCAGACAGCAACTCTAAAAAATCTCTGTCATTTGTTGTATTACCTGAAGCCAACAGATAATTTTTAAAGCTGCTTTGGGCAAATATGAAAAGAAATGCAGTCTATTCTACATTTTTCTCTAAATGGCTGTACAGCAGGGAAGGTAATGTTACAAGTTTACTGCCAACTATTTCCGTGACAAATATAATTCACATGGATTACACAGTTGAGGGGTCTGTGAAAAGATGGTTTCGGGCCGGGCCCATTGGCTCACGCCTGTAATCCCAGCACTGTGGGAGGCCGAGGCAGGTGGATCATGAGGTCAGGAGATCGAGACCATCCTAACACGATGAAACCCTGTCTCTACTAAAAATACAAAAAATTAGCCAGGCGTGGTGGCGGGCACCTGTAGTCCCAGCTACTCGGGAGGCTGAGGCAGGAGAATGGCGTGAACCTGGGAGGCAGAGCGTGCAGTGAGCCAAGACTGCACCACTGCACTCCAGCCTGGGCGACAGAGTGAGACTCCATCTCAAAAAAGAAAAAAAAAGTTATTATTGGACACTGGCTATGTAGTAAGTACCACGTACTGTGCTAGGTGCTGGGGTACAATGATAAGGCAATGACTACCTCTGTCCTCGGGAGCTTACAGTCCAGCCTGCACAGCCCAAGTCAGTAGCCATGAGCTATAACACATGGCTCCCGAGCACTTGAAATGTGGGTGGTCCAAACAGAGCTGTGCTTCACATGGAAAATACTCACTGGATTTCAAAGACTTAGTACCCAAAAATGAATGTAAAATTATTAGTTTTTATATTGATTATATGTTGAAATGGTATTTTTAATATACTGGGTTAAATAAAAATATTAAAATTAATGTTACCTGTCTGTTTTACTTTTTTAAATGTGGATACTGGAAGAATTTTAATTTTGTGGTTCACCTATTTCTGACACAGTGCTGATCCAGCCCAACTGTTGGCTTCTGTTAATAATTTCACGATCTCTGCAAATCACATTTTTGGGTAAAGAGCATCTAATCAATATTTGATAAATATTAAACATCTTGTCAAGGAATCTCATAGCTGAGAGTAAAAAGGCAACTCCTCTTTCTCTCTCGCCAGTAACTACAGATTTCTTTCTCATATTTATAGCCCAGGAGTGACTAAAAGTCATTTCATTTTAGATAAACCATGGGAATTTGTCTGGGTTAATGCCATGGAGACTAAGCATTAATTTTTATTAGGCGAAATATAGCACAGGCTCCTCAACCTTGACAAAACTGAAACTGTTTTTCAGGCTCTAAAGCAGCTCTCTAAATCCTCCCCCAAATTCTCCATGTGCAAATCCCATTTTCCTAAAAATTACTTGCTGCTAATAAAATCTACCATAGAATTGGTTTACCTGATTCAGGAGCTCCCAGTGGAAAATGTAAAAGCAAAAAATTAAAACAGAGCCTGTATTCACAGGTAAACATTTAATATCCAGAAGGGAACATGAAGCTAAAGGATTATGTCCCTGTGAAGTCTGACCCATCCTCTCTTCCATGTCACTAGGAGTTGCTCTTTACCCCAGGGAGAAAGCAGGAACTTATAGTAACCAGGGAAACAGGTTTTAGTTTCTAGTCCAAAGGCAGAAAGAAGCTAGCTGTCTGAGATAATGCGACAGAAGGTTGTTTCCAATGTTTCCACTATTACAAATAATATTGTAACAAAGCTTCCTCTACATATATTTGTATGCAAATGTATGAGAATTACTGGAAGTAGAATTTCTAGGTCAAAGGAATATGCATTTAAAATTTTTATAGAAAAAATAAAAAATACAAAACAAAAAAATGTGTATAGATATAATACTGTTACAGAGCCACACTGCTCTGCAAATAGAATGGACCAATTTCTACTCCCAGCAATGTTATGCGAGTGCCTACTTCTTCATGCTCTTTAACCTTCTCAAATTTGTGCCAATCTGATGGGTACAAACTGGTGTCAGGTTAATTTGCATTTCCCTTATTTTACTAGTTCACATGTTTATTGGCCCATTTGTATTTCTTCTTTTTGGAACTCCCCGATCATCTCCTTTGCCTACTTTTTAGATCTATTAGATTGTCTTCTCACCATTGTGGAAGTTTTTTTTCTTTTTCCTTTGAGACAGGGTCTTACTCTGTCACTCAGGCTGAGTGAGACCCTGTAGTGGCATAATCACAGCGCACTGCAGCTTCAACCTCTCTTCCTCAAGTGATCCTCCCACCTCAGCATCTAAAGCAGCTGGGACTATAGGCATGAGCCACAACAACTAGCTACTTTTAAAATTTTTTTTGTAGAGATGAGGTATCATTATGTTGCCCAGGCTGGTCTTGAACATCTAATCTAAGCTCAAATGATCCTCCTGCCCCAGCCGTCCAAAGTGCTGGGATCACAGGCATAAGCCACCTTGCCTGACTCCAAATTCTTTATTTATATTTATTTCTTCCAGCTTGCTCCTTGTCTTTTGTTTATGGCATCTATTAACATACAGAGGTTTTGAGTCTCTCTATCTTGTCTTTTACAGCTCCCTTGTTCTGTATTTCATTCACCTCTGCATCATTATAAAATGATTAAGATATTCTCATTTATTTTGAATAATTTCAGGTTTTGATTTTTTATATTCAGAATTTGAATACATCAGAATTAATATTTTTGTGTGTTGTATAAGGTAGGGCTCTAATTTTTCCTCCCAAAATAAACAGGCTACTGTTCCCAAATGACTTAAAGAAAGCCACCCCTCCTATACTTATTTGAAATGCCATCTTTATCATATACTAAATCGACACGTTCTAGAGTAGAATTAGGAAAATCCCAATATTCAGGTCTAATGCCCTTGGACACAAAATTTCTTGCCTTTAAGAATATATGAATGTAAATATATATAAACAATATGTAAATATAAAAAAGAACATCACAGAAGCTTAAATGCAAAAGCTTGTAAATAAAGTAGTACATAACATTTATTGCTTAATAAGTCTATTACTTACAAGATGTAGCCACCTCCAGATGTGCTAATGAACATTTGTGGTGAGGCCATTTAAAAAAAAAAAAAAACTTATTGTTAAAAGTATTCATTAGTTATAAATATCAAACAGCCTAAATGACAAATCAATGTAACTGGTTACTTCTTTCCAAATATAAAGGCCACAATTACCTCTACCACAAAAGACAGGTCTTCTGTTGGACCTAGAAGTCTCAAGGAAAGCCAAGGAAGTCTGATCCAGTTAGCTCTCCCATATCCCCCAAACGGCAGGTAGAACTTTTTACTACTCCCAGAGCCCAAGTTGCTCAGACCAAAGCAATCCATTCACACTAACCCACAATATTACTTGTTGGTTATATAAGCATCTCCTACCACAGGGCCTCCCAAAGTGCTGGGATTACAGGTGTGAGTCACCATGCCTGGCCCTCATTACCACATTGTTTTAATTATTATAGCTTTGAACTATCTTTCAATATTTAGAACAAATTCCCTTTTGTATTACTTTTTCCCAAAAACGTCCAGCTATTTTTCTCCATTTACTTTTGCAATTAATTTTAGAATGAGTTTGTTAAGTCTATAAAAAGTCCCATGGACAGACAGCATCTTATCCAGGTGATCAAAATTAACATCACCAGTAATGGGACAAATTAATCAACATCATGTGCAATGAGATGACCACAATATTATTTCAGTGGTAGTCCTGCCAAAGATACATAAGCTGAATGTAACTATGAGAAAACGGGGAGAAACCCAAAGGGACATTTTACAATGTACCTAGCCTGCAACTGTTCAAAAATATCAGTGTCAAAAAAAAAAAAAGGCTGAGAAACTGTTCAACGCTGAAGGAGGCTAAAGACACATGACAACAGAATGCAACACACAATCTTGGATTTTTTACTGCTATTAAAGAACATTATTGGCCCAGCACGGTGGCTCATGCCTATAGTCCCAGCACTTTGGGAGGTGAGGCGGGCAGGTTGCCTGAGGTCAGGAGTTCGAGACCAGCCTGACTAACATGGTGAAACCCTATCTCTGCTAAAAATACAAAAATTAGCCGGGAGTGGTGGTGGGCGCCTGTGATCCCAGCTAGTTGGGAGGCTGAGGCATGAGAATTACTTGAAACTGAGAGGTGGAAGTTGCAGTGAGCCAGGATTGCACCACTGCACTCCAGCCTGGGTGACAGAGCGAGACTCCATCTCAAAACAAACAAACAAAAAGAACAATATTAGGATAGTGGCAAAATAATAATGGCAAAATCTGAAACAAGGTCTGTAACTTATATACTAGTATTAATTTTACCCATTATTTATAGGGTTAATAATCAGTGTTGATGCCTAATTTTGATACAGGTTCTGCAGTTATGGAAGAGAATGTCTGTTTTTCAGGCGCAAACACTTTGGTACACAGACATAAAGAGATACGGCAAAATAGTGAAACCCTATCTCTACTGACCCCGCCAAAAAAAAATCAGCCGGGCATGGTGGTGCATTCCTGTAGTCCCAGCTACATGGGTGGCTAAGGTGGGCTGGAGGATCGCTTGAGTGCAGTAAGCTATGATTGCACCCCTGCACTTCAGCCTGGGTGATAGAACAAAACTTCACCTCTAAAAAAAATTTAATTTTTAAAATATTAAAAAAAAAAAAAAAGACATCTGCTGGGCTCGGTGGCTCACATCTGTAATTCCAGCACTGTGGGAGGCCAAGGCGGGTGGATCACTTGAGGTTAGGAGTTCGAGATCAGCCTGGTCAACATGGTGAAACCCTGACCCTACTAAAAAAATACAGGGTGTGGTGGCGCACACCTGCAGTCTCAACTACTCAGGAGGCTGAGGCAGAACAATCACTTGGACCTGGGAGGCGGAGGCTGCAGTGAGTTGAGATCGCGCCGTTGCACTTCAGCCTGGGCGACAGGGCGAGACCCTGTCTCAAAAAAAAAAAAAAAAAAGAGAGAGAGAGAGAGGAAGACATCATGTCTGCAATTTCCAAATGGTTGAAACAGAAAAATATGCATGCACATACGTATTGTGTATAAACGGGGGAAGGGAGAGAGGTGAGGGAGCAGGATAAAGTAAAAGACAAAATAACATTTGGGGCATCTGGGTAGATACAGGATAAATTTTTTTTTCTTTTTTTTGAGATGGGGTCTCGCTCTGTCGCCCAGGCTGGAGTGCAGTGGCGCAATTTCAGCTCACTGCAACCTCCACCTCTGGAGCTCAAGCAATCCTTCCACCTCAGCATCCTGATGAGTAGCTGGGACCACAGGTGCGCACCACCACGCCCAGCAATTTTTTTTTTTTTTTTTTTGTATTTTTGGTAGAGATGGCGCTTCGCCTCGTTGCCCAGGCTGGTCTTGAGGCTGGTAATTCCTGAGCTTAAACAATCCACTCGCCTCGGCCTTCAAAAGTGCTGGGATTACAAGCGTGAGCCGCCGTGCCCGGCCAGGATACGGGAGAATTTCCACCATTTTTGCAATTTTTCTGTTAAACCGGAAGTTCTACGGGAATTAAAATTCAATTTTTAAAAAGTCCCTTGAGGATTTTATCTGGGATAACCCATTAAGGAACATAATCCCTAGCCATTTATTCTTGTCTTTTTTGATGTCCGTGAATAAAGTTTCTTTTTTTTTTGAGATGAGTCTCGCTCTGTCGCCCAGGCTGGTGTACAGTGGTGCGATCTCCGCTCACTGCAACTTCCGCCTCCGGGTTCAGGCGATTCTCCCACCTCAGCCTCTGGCGTAGCTGGGACTGCAGGCGCACGCGAATTCAACCAGCTATTTTTTTTTTTTTTTTCGGGGAGGGGGTTGTTGTTCTGTTTTGGAGACGGAGTCTTGCTCTGTCCCCCGGCTGGGGTGCAGTGGCGTGATCTCACCTCACTGCAACCTCCGCCTCTCGGGTTCCAGCCATTCTCCAGTCTCAGCCTCCAGAGTAGCTGGGACTACAGGCAGGGACCACTGCGTCTGGTTTTTTCTTTTTTTTTTTTTTTTGAGACGGAGCCTCACTCTTGTCGCCCAGGCTGGAGTGTAGTGGCGCTATCTTGGCTCACTGCAACCTCCGCCTCCTGGGTTCGAGCAATTTTCCTGCCTCAGCCTCCTGAGTAGCTGGGATTACAGGCGTGCGCCACGACGCCCAGCTAATTTTTGTATTTTTAGTAGAGTCTGGGTTTCGTCATGCTGTCCAGGCTGGTCTTGAACTCTTGACCCAAGGTGATCCGCCCACCTCAGCCTCCCAAAGCGCTGGGATTACAGGCATGAACTATGGCACCTGGTCGCCCAAGCTAGTTTTTGTATTTCATCAATAGTTTCATTGTTTTCTTGTTTTTTTATTTCTAAGTACTTTATACATTTCCATACAATTGTAACTAGATACTTCTGTTATTTTCTAATTGGTTGCTGTTAATATATAAGAAGGTGGTTTTTACAAGTTTTTGTCCAATTTTCTGAACTCTAGTATTAGTTATCATGAATTATCTTGAATTTTATAGGTAGATAATCAGATAATCTGTTATTAATGCCAACTTTAGCTCTTCCTTTCCAATATGTGTGCTTTTTTTTTTTTTTTTTTCTTTTTTCCTGGTCTTCTACTGTATTGGCTGAAAACTCCAGAACAAGGTTGAATAGTGGAGATGACAGTTGACATCTTTGTCTTGTTTTTTTTACTTTAATGAGGATACTGGTAAGGTTTTGCCATTATATATTATGTTTGCTATTGGTTTCTTATCAATAAATGATACATCATATATGATATTTACTACTGGTTTTCCATAGTATTCTGTCATAAATCTTTTTTTTTTTTTTTTTTTTTTTTTTTGAGACGGAGTCTCGCTCTGTAGCCCAGGCTGGAGTGCAGTGGCCGGATCTCAGCTCACTGCAAGCTCCGCCTCCCGGGTTCACGCCATTCTCCGGCCTCAGCCTCCCGAGTAGCTGGGACTACAGGCGCCCGCCACCTCGCCCGGCTAGTTTTTTGTATTTCTTAGTAGAGACGGGGTTTCACCGTGTTATCCAGGATGGTCTCGATCTCCTGGGCTCGTGATCCGCCCGTCTCGGCCTCCCAAAGTGCTGGGATTACAGGCTTGAGCCACCGCGCCCGGCCCTGTCATAAATCTTTTATCCCTGGATGCATAAGAATGTTTTCCCTTACCAGGAATGGATGTCGGGTTTGTTTATTTATTTTTGAGACAGGGTCTTGCTCTGTTGCTCAGGCTGGAATGTAGCAGTGCAATCACTGCTCACTGTAGCCTTGACCTCCCAGGTTCAAGTAATCCTCTCATCTCAGCCTCCCAAGTAGCTGGGACCACAGGTGTGTGCCGCCATACCCGGCTAATTTCTCAGTTTTTTTTTTAGAGACAGAGTGTTGCCCAGGCTGGTCTCCAACTCTTGGGCTCAAGAGATCCTCCTGCCTCAGCCTCCCAAAGGGCTGGGATTACAGGCATGAGCCACTGTGCACCCAACACAAAGTTTGTATTCAAATGTAACATACAGAAAAGCATATATGTCATAAGGGTACTGGTTGCATTTTAACAAAATGAGCACATTAAATATCAAATTTTATTAAATGCTTTATTTAATACAGCAAAGTCACACTTTTTCTTTAAGCCTATTAAAGTAGTAAACTAAATACATTCCACAGATAAGGTCCATTTGATCTTGATTTCTTATTTAGATTTGTCCCTGCAATCTTATGTATTTTTTATTTACCACTCTTTCTTACTTTATTTTCCCACTTTTCTGATTTTATTGAAATAAGCTTTCTTTTTTCCCCTACAAAGATCTGTATCTTATTACCCCTAATACTTTCTGGAAAACAAACTTTTATTTTTTTAACACTCTTCAGAAAGAACCACATCTGGAAAGACTGGCCTGTTGATGGTGGTTGAGTGAAGATGTGAGGCAGGATCTTTGCTTTTTAAATTTAACTCCTTTTATTGTTAAATATGGCATGCATTAGAATTTACATAAATATAAATGTACAAATTATTATTATTAATTTATTTATTTTTTTGAGACGGAGTTTCACTGTTGTTGCCCAGGCTGGAGTGCAATGGTGTGATCTTGGCTTACCGCTTCCATCTCCCGGGTTCAAGCGATTTTCCTGCCTCAACCTCCTGAGTAGCTGGGATTACAGGCTTACGCCACCAGGCCCAGCTAATTTTGTATTTTTAGTAGAGGCAGGGTTTCACCATGTTGGTCAGGCTAGTATCAAACTTCCAACCTCAGGTGATCCAGCCTCCCAAAGTTCTGGGATTACAGGCGTGAGCCACGGCACCCAGCCTTAAATGTACAAATTATTAAAAACAGAACAGGTAACCACCATCCAGCTCAAGTAACCACCATCCAGCTCAAGGAACAGAATACTGTATAAAGAGCTTAACAAATTATTAAAATAGGTCAAATAACCATCATCCAGGTCAAGAAACAGAATACTGTCAGCACCCAGAAATCCTCTGCCTGCCCATCTTGATCACACCCTCCAACCTCCCTTCACTTCTAGAGTATCCTGCTTCCTGATTTTTAGGGCAATCGTAAAAATCTGTTGTCTTTTTATAGCTTTATTATACCTAGGTATGCATCTCTAAACAATACTGTTTATTTTGGCCTGGTTTTAAAGTGTATTTGAATAGAAGAGTATGTAGAATAATATAGTATATTTTCTTTCCAGGCTTTTTTATTCACAATTAAGTTTTTGAGATTCATCCCTCTTCTAGGGGAGCAGAGGTGGTCTGTTCATTTCCCTTGCCAAATATTATTTATTTGTATGAATATATATCACAATGTATTTATCCAGTCTAAGTTGTGTGAAGAGGCATTTTGGGTTGTTTCAAATTTGTGGTTCTTAATGTTGCTATGAACATTTTTGCACACGCTGCAAGTTCACAGGGGCTCGCATTTCTGTTGGTTATAAATCTAAACATGGAATTTCTGAATCTTAATGTGTGTAAATCTTCACCTTCATTTGGTAAAGCCACAATGTTTTTCAAAATGGCTGTACCAATTTACATATCCAAGGGCAGCATGTGAGAATTCCTGTTGCTCCACATCCTTGCCAATATTTGGTATCGCCATTGTCAGTCTTTTTAATTTAGCAATTCCTGTGAGTTTGTAGAGCTCTCGTGGTTTTAATATTCATTTCTCTCATTACAATGAGGGTGAGCACCTTTTCATGTTTATTGGCCATTTGAATTTTTCTTTTGGGAGATGCCTGCTGATATGGTTTGGATCTGTGTCCCCACCCAAATCTCATGTTCAATTGTAATCCCCAGTGTTGGAGATGGGGCATGGTGGGAGGTGACTGGATCATGGGGGCGAAGTTCTCGTGAATGGTTTAGCACCATACCTCCTTGGTACTGTATAGTGACTGAGTTCTCACAAGACCTGGTTGTTTAAAAGTGTGTAGCACCTCCCCCCACCGCCTCTTGGTCCTGCTCCTGCTATGTAAGACACCTGCTCCCACTTTGCCTCTTGCCATGAGTAAAAGCTTTCTGAGGCCTCTCCAGAAGCAGATGCTACCATGCTTCCTATACAGCCTGCAGAACCGTGAGTCAATTAAACCTCTTCTTCATAAAATACCCAGTCTCAGGTATTTATTTATACCAGTGCAAGAACAGATTAAGAACACCTGCTCAAGCCTCTAACACATTCTCATTGAACTGTCTTTTTTGAACTTGATTTGCAGAAATGTTATATATGCTTACAATAAGGATCTTCACTTTTCACCCTATGTATTTCTATATTATTTGAATTTTTCTTTTAGTAGATAATATTACACCTGTAAATTTTAAAACAAAAAATTCTAGGACCTTTAGCACTACTCTCAATTTGTTTAATTTTAGTTACAGAATGTTATACAGTTAACCCTTGAACAATATGAATTTGAACTGCACAAGTCTATTTATATGCAAATTTTCCTCTGCCTCTGCCACCCCTGAGACAGCAAGCCCAAGTCCTCCTTTTCCTCTTCCTCCTCAGCTTTCTCAATGTAAAAACAATAAGGATGAAGACCTTTATGATGATCCACTTCCACTTAATGAATGGTAAGTGTATTTCATTTTTCTTATAATGTTTTTTTTTTTTGAGATGCAGTCTTGCTCTGTTGCCCAGGCTGGAGTGCAGTGGTGTGATCTTGGTTCACTGCAACCTCCGCATCCTGGGTTTAAGCAATTCTCCTGCCTCAGCCTCTTGAGTAGTTGGGATTACAGATGCCCACCACCATGCCCGGCTAATTTTTGTATTTTTAGTAGAGACGGGGTTTCACCATGTTGGCCAGGCTGGTCTCGAACTCCTGACCTTGTGATCAGCCTGCCTCAGCCTCCCAAAGTGCTGGAATTACAGGCGTGAGCTACCACTCCCAGGCTGGATTTTTCATTTTACCAGAGTATATCTTCAAATAATTTGGGGTATGTCACAAAATGGGGGTATGTCACAAACTTTCAGAGATCTTATTTTGACTCCCCCCCTTAAACATTAGTGAGGCTGGGTACAGAATTCTCTCTTGAGAATAATTTCCCCTCAGAACACTGAAGGCATTTATCTTCTAGCAAACCATGCTGCAGGTGAGAAATCCATGCCAGTCTGATTTTCAGTTTTGAGTCTACGTGACTTGTTTTCTACCTCTGAAATAGTAAGTACTTTAGTAACGTATAGGGAGGTACTTTTTGTTGGTTTGTTTTTGCATTTTTTCCTGTTTGGTCCTTGGCATGCCCTTTATACGTGAAAACTCAGATTTTTTTTTTTTTGAGTCTTGCTCTGTCACCCAGGCTGGAGTGCAGTGACATGATCGTGGCTCACTGCAACCTCTGCCTCCCGGGTTCAAGCAATTCTCTGCCACAGCCTCCTGAGTAGCTGGGATTACAGGCACCTGCCACACCTGGCTAATTTTTTTCTATTTTTAATAGAGACGGGGGTTTTACCATCTTGGCCAGGCTGGTCTTGAACTCCAGACCTCGTGATCCACCCGCCTCGGCCTCCCAAAGTGCTAGGATTACAGGTCTGAGCCACTGGCCCGGCCAAAACTCAGATTTTTAAATTTTCTCCGTTCCATTGTCTGAGCTTTCCTTCTGTAACTCCTGTGAAATGGGTACTTGATCACTCAGATCTATCCTCAAAGGATGAATTTTCCTCATGTACTTTCTATCTGTAGGTCTTCTTTATAGTCTGCAAATTTCCTCTATTTTATTTTTATGAAAAGTAACTGGTCTTAAGTGTCTTGTTTAACCCTCCAACTGAATTTTAATGTCAGCAATCAATTCAATATGAAACTAATTCATTAATCATTACTTCTTATCCATGGAAACATTTTTTGTTTTGTTTTGTTTTGTCTTGAGACAAGAGTCTCGCTCTGTTGCCCAGGCTGGAGTGCAATGGCACAATCTCATCTCACTGCAACCACTGCCTCCCAGGTTCAAGTGATTCTCATGCCTCAGCCTTCCGAATAGCTGGGATTACAGGTGTGTGCCACCAAGACCAGCTAACTTTCGTATTTTTAGTAGAGACGGGGCTTCACCATGTTGGTTGGCTAGGCTGGTCTTGAACTCCTAGCCTCAAGTGATTCACCTACCTTGGCTTCCCAAAGTGCTGGGATTACAGGTGTGAGCCACCACGCCCAGCCAGGAAGCTGGTTTTTTAAATTTATGAATCTAATTCACTCTTGGCTCTGTAACGATACATCCTGTGATTAGAACTTCCTCAAGTTCCACTCTACTTCTTCATTATCTCTGTTTCTACCATAGGCAGCTGTTTTATTTGTTTATTTTAGTCTCTTCTAAGTCTAGTTTCCCTCAAATGTAGGTAAGCCTTTATCACCTACTCATTATAAATGAAGGACTACATTGTTTAGTTATTATAAGAAACATGTGTTTCCTCAACAGTTGTATTAATCTGCCTCCAAAACCCAAATGGAGGGATGGAAGGTCTGAGTGTGGGTCTCTGCAGGTAAGTGGCACACTGACAAACAGGTTTCCCTTTACAAGTGGAGAAAAGAAAGCAGTTTGACCTTATTACTGCCAAAATTGGCAGGCTGTATTTTGACTGTATTGTCCTTTAATCCATATGGATCCTTGACAGAGCTGTTTTTCTTGTTCTCCTCTCATTCCACTCTTCTCATCCATCTACTACAGAAGTCCATTTGCTAAGGCTCTGCTTTGTGCACTCTTCCTCCAGTATCTTTTTTTTTTTTTTTTTTGAGACGGAGTCTTGCTCTGTTGCCCAGGCTGGAGTGCAGTGGCGCGATCTTGGCTCACTGCAAGCTCCGCCTCCCGGGTTCACGCCATTCTCCTGCCTCAGCTTCCCGAGTAGCTGGGACCACAGGCACCCGCCACCATGCCCAGCTAATTTTTTGTATTTTTAGTAGAGATGGGGTTTCACCATGTTAGCTAGGATGGTCTCGATCTCCTGACCTCATGATCCGCCCACCTCAGCCTCCCAAAGTGCTGGGATTACAGGCGTGAGCCACCACGCCTGGCCACCTTCCTCCAGTCTTAATCCAGTGCCTGCCCAATCCTCCCCAAGGCAAATCTACTTTCCTTGAACTGTTCTCATGGCCTTATCCTGGAACTAATGCCACTGCTAGGGCGCTTTATATGAAGGGAGAGAAGGAGTAGGGGAAGTAACTGTTTTGAAGGCAACTTTTTCATTACCTGCCCTGATATTCCACTTTCCCCCTAAACTGCTCCATGTTCCTATACTTGTTGCCTCTATGCTTAGAGTTTAAGAAAAGAGCCCTATTAAGACACTCTCTGACCTCTACCATGCAACAGGAGCATCTATTCTGGGTTGCACTTTATTCTGTGATGGTTCCTCCATCGATATAATTCCAATTGTTTTCCAGTACCCTAAAATTTCTAAAAACTTCTGGCATTATAACAATAACAATAATGATAGCGAACATTAATTCAACATTTGCTATATGTAAATAAACTCTCCTAAGTGCTCTGTACATACTGTCTCTCTTGATCTTCATAGTAACTCTAGGAGGCAGATACTATTATCATCATTCTAATTTTACATATGAGGCAACTGAGGCAAAAAAAGAATAAGCAACTTGCCCAAGGTCATGCTAAAGGGCAAAGCCTGGATTCAGACACAAGTAATCTAGTTTCAAAGTCTCCCTTTTCTTTTTCTTCTTTTTTTTTAATTACAATGATTTATTCTCTGTCTTATGTTTGTTTTGTCATTTCCAATGACATCTGAGAAGTAGGCGAAGGTAAATGGGTATGTTAAGTCTGCCATTTTATAATAAAAACCATTGTTTTCATTACACCATTACTGTTTTCACTACACCACAATTTTAATTGGTAGAAACATGTTTTAGAGAAGATGTAGGACCTAGTGAAGGAATCTAGTGACAGAAAATGGGCCCTATGACATAAACTGTCTACAATCTGAACCAAGAGAGGTGATACAAAGAATTCCAAAATATGAGGCTTGAAAGTGGCTATTTCAAAAGTATAATTAAAAACAAACAAACAAAACCAGGCAACCTATTGAAGCATTAAACAATAGCATTTTTATGTTCTCAACAATTCATTAGTTCACTGTCACCAATACCAGAGAGAAGTTGAGAACAAAATAAAATGTTAGTCCCATCCTATTTTCTGACAGTGGCCTTTACAATACTTTAATTCAACTCAAATACTTATGATATAACTGCTACATGCACTATCCTACAAACTGGAGTAAAGATATGAAAGGCACTGTCCGATTGTCCCTGCCCTTACAGAGCTTACAGTCTAATGGGAGGCACAGCCAAGTAAACAACTACAAGTCAGTGCAATAAGTGCTATGATATAGGTAGGTACACGGAGGCTGCCATCAGAACAAAGAGGGGAGAGGCCTGCCAAGGAAGATTCCCTGGAAATACTCTTGGACCAAGTGTTAAAGGATATGCTATTAATGCTATTATTGGTTGGTTGAAGAAACTAAACTGAATTTACTATCCTTTGCCTAAAATCTACATCTAATTTCATTTCCACTTCCTTATATGTCAAATCAATTCTCTCTCTTTTTTTTTTTTTTTTTTAATGAGACAGGGCCTCGCTCTTTCACCCAGACTGGAATGCAGTGGCATGATTATAGCTCACTGCAGCCTCGAACTCCTATGTGCAAGCAATCCTCCTGCCTCAGCCTCCCGAGTAGCTGGGACTACAGGCATGCCCCCACCACACCTGGCTAATTGTACGTGCGTGCGTGCATGTGTATGTAGAGAGACAGGGTTTCACTCTGCTAGGATTGCAGGTGCAGGCCACCATGCCCGGCCCCTACTCTCCATTCCTGTTACAACTACCTCATTTCAGCCTCCATCATTTTGCATACTGATAACTAATAATCTCATAACTAGCCTTTAATTAAATTTCTTCACTAGCTAAAAAACCAAATCTGATCCTGAAAACCCCACTTGGGTGGTGCCCACTTGGTCTGGGCCCTCTCCAGCCTCTTTTGTCCACCCCTTTCCCACTGTGCTGAACTTTCTAGATCTCTAAAAGCACCATGTCCTGTTTTGCTTAAATGCCTTTACTCAAGCTGCCTGATCCCCACGGTTTGAGAGGATCCAACCCTCCTTTGCTGATACCTACTCAGCCTTTAAGCACATTCCTTCTGATGTCATCCTCATGGCCACTCCTCTGTCACCCTCCTCCAGCCAAGTTGAGTCAGGTACCTCTCCTGTGTGCTCCCATAGCATGCTACCTCATCAGAACACTTACCACAAATAATTATACTCAAATTGTTCTGTAATTGTCCGTTTACCTGATTCTCTATTACTCAGATCATCAGGCTAGCACAGTACATAGGAAGCAATCAAGAAATACTGAAAGAATGACAGAATGAACGAACAAACAAACGAAGAGAGTTAAGCCTGTGAAAGTTGATGAGACAACTAAAGGAGATAATGGAGAGGACAGAACACTGGAGCAATACCCACCTTGAGGGGGCAGGAAGAAAGAAGCTAGTGAAGGAAACAGAATGAACAATCAAAGAGGCAGGAAGAAAACATCTAGAACTATACAGTACAGCAACCCAAAAAAATAGAAAAATTTAAGAAGGGCAAGTAGTCAACAGCCTCAAACACTACTTAGAGGTTAAAGAAGGTGAGAACTAAAAGAAGGCCACTAGTGATCCTGATGTTGCTGATGCTGAGTTAACTCCCACCTCAATTCCAGTACTGTCAGGGGCCACCTTTCTCAACCACTGATCGAGGCTATTGAGAGCTTACAAATAACCAGTGCTATAAAACTTACCTGTGCAATCTTTTTTTCCACAATCAAAAAATTGAAAAACAAACACCATACAAAAGAAAATAAAATCCCTACCATACAGAAACAACCTGTTATGTCACTATTTTTTATGTTTACATGTTCTATATCATTATGTTGAATTATATATCCTAAACAATTCCTTAATTATGCTTATATTTAGTATGCATAATTATAATTATTAATATAATTAAATGAAGTTTAATTTATGCTTTATTCAGCACAAGTTAGATTTCTCATTGGAAACTGGGAAATTGGCATTCTAATTTATAAATAGAAAAAAGAAAAAATGCTATAGAATTAGACATGCCTGCTTGGCCGTGTGTACAATGGCTTTCCTGTCATATAATACTAAAATCACCTAATATTTTTCTTTTTGAGAAAAGTCTCACTTTATCGCTCAGGCTGGAATGCAGTGGCGCAATCATGGCTCACTGCAACCTCTGCCTCCTGGGCTCAAGTGATCCTCCCACCTCAGCCTCCCAAATAGCTGGGACTGTAAGTGTGCACTACCATGCCCGGCTAATTTTTGTATTTTTTATAGAGACAGGGTTTCACCGTGTTGTCCAGGCTGGTCTTGAACTAGTGGACTCAAGCAATCTGCTCACCTTGGCCTCCCAAAGAGCTGGGATTACAGGTATGAGCCACCCAGCCTGGCCCTTAATTTTTTCTAACAAAATTTACTCATGCTAAAAGGTGGTACACCATCTTCAGGATCTTATCTTGACCCATTTTACGGCTGATTTTATGCATGATCTGGAGCTCGGGTGCCAAAAATAGGTTAGGAACTAGATATAGAAACATCTATAGCAGTTGCAGGATTTTTTCCTAGGTTTAAAAAAAAAAAAAAAAAAAAAAAAACTCCACTTAAAATTAGATACACTGGGTTGTAAATAATTTAATATAGTCTAAATTACAACATTAAGTAGGCTTGTGTGACAATTTGTTGTATCTAGAAAAATAGTGTGAATCAGTTTTCAACCCTCTTTTGAGATTTTCTTTTTTCAGTATGGAGTATGTTTTAGTAGAAAAATAAAAAGTAGAAGGAATGCAACATTTCTAAAAGTAAAAACTGCTAGGTCAAAGGGTATGAACATTTCTAAGGTTTTTAATACATATTACCAAACTGGTTTCAGAAAAGCTGTATAAAATTTACACTTCCTTCAATATATGAGCTTTATCTTCCCATACCCTTGCCAACATTGGGTATTCTTATTTTTGGTCTTTGCTCATCTAATAGGTAAAAATATCTTATTGTTTTAATTGTTGTGTTTATAATAATAGTAAAAATATTTGTTCGTAATTATTGGCACTTCTTTTTAACAAACTGATAATTCTATATCCTTTTACCTATTTTTCTAGTGGGCATTTGTTTTTAACCTATTGGTTTATAAGAACTCTTTATATATTCATATTACCCCTTTGTTACAAATTCTTTTTTATCTTTTAATATATGACATTTGACATAAGAGGTTTTTTAGTTTATACCATCACATAATCTTTTACTTCTTCCTTAGAATCATATTTAGAAAATTCTTTCCCACATCCATATTTTATAGATTATTCACTCAAAATTCTTTCTAATATGGCTACTGTGGAATACCATTTTTATCAGAGAGATGATTTATCTCTACCATCTAATAATACAGTAAGTGATTCTAACTCCCTGAAACTTACAAGCCCAATTGTGGCCAACAACAGGTTTAAAATTAAGTTCTAGATTTTTCTTATTCCAATTGTTTCATTAGCTAGATGATTTTTAAAAACCAGAGTTTTGAGTTTAGAAAATTCATTCAAAGTTCCCTTTAACCCATATGAAGCACAGATCTCTTGCTAGTTATCACCCACCTCTCAAAAACCTGTTAGGGATCCTTATGATGGGACAGGACTGAATGAAGCGCCTCCTAACTGGGTCCCATCGTATTTTCTTCTTACCTGTTACCACAATTATCAGCAATAAGTCAGACACATACAACACATGGCAAATAATACATAGTCACTGTAGTTATAAAGACAGAAAAACAGGAAACAAAACAATACTTGAATACAGAAAGAAAGTGATGTAAAGTAGCATTTAACCCTGTTTTGGAAATCAAAATTAAATTAACATATAAGCAGTGATGAAGGTTTTCAACTCTTACCCCCAAAAGAATACAATTTTGTGCACTGTTTTTCAGAATTCTGGTTCAATAGTATGTGCACTCAATAATCACCAATGCCATCTTGTGGCAAAAATTCACCAGGAGCTTTATGAACAGATTAGAAATGATGACATTTTTAAGTCAGTTAATTTCAAAATGGAGCTCTGAAACTAACTGAACATAACAGAGGCTCCTGTTCCCTTCAAGGTTATATTAATTATATGGTTAAGAAGATAAAGCAATAGGCACCATTCTTTAAATATGAAATAAGCTGACCCTACTATAATTAAATTTTAAAACAGCAACTAAATTAAACAAACATTTAATATCTTAGCACTTCCACAGGGGAAAGGAGGAAAGGGGCTCATCTGTCTTCCCAGGAAGCAAATTACCTCCATGTTAACCTCAATTAAAATATGTTTTCTTATAAAATAGAAGAAAAACCTAATAAATTAATAGAACTGTTAAATGGGATAATTTTCTCTTTTCCCAAAGTTTTGATAGCTCTCAAAGATAGCTGTTATTGACAATAAAAACAATTAACACTTGTATAATGTTTAGGGTTTACAAAAAGCTTTCACATATATTACCTCATATAATTCTCACAACAATCCTGTATTGATTCAACAATCATTTTATTTAGCATCTGCTATGCCTGGAGCCCTATGCTAGGACCTGAGATTGCAAAACAAGGACATGACTCCTGCTCTTCGGAGCCCATGGTCTCATGAGGAAGGCAGATGTGTAAACAAATAATTACATGATAGTGAAGGAACTGCTGTAATAGGAGCTACCAAAACACTTTGAAGAAGATAGTATCATCCTAATGTTTCAAGCAAGGAAGCTAAAGGAAAATTAAATGACTTAATGCCAGAGCCAGGATTCAAGCGAGGCCTTCTGACTCTAAAAACTTGCCTCTTTCCACTACACCATATTTATCCTATCTTAAATTCTCTAGAAAAAGAACAGTTTTTATTTTTGGCAACTGGAAATATATATTCAGATGTCCATCAGCAGGGTCTAGTTTGCTTACTACAGAACTTGTACATAGATATATACCAATTCTGTATAATGAAATGGCATCACTTGCACATTTGTACTTAATTTTGTAGAGAATACAGACTCATGGACAAGGGGAAGAATTATTTATTTTGCAAAAGGATTTATCTTTTAATATTCTAAGTCTTTTAAATCAGTGATTCCCTAATGTTGGTCTACTGACAACTGCTAGGCTAAGGTGAAGATTCACCAGTCCAACACAAAATGAGAAAAATATGGACAAGGCAGTAAGTTTTTCAAAAAGCTAAAATGTTCCATTTAAAGGCCTGCCCTTTTTTCAGAGATTAGAACCTTTTTGTTGTTAAATATTCTTTACTTTATGAAATGATGCTGATAAGAAAATGGTAGTTGGTTTTCTTTTTAATATTCTCTCATGGAAAAACTGAAAATTTGCAAGCCCATCTCTACTCTAAATATACATATATGGATAAATATAAGTACATATATATTTTAGTGTACAGGTTTATGACATTCAACAGTCTAGAGAACCATTGTTTTAAATCAATACAGTATGTGTTGAGATGACTCCAGGGTCCAAAACTGTAAACCACACTGTCAAAGGATACATTAAATATATAAGAAACCTCCCTTGCCCTTAAGTTTACATTCTAATTAGGGAGACAAGACAGACACATAAAACAATTAGCAATACAGGACATAATATAACAAGTGATTAGCTTAAAATTTGACATTTTTATGTATCAAAAGCGTTAAAATGTACATACCCTTTGACCCAGCTATTCCACTTCTAGGAATCTATTCCTAAAGAAACAATCATAGATGCATGGAAAGATGTATGGACAAAGATATTAACTATGGTATTATTTATAATGGTAAAAAATTAGAAACACTTTCAATGTCCAGTGACAGGGGATGGTTAAGTATGCTAAATAAACATACTTAAATATGCTCATATTCTACACACCACTAAAGAGTATATACAAAACTATTTATTAACATGACGAAACATTCACAATATATTGCAAATGAAAAATACAATGTACAAAGTAGTATTAAGTATGACACCATTTTAGCAAAGAAAAAAGTATTTTTATATATTCAGAAAAAATACAGGAAAGATTACATCAAATTAATTTATTTGACTGTAGTTATCTTTGGATGGTTCTAATACATTATTTTTGTTTTTTCCCCTTTATGATGGTCTTTATTTTCCAAGCTCTCTGAGTAGGCATTACTTTTAGACTGGAAGAAAAACAATACTGTATTATTTAAATTTTTTTAAAAAGTGATTATAAAAAAATACTGGAAAGAAACATACCAAAGTCTTAACACTGGTTATGATTGGGCTTGAGGTTATTACCCCTTTTATGTTATCCATAAATTCTAGGATATGTGATTTTACAATGGAAAAATACAAAAAACTACTTTGGAGTAACACTGAGGGAATAACATTAAAAATTACCAAACCAGGCCTGGCGTGGTGGCTCACGCCTGTAATCCCAGAGCTTTAAGAGGCCAAGGCAGGCAGATCACTTGAGGCCAGGAGTTTGAGATCAGCCTGGCCAACATGTCAAAATCCCATCTCTACTAAAAATATATGAAAATTAGTCAGGCATGGTGGCAGGTGCCTGGTAAATCCAGCTACTCAGGAGGCTGAGACAGGAGAATCGCTGGAACCTAAGAGGCGGAGGCTGTGGTGAGCCGAGATCGCGCCACTGCACTCCAGCCAGCCTGGGCGACAGAGCGAGACTCTGTCTCAAAAACAAAACAAAACAAAAACACAAAAATAATTGACAAACCAAAACTGTAATAAAAAACCCTTTTTATGTTTTCTCAGGGCTTCTGTCAAACATCTTTGGCATGTCTCTCTCTCAGCAACCAGCATAAGTTTGTATGCATAGACTCCTGTTGACTCTGCTGAGGTTATTCAATCAAGGCAGGCAATGACTTCAGAACCCGTTTTATTCTTTCACCCAAAGAGCAGAAAAAAGAGAAACTAGCAACATAACAGTGTTACGCCAACACAAATGTACTTATTAAATTTTTAAATAAATATATGCCTCTCCAGTTCCATATAAATATATTATTGGTCTGAACTTTCATTCATTGAAGTTTTAATTTTTATATATGCAAAGTGCCAACCTTCCTAAGTGATAGCTTAGACTCTTCAAAACAAAAACATAAGCCAGGTGTGGTGGCTCACACCTGTAATCCCAGCACTTTGGGAGGCTGAGACAGGCAGATCACCTGAGGTCAGGAGTTCAAGACCAGCCTGGCCAACATGGTGAAACCCCGTCTCTGCTAAAATACAAAAAAAATTAGCTGGGCATGGTGTCATGCGCCTGTAGTCCTGGCTACTCGGGAGGCTGAGGCAGGAGAAGTGCTTGAGCCCAGGAGGCGGAAGTTGCAGTAAACCAAGATCATGCCACTGCACTCCAGCCTGGGTGACAGAGCGAGACTCTGTCTCCACAAAAATAATAATAATAATTTCTTCAATGATTTCATCAATATTTTATTTTCTGCTAGTTTTTAATTTTTTTCTCTTTTTTACTATGTTTACTTTGCTATAAATGTAACATAGTCATTGGCTGAATTAAAATGGTAGGCTGAACACACTGTGAGCAAGCTCACCTTCCCCTAAAATCTCCCAAACAACAAAAAAAGTCATTTAAAAAAAAACCATAATTACAAGAAAACAAGAAATGCCCTTAGTGGACTAATACTATGAGGAATCACTGGACGATGAAAAGTGGGTATAATCAGACTAAAGAAAACACCACAGTCCTACACACCAAGAGCAGAGGACCAGGTCAAGCAGAGGGACCAACTCTCAGAGTCAACTAAGACACTAAGAGCAGAGGACCAGGGCAAGCAGAGGGACCAACTCTCAGAGTCAACTAAGACACTAAGAGCAGAGGACCAGGTCAAGCAGAGGGACCAACTCTCAGAGTCAACTAAGACACTAAGAGCAGAGGACCAGGGCAAGTGGAGGGACCAACTCTCAGAGTCAACTCAATCCCAAGGTAAAAGACAGCAGGAAGAAGTGAAACCATTTTAAACATTTACAGCCTAAGTGATTGGAGCGTAGCACAGAAGTTACATAGCAGGTTAACCCCTCCCAGCCATTTACCTCTTTGAGTCAAGCACTATAGAACAGAGGTGTTTGTTCCCAGATGGGAACAGTGGCAAAAACAACAAAGGTGTCACTCTCTAGCTAGAACAATGAGTGTGAACACTGGGATCAGAGAGAGAAGGTAGAACCCTGTGGGGATATTTTTTTTTTAATTATTTAAATGCATTTTATTTTACTCTTGTATCCCTTTAGACTTTTAGCTCAATTTGTATCAATTGATAAATTCATATAATATAGTATATTGTATGATATGGTTTGGCTGTCTCTTCACCTAAATCTCACCTTGAATTGTAATAATCCCTACATGTCAAGGGCAGAGCCAGGTGGAAATAATTGAATAATGGGGGCAGTTTCCCCCATACTGTTCTCAAGAGAATAAATCTCTTGAGATCTGATGGCTTTATAAATGGGAGTCCTCCTGTACAAGCTTTCTTGCCTGCCACCATGTAAAACTGGCTTTGCTCCTCATTTGCCTTTGGCCATGATTGTGAGGTCTCTCTAGTCACGTAGAACTGTGAGTCAATTAAACCTCTTTTCTTTATAAATTACCCAGTCTTGGGTATGTGGGGATATTAACACCCAGGCAGAAGAGGGGACAGTCACACTGAAGAAGCCTGGCAACTACTACACTTCATCTCATTGCTTATTCCATCCCTATCCACAATCCATGGAGACCTGCTGCAATAAACAGACGTAACACTCACAGCAAGGCTAACTAGGACTCACAGATAAAGATGAATGAGCATAAAACTAAGACCCAAGCATGAAGAAGTATTATAGAAAAGTATATTAAAAAGTTAAGACACAAAAGAGAATCGAACAATATTAAAATTTCAACTACCTTTTTGTTTGTTTTGCCAAAATGAACAAGCTAATCCTATACTTCAGAGGGAAAAAAGCAAGAAACCCAGAATACCAAAACAATCTTAAAAAAGAAGTGAAAGAAGACTCATACTTCCTAATTTCAAAACTTTCTGCAAAGATACAGTATTCAAAAACTGTGGTACTGGCATATGGATGGACATACAGATTAAATGAGTGGAATTGAGAGTCCAAAAGTAAACCCTAACATCCATAGTCAATGGATTTTTTTGACAAGGGTGACAAGGCTATTCAGTGGGGAATAAATAGTCTTTTCAACTAATTGTCCTGGGACACTTGGATATAGTTTTACATTTAGAATTCTATGCCTACTCCAACTCCTGCTCAAGAAGGAGAGTGAAATAAAGACTTTTTTTATATGCAAGGATCCAAAAAGTTTGCTTCCTTCAGACTTCTGATGAAAGAATTACTCAAAGATATATATCTGGATTGTTTTTTAAAAAAATTAATGGAAGAATAACAAACAAGGCGTAAGAAAAGAGTAAGCAGAGAAACCAGCAAAACCTTTAAGTCTAAATATGCACTGACTGGGGAAAAAACATTACTAACATTCAAAACTATAATCTCAGATGCTATCAACAGGAATATTTATAAGGGTAGGAAGAGAGGCTGAGAGAAGGAAAACCAGAAGAACATTAAAGTAACTGTCTTATTCAGATGAAGGATATAGAAAATGATTAATATAGATATTGATGGAAAAATATAAATTGAAGTACTGTATAAAAGATTTAAGAATACTAGATGGCTTCACTGGTGAATTCCTCCAAATATTTAAGGGCCAATTGCCAAGTCAAACTGATACAAGTAACCAAAGGTCTCATTCTAGAGAACCTGAAGACACATGTAAGAAGTCAGTCAGCTCTGATTTTCTTAAAATGAGAGAGACTAGTTAACAGTAGTTGCCAAAGTGTTTTATCAAGACTGGTCATGGTGGCAAGGATGCAGAGGACCTGGATGAGTTATACTTTGCTGGGAGGAATGTAACAGGATACACACATACTCTGAGAGACGGTATGGCAGTTTCCTACAAAGCTAAACATATGTTTACCATACGACTCAACAATTACATTCTTGGCTATTTACCACAGAGAAATGAAAACTTACGTCCACACAAAAACCTGTACACAAACGTTCCTAACAGCTTTATTCACAATAGCCAAAACATGGAAACAATCCCAATGTCCTT
Organism: Macaca mulatta; assembly: GCF_049350105.2. Taxonomy (NCBI): domain Eukaryota; kingdom Metazoa; phylum Chordata; class Mammalia; order Primates; family Cercopithecidae; genus Macaca; species Macaca mulatta. Next base: position 169,774,531 of record NC_133408.1, on the reverse strand, counting down.
CAGCGAATGAATGGTTAAACCTGTGGTACAACCATGAACTACTGATTCATGCAACCAATAGGGAAAAAAAAAAGTGTCAAAAGGTTACATCATACTGTATGATTTTACTCACATAACATTCTTGAAATGCCAAAATTTTAGAGAACAGATTAGTGGTCACCAGGGGTTTGCCAGGGAAGGTGGCTGTGGCTGTATCAGGGTACCACCAGGGAGCCTTGTGATGGAACTGTTCTGTATCTTGACTGTGGTGGCCACACGAATCTAACATGAAATAAAATTGTACAGCATATGATACACACACACACACACACACACACACACACACAAGTACATGTAAAACTGATGAAATCTCAGTAAGGTCACTGGATGGTATCAAAGTCAATTTCCTAGTTGTGTTATTGTACAATAGTAACAGGATGCTATCATTCCAAGAAATTGCCTGGGGAAGGGTATATGGATCTCTCAGTATTATTTATTTTCCCTTTTTTTTTTTTTTTAAGACAGTGTCTTACTCTGTCACCCAGGCTGGAGTGCAGTGGCATGATCTTGGCTCAATGCAACCTCCACCTCCTGGGCTCAAACAATCCTCCTACCTCAGCCTCCCAAGTAGCTGGGACTACAGGTGTGTGCCACCACACCTGGCTAATTTTTGTGTTTTTTGTAGAGATAGGGTCTCACCATGTTGCCCAGGCTGGTCTCAAACTCCTGGGCTCTGCCTCGGTCTCCCAAGTGCTGGGATCACAGGCATGAGCCACAGAACTCAGCGAATATTATTTCTTAAAACTGCAAATGAATCTACAGTTCTCAAAGTAAAAGGTATAAAAATTAAATAAAAACTGAAATGAAGAAAAAAAAGATGGTGCCAATATGGAATAGATTACATTCAAAAATGATATATCTAAAACAATTATGAATATTTAACAATTAGAACTATTGAATCAGAGAAAATGATCCAAGAATTCTGACTTAGGTGGCTACAACATGTGGTATAGTCCTACTCCTATATATAATTCAGAATCTGTAGGAATTTCAAAAGAGAAGCAAATTAATACTGTATTTGGAATCGCTGCACAGTTGTACAGATTGCTTACTGCACAAGAGCTCCAGGTAAAGTGTCTAAGGGACGCTAAATCCAGCCTTCACTCTATTCTCCAATGTACCCATGGGACTATGTCTACCTGGAAGAGGAATCTTTTTAAAATTTCACAATGACACACTTTGAGCTAACAGTGACTTACTTGTTAAGTAAACAACTTTCTTTTAAATTTAGGATAACCAACATTTATTATCTACTCTATGCCAAACACCTTTATATACTGAGTATCTACTCTATGCTTAGCACTTATAAATACTCTTTTTTTTTTGGCGGGGCATGGGAGAAGTAGAAACAGGGTCTAGCCATGTTGCCCAAGCTGGTCTTGAACTCCTGGACTCAAGAAATCCTCCTGCTTCTGTCTCCCAACAGGGAGACAACAGGCACGTGCCATCACACTCGGCTAATTTTTGTTTCTTTTGTAGAGATGTGGCCAGGGTTTCACCACGTTACCTAGGCTAGTCTCAAACTCCTGAGATTACAGACATGAGCCACCATGCCCAGCAGTCTTTTTCAATTTTAACATTTTACGATTCTAAGAAGTTTCAGACAAGGGGAAAAATTTTAAAGATAAAAGTTCATTTTTAAATCTTTTTTTTTTTTTTTTAACTGTACATGGTTTTTTTTTCTGTAAGATTTACCAAAAATCCTGCCTGCATTTGTACTTTACATGTATCAATGTGAATGTGCCTATCTTGAAATATTAACTATAGCCAGAGATTGTTTTTCTTAATTGAGTATTACCCTCCTTCCTTTTTATCTCCAGCAAAACTTCACCACTTAGAAAAATAAACTGAGGCCAGGGGCGGTGGCTCGGGCCTGTAATCCCAGCATTTTGGGAGGCCGAGGCAGGCGGATCACTTGAGGTCAGGAGTTCAAGACCAGCCTGGCCAACATGGTGATACCCTGTCTCTACTAAAATAGCTGGGTGTGGAGGCAGGTCCCTATAATCCCAGCTACTCGGGAGGCTGAGGCAGGAGAATCACTTGAACCTGGGAGGCAGAGGTTTCAGTGAGCTGAGATTGTGCCACTGCACTCTAGTCTGGGTCACAGAGTAAGACTCTTGTCTCAAAAAAAAAAACAAAAAACAAAAAACAAACAAAAAAAAACAAACTAGAGAAGTAACTAATTTTGAAAGTGAAGACACGGCTGGAGCTGGTGGCTCAGGCCTGTAATCCCCAGCACCTTGGGAAGCTGAGGAAGGTGGGTCACTTGAGGTCAGGAGTTCGAGACCAGCCTGGCCAACATGGTAAAACCCCCATCTCTACTAAAAATACAAAAATTAGCCATGCGTGGTCATGCACGCCTGTAATCCCAGCTACTCAGGAGGCTGAGGCAGGAGAATTGCTTGAACCCAGGAGGCAGAGGTTGCAGTGAGCCAAGATTGCACCACTGCACCCCAGCCTGGGGACAGAGCCAGACTAAGTCTCAAAAAAAAAAAAAAAAAAAAAAAAAGTGAAGACATAACTTTTCTTTATGAACTCACTTTCCATTCTCTCAGGTCATTTTCTGTTGACAAATGCAATGCCTTCCAAGAAAATACCTAGATCTGACGGAAGGATATAAAAGCTTATATTGGACTAAATCCAGCAAAAAGCAAATAACAGTCACTAATTAGCAAATTTTTAATATCTAATATCTGATATTTTTAAAGGTGCTTTAAAAAGTATAATATGGCCAGGCGCAGTGGCTCACACCTGTAATCCCAGCACTTTGGGAGGCTGAGGTGGGTAGATCACTTGAGGTCAGCAGTTTGAGACCAGCCCGGCGAACATGGTGATACCCCGTCACTACTAAAAATACAAAAATTAGCCAGGCATGGTGTTGGGCACCTGTAATCCCAGCTACTCGGGAGGCTGAGGCAGGAGAATCACTTGAACCCGGGAGGTGGACGTTGCAGTGAGCCAAGACAGCGCTACTGCACTCCAACCTGGGCGACAAGAGCAAGACTCCATCTCAAAAAAACAAAAAAAAAAGAAATTACATATTTCTGTTTTAGGTTTGTGTGTATGTGTGTGTTTTAAGGAATTTGTTTTATGTGACACTAAAATATCTGTGGTTAGCATTTGATCGATTACACATCTGACTGAAATTAATTGAGTTGACAGTTTGTTGATGAAACCATACGGCAGGAGCTACTATAGGTAAAAAGGGAAATAACTCAAAGAAAAAACACCATTCAACTCCGAAGATCACTTACCTCATTTTTTTGCGAGTCATACTACTTCTAATTTCACTTCACTAGTCTTATTATGTCTTATGACGCTTTAATGCTCACATCCTAGATAAAGCTTGGAACAAATGCAGGGACATATAGCAAATATAAAAGGGAAGAGCATGAGATTGGGCTGGATTCTAAATGCAGCAGGAAGCTACTGAAGGATTCTGATCTGGGAAGCAACATAACCATAGCTGTGCATTAGGAAGATTAATCTTGTTTCAATATAGAGAATGGGTTAGGAAAGTAAGACTAGGAATAGCAAAAAAAAAACCATTTTTAGTGTAGTCCAGTTCACGGCAGTGAGGGCCTGAATTACAGTACTAGTAACAAAAATAACTGGGAAGGACAGGAAGCAGAGGGGAGTGCAGCATGGTGCATAGACTTTTGAACCACATTGCCTGGGTCTAAATCCTAGCTCCGTCCCTTGCTAGCCATACGTCCTTGGACAAGGTCTTGTCCTGGGTATCCCAGCTTCCTTAACTATAAAAAAGGGACAGCAATAGTATCTTTTCCCTTACTGAGTTATGAGTAAATGTTTATATAAATCCCTGGCTAATATTATTATAGGGATAAAACATAAGGAGTAAAAGACTAGCTGAATGGAAAAGCGGAGTAAAATAAGGGGATAAGTGTGAGTTTTTAAGTTCTATAACTTGAGGAAAACTTTTAAAACACAGACATTAAAAGGCAAGTTAGCAATATTTATCACTATGCATTGCAGTGATGTTCTTAAATAACAGAAACCAGAAACAAGCTAAATATCCATCAATTGGGTGGCTGGTAAATTACAGCACATTCACACAACACAACACTTTCAGCCATGAAGAAGCATGAGATAAGTCTAAATGTGCTAACACAGAACAATCCCCAAAATATATTTTTAAGTTAAAAAAAAAAAGACAGATGCAGAAAGAATACTTTGTTGTTGCACTCTGCTTTAATATAAAGATAACATACACCTATATGCACATATATGCAAATTCTACTTCTAGAAAGACACACCAGAAACTCTAGGGAGATGATACTGCTAGGGAGACAGAATGCAGAACGAGGGATCTCAAGTGGAAGGGACACTTTCTCCTCTTGCAAACTGTTTGATTTTACCAAGTTTACATGTTTTCCCATTTAAAAAATTAATAAGACAAAAAAAAAAAGACTTTTAGGAGGAAAGCTGGATGCATTCAATCATAGGAAATCATACTTACATATTTTAAGTAAGCGTAACCTTTATGTGTTCTACAAGCTTGCCCAATACTGATACTGGTAAAAGTCTAATGATACGGAGTGTTCAAAACCACTTAAAAATTGGGCAGAAGACTATAGAACTCATGAAAGTGAGAAGGAAAGGAGAAGCAAAGAAGGTCAATGAAGTAGGAGGAAGACAAGGACTGCTTACTTTAAAAAGTAAGGGAATGACCTTAAAAATAATTTGGGGAAAATAAAGCCTTAAAAAATATGCAGGCTAATAAAAATTAGGCTGCACCTGAAAATTCTAAGTAATTATGTCAATTTGTCATTTGAAATTCTTAATATATTTTCCAATGTTATAAATAGTTAATAGGTCAGTCCCTATTCAGCCCACAAAGGCCTGCTATACCCTATTAGATTACTTATAATAATACAGATTCCACCATTTTATTTTGTTTTGTTGTTGCTGTTAAATTTTTTGGTTTTTTTGAGAAAGAGTCTCACTCTCACCCAGGCTGGAGTAGAGCGGTGCAAGGTCAGCTCACTGCAACCTCCACCTCCTCGGTTCAAGCGATTCTGATGTCTCAGCCTCCCAAGTAGCTGGGACTACAGGCACCAGCCACCACGCCTGGCTAATTTTGTGTATTTTTAGTAGACATGGGGTTTTGCCATGTTGACCAGACTGGTCTCGAACTCCTGACCTCAGGTGATCCACTCACCGTGGCCTCCCAAAGTACTGGCATTACAGGCATGAGCCACTGCACCCGGCTGGGTCTACCATTTTAAAATCTTATCCTACTCAAGCTCTCAGGTACATTTGACAAGGTAGCCTCTCCCTCCTTCTTGAAACATGTTTTTCTCTTGACTCTTGTGAAACCAAGCAGTCCTGGTCTTCCTCCTCCCTCACTAACCTTCTTTGCTTGCTTCTCCTTTCCTTCCCACTTTCAAGAGTTATACAGTCTTTTGACCAATTTGTAAAAATATTCTTTGTTTTTTTTTTCTGAGATGGAGTCTTGCTCTGTCCCCCAAGCTAGAGTGCAGTGGCGTGATCTCGGCTCACTGCAACCTCTGCCTCCTGGGTTCAAGCAATTCTCCTGCCTCAGCCTCCCCAGTAGCTGGAATTATAGGCACCCACCACCACATCTGGCTAATTTTTGTATTTTTAGTAGAGACGGGGTTTCACCATATTGGCCAGGCTGGTCTCAAACTCCCAACCTCAGGTGATCCACCCGTCTTGGCCTCCCAAAGTGCTGGGTATGAGCCACCGCGCATGGCTAAAAATATTCTTTGGTGAACTCATCCAGTCCAAAGGCTTGTTAATAATTTCAAAAAACATTGTGAGCCTCACCATCTCCCTTAAGTTTGATTTTTTTAATGTAAAGATTATTTACTATATATCCTTACTTGGAGGTCAAATAGGCATCTCAGGCTTAACACTGCCAAAACAAAACTCTTGATTTGCCCCCTGCAATCCTGCTGCTTCAGATCTGCTCCATCACATTTGATGAGATCGTCATCTATCCAATTGCTCCAGACAAAAACTTAGGAGTCTTTTTTTTTCTTTTCCCAACTCACTGCAACCTCCGCCTCCTGGGTTCAAGCAATTCTTGTGCCTCAGCCTCCCAAGTAGCTGGGACTAAAGGCACACGCCACCACGCCCAGCTAATTTTTGTATTTTTAGTAGAGACGAGGTTTCGCCATGTTGGCCAGGCTGGCCTCAAACTCCTGACCTCAAGTGATCCGCCTGCCTTGGCCTCCCAAAGTGCTGGGATTACAGGAGTGAACCACCGCATCTAGCCTTGTTAGCAATCATCTTGATTCTTCTCTCTCCTTCACACCTCACAGCAAATCCTATTAATGCTACTTTCGAAATACATCTCATATTCAACCACTTCCAACCACCAATATACCACCATACCCCAGTCTAAGCCACCACAATCTTTTTAGCAAAGTACTTCTATAGTCTTCTAAATGACCTCCATGTGTCCTTATTACCACGCCCCACTAGCCATTCTCCAACCAGCAGCGAGAGGGAGCTTTAGAAAATAATAAATCATATCACATCACTCCTCTGCTTAAAATTACCCAATAGTTACGCTTCAATTTTATAATAAAGATCATAAATTCAGTTTTAGGCTTGCTAAGCTTGAGAAATGTGAAGCATATAATTGTAGATAGGGAGAAAACAAGGAAATGGCCCTCAAAAGAGATCTGGGCTGAAATTACAAACTGGCATAACTTATTGGCATACGCATAGATACTGAAAATCACAGATTTGGAAGAGAACACTTCAAGTAAGTTGAAAAGAGAAGGGTGGGAACACAGAACCAAGAATTGAGAACTCTCATACGTAATGTCCTGGTGTAAGGGAAAGAGTTGACAAAGACGACTTAAGGATGAGGCCAGACACATAAATGGAAAATGAGACCTGACGCCCAGGAAGCCAAAAGGGAAAAGGATGTTTAAAAATGAAGGGAGATCAAGACAGATGGATATTTTAAAATGTTCCTTTGACTTGACACACATAAGTCATTTGTGGGTTTGTTTTTTTGTTTTTGAGATGGAGTCTTACTGTCACCCAGGTTGGAGTGCAGTGACGCAATCTCAGCTCACTACAACCTCCGCCTCCTGGGTTCAAGTGATTCTCCTGCCTCAGCCTCCCAAAGTGCTGGGATTAAAAGAGAGAATAGGAAAAAATGCTATGTAGATTAAAGTATACATGGGTGGGTCTAAAAAGATGACTAGGAGAATGGCACTTTAGAAAGAAAAAATGGTATGTACAAAAGCAAGAAACAGTGTAGCACAGGAAATTCCAAGTTTTTAAAAAATCTCTCCTCTCAACCTACCTTGTTCCAAGAATTTAACGCAACTAACTGAAAACAGTTCTGCATAGCTGAAATATAAAATGAAAGACATAAATGGAGAGGGTAAAGAGGTAGAAAGGGACAAATAGAGTGAAGGTAAGGAGGAAGAATCAACAACACAATTCCTTATCAAATTGTGACCAATTCGATAAGGAATGAGTAAAAGGAAGGAATCTCATGTGATTCCCACATTTCTGGCTTGACTCACTAAATTGATGATATAGCCATTAAATCAGTCAGGATAAGAAGCACAGGATGAAGTAACAGGTTTGGCAGGAAAAATGATGAAATTGTTTTTTGAAAATGTTGTATTTGAGGTACTCATCAGTCAGTTGGTAGAAACATCTAGAGGCTGTTGGCAAACAGGCCAGAAAGAGAGATGTGGGTTAGACATAGATGTAAGTTTAATCAGGACATTAATGATATCTTACTAAGAGTAAGAAGGGGAAACAAACAGATATACTCTTGAATACCAATATTAAGGGGCAGATAAAGGAAAACTAACAGGAAGTTCAAGAGATAAAAGAATAACTAAGAGCTCTTTAGGAATAGAAACTTTATTTAATTATGTATTCCCAGGGTCTAGCATAGGAGACAGTTAAAACCAAATTCTAGAGAAGCTGGGTAGGATGAAAACTAAGAGCTATCTACTGGAGTTAGCAATTAGGACATTATTACCTTAGTAAGAGCACTTGAGTAGAACGATGGAGGCAGAAGTGAGACTGCAAAAGACTGAAGAGAAGAAAAAAAGAAATTAAAATAAACAACAGTCTATTCTTTCTGAAAGCCTGGTTGTGACAGAGAGAAGTAAAACAGGCCACCAGCTAGGAAAAAACCTAAAATGTTACTCATATGGTAAACTGAGGAGAGATTCCACCTAATAAAATAACAGAAAACATAAACAAGCCTTGTGAGTAAAACATTTAAATATAGAACAGTTTTAAGAGAATCCCAAATTCCTACAGGTGATAAGTTATCATGCAGTATTAAATGAAACACTTGATAAAGAACTAAAAGGAAAGTAAAATATCAAAATGTTGATATAGCTGTCTTTAAGTGGAATCACGACGGATGATTTTCTCCTTGTCTCAATTTTTCTACATTTTCCAATTTGGGGGTTTTTTTTGAGGCAGGGTCTCACTCTGTTGCCCAGGCTAGAGTGCAGTGGCATGATTGCAGCTCACTACAGCCTCAACCTTCTGGGCTCAGACAATCCTCCTGCCTCAGTGTCCCAAGTAGCTGGGATTAGCTGGGATTACAGGCACGTGCCCCAACAGCTGGCTAATTTTGTTTATTTTTTGTAAAGACAAGGTCTAACTATGTTACCCATGCTGGTCTCAAACTCCTGAACTTAAGCCATTTACCCGCCTTGGCCTTCCAAAGTGCTGGGATTATAGGTGTGAGCCACCACACCCAGCCCATTATCCAAATTTTAATTAATGAGTTTGTATTCCTTTCATATAGTGGTTGTGGTAAGGGGTGGGAGACAACAGATTTTACAAAAACTAATGTCTCTTTTCTTTTAAAGAGATTCTAGCTCTAGAAAGGTAGACAATAGAGAGAAATATAAACAGAGAACAGAAAAGAAATGGAAGGGAAAAATAAAACCAACACAGAAATGAAATCTTCATTGGAAGTAGCACAAAGGACTACACACACTGCTGAAAACGTATTAAGGGACATATTAATAGATGACAGAATTGAGAAAGGCAGGCAAAACATAAATGACCTGTGAGAACCACAAAACACTGTTGACATAAACTCAAGATCTAAATAAATGGAAATACATCTCATGTTCACAGACTAGAAGACTTAACATCATCAAAATGCCAGGTGCGGTGGCTCACGCCTGTAATCCCAGCACTTTGGGAGGCCAAGGCAGGTGGATTGCCTGAGCTCAAGAGTTCGAGACCAGCCTGGGCAACATGGTAAAACCCTGTCTCTACTAAAATACAAAAAATTAGCGGGGCGTGGCAGCGTGCGCCTGTAATCCCAGCTACTGGGGAGGCTGAGACAGAAGAATCACTTGAACCCAGGAGGCGGAGGTTGCAGTGAGCCAAGATCGTGCCACTGCACTCCAGCCTGGGTGACAGAGTGAGATTCCATCTCAAAAAACATAAATAAATAAACAATATCAAAATGACAACACTGCCCAAATTGATTTACAGACTTAATGCAACCCCTATCAGAACCCCAGCTGATAAAATGACAATCCCTTGTACAAAGTGAATCCCTTGTACAAAATGACTCTCAAATTTATATGGCATTGCAAGGGACCCAGAATAGCCAAAATAACCCTAAAAGGGAGGAATAAATTAGGGGGACTCAAACTGTCCTGTCAAAACTTATATGGTGGCTCACACGTGTAATCCCAGCATTTTGGGAGACCAAGGCGGGCCGATCACCTGAGGTCAGGAGTTTGAGACCAGCCTCACCAACATGGAGAAACCCCATCTCTACTAAAAATACAAAATTAGCTGGGCGTCGTGGTGCATGCCTGTAATCCCAGCTACCTGGGAGGCTGAGGCAGGAGAACTGCTTGAACCCAGGAGGTGGAGGTTGCAGTGAGCCAAGATTGCGCCGCTGCACTGCAGCATGGGCAACAAGAGCGAAACTCCAACTCAAAAAAAAAAAAAACCCACAAATCTTACTGCAAAACAACAATAATTGAAGCAGTATGGTGTTGGTACATGAACAGACATATAGATCAATGGAATGGAACTCAGAGTCCAGAAATAAACCCATACATTTATGGTCAACTGATTTTCGACAAGAGTGCCAAAACCTGTTCAGTGGGGGAAGAACAGTCTTTCAACAGATAGTGCTGGGACAATTGGATAGGCAGTTGAGATAATCCTTATCTCATACTGAATACAAAAGTTAACTCAAAATGGATCAAAGACATAAATATAAGAGCAAAACTATGAAGCTCTTAGAGAAAAACAGGAACAAGTCTTCATGATCTTGGATTTGGCAAAAGATTCTAAGATATGACACTGAAACGGAACCAACAAAATAAATTAGACTTCATCAAGATTGAAAACTTTTGTGCTTTAAAGAGCACAATCAAGAAAATGAAACGACAATCACAGAATGGGAGAAAATATATGCAAATCACACACAGGACAATGGATTTGTATCTAGAATATATAAAGACCTCCTATAACAACAATAAAAAGACAACCCAATTAAAAATGGGGCAAAGGATCTGAATAAATATTTCTCCAAAGAGGAAATGGCCAACACATACAAATAACCAACAATCACATGAAACGATGCTCAATATCATTACTCATCAGGGAAATACAAACCAAAAACCACAATGAGATGCCACCTTACACTCACTAGGACTGTTAGAATAAAAAAGAATAAAAATCTCATAGGCCAGGTGCAGTGGCTCACGCCCGTAATCCCAGCACTTTGGGAGGCTGAGGTGGGCAGATCACCTGAGGTCAGGAGTTCAAGAGCAGCCTGACCAACATGGTGAAACCCCATCTCTACTAAAAATACAAAAATTAGCCAGGTATAGTGGTAGACACCTGCAATCCCAGCTACACGGGAGGCTGAGCCAGGAGAATCGCTTGAACCTGGGAGACGGAGGTTGCAGTGAGCCAAGATCACACTGCACTCCAGCCTGGGTGACAGAACAAGACTCCATCTCAAAAAAAAAAAAAAAAAAAATTAGCCGGGTGTGATGGTGCACACCTGTAATACCAGCTACTCAGGAGGCTGAGGCAGGAAAATCGCTTAAACCCGGGAGGTGGAGGTTGCAGTGAGCCAAGATCCCACCATTGCTCTCCAGCCTGGGTGACAGAGCGAGGCTCTATCTCAAAAAGAAAAAAAAAAGAGAATAAAAATTTCATATACAGCAAATGTTGGCAAGGATGTGGAGAAATCAGAACCCTCATACAGTGCAGGTGGGAAAGTAAAATTCCAGCCACTTTGGAAAACAGTCTGGCAGTTCTTCAACTGATTGAACGTAGAACACAGAATTACCATATGACTCAACAATTCTACTTGTACATACAGACTTAAGAGAAACAAAAATATATGTCCATAGAAATTTATATGTCAACATTTACAGCAGCATTATTCATAATAGCCAAAAAGGAAAAACAACCTAAATATCCATCAACAGATGAATGGATAAACAAAATGGGTCTACCCATACAATGGAATATTATTCCATCATAAAATGCAATGATGTACTGATACCTTCTACAACATGCATGAACCCTGAAAACATTACGCAAAGTAAAAGACGCCAGACACAAAAGGCCACATACTATTACTATATGATTCCGTTCATATGAGAAAGTTTGTAACAGGGAAATCTACAGAGACAAAAAATAGATGAATAATTGCTTAGGGCTAGGGTGAGGGAATGGGGGAGGGGAACAGGAGGATAAGGGGATGATGAATAAAGGATAAAGAGCTTACTCTTGAGGTGATGAATTGTTCTAGAATTGACTGCAATGATGGCTGTGCATATCTGTGAATATACTAGAAACCATTGACTTTCACACTTCAAATGTATGAATTGTATGACATGTGAATTATATCTCCATAAAGCTGTTAAAATACATAGAAATGGAATGTTTTTTAAAAAACTTAAGGGCCAGGCATGGTAGCGCACATCTCTAATCCCAGTATTTTGGGAGGCCGAGGTAGAAGGATGGCTTGAGGCCAGGAGTTCAAGACCAGCCTGGGTAACACAGCAAGACCCCCATCTCTACAAAAAATTTAAAAATTAGCTGGGCATGGTGGGCACATACCTGTCATCCCAGCTACTTGGGAGGCTGAGGTGGGAGGATCGCTTCAGCCTGGGAGGTTGAGGCTGCAGTGAGTCATGATTGTACCACTGCACTCAAGCCTGAGTGAGAGAATGAGATCCTGTCTCTAAACAAAACAAAACAACACTTGAAAAGGATAAACTACTCTGTGTTTAAAAAAATTCAAAATGGAATGTCAAAATATTCAGAAAATAATTACAAAGAGAAGCTTACAATCAACAGTACACAAATAAAGCAGGGCTCAGAAGAAATCGCATTTAAACATATGGGAAGAATGAAAGAAATATTAAGCATCCAACATAAGAAGATAGAAATACAAACCACAAAATACAGTGTGGAAAGCTAAAGGGAGGATTTAAAACTAAAAGAAAAAAAATTAATAAAAAAAAGAAAATAGTGAAACTAAGTTTTAAAAATCCAAGAGCAGGTTATGAACAAGGGCAAAGCCTCACATAATACAAAATAAGAAATTATAATGAGTAGTCGCAAACCCAGGAAATAACTGTTTAATCATAAAAGAATACCTTGGTCAATTCACACAAATAATTTTGAAAATCTAGATGAACTGGGTGATTTTCTAGGTTAACATAAATTATCAAAGCTACCCCCAAAAGATATAAATTGTAAGAAGCCAACTATCAGAGAAGAATGATATAATTGGTCTGCACATGGTAGCTCACACCTATAATCCCAGCACTTTGGGAGGCCGAGGCAGGAGGATTGCTTGAGAATTTGGGAGGCCGAGGCAGGAGGATTGCTTGAGCTCGGGAATTCAAGACCAGCTGGGGCAACGAGACCCCACTGCTACAAAAAAAAATTTTTTTTTAATTAGCCAGGTGTGGTGGTGTACACCTGTAGTCCCAGCTACTCAGATGGCTGAGGAAGGAGGATCCCTTGAGCCCAGGAGTTTGAGGCTGCAGTGACCCATGATGGTGCCACTACATTCCAGCCTAGGCAACAGTGTGAGACCCTGTCTCAAAAAAACTAAGAAGTATGATATAATTGGACAATATAATTGTCTAAGAGCTACTTCTACCCCCTAAAAAAGAGGAGGTCCAAATGACTTCATGGGGAATTCAACAAAACCTTTAACTTCAATGCCATTTAACCATAGAGGGGAAAAAATGCATAGAAAAAGAAAGGAAGGGCTAGGCACAGTGGCTCACACCTGTAATCCCAGTACTTTGGGAGGCTGAGGTGAGAGGATGACTCCAGGCCAGCAGTTTGCAACCAGCCTAGGCAACATAGCAAGGCCTTATCTCTACAAAAAAAATTTAAAAATAAGCTGGGTGTGCTGGTGCACACCTGTAGTCCTAGCTACTTGGGAGCCTAAAGCAAGAGGTTGGCTTGTGCCCAGGAGTTCAAGGCTGCAGTGAGCTATGATTGCACCACTGCACTCCAGCCTGGGCGACAGAAGGAAGGAGGGAGGGTGGAAGGGAGGGAGGGAGAAAGGAAGGAAGGGAGGGAAGGAGGAAGGGAGAAAGGGAGGTAGGGAGCAAGGGAGGAAGGAAGGGAGGGAGGCAGGAAAGGAGGGAGGATGGGTGGGAAGGGAGGGAGAGGGGAAAGGGGAGGGTAGGGGAGAGGGAGGGAGGGAAAGAAGAAGGAAGGAAGGAAGGAAGGAAGGAAGGAAGGAAGGAAGGAAGGAAGGAAGGAAGGAAGGAAGGAAGGAAGGCAGGCAGGCAGGCAGGCAGGCAAGCTTTGAAATAGTTTTATAAAAGTGGAAACAAAATAACACAATTAAAAAAACAGAAAGGAAAATGAAAACGCCTATGAGGAGTGATACAAAATTTCTAAGTAAAGTTTAGCAAACAGAACCCAGCAGTACGTTTAAAATACTAATACACCATGGCAAAGTAAGTTAATTCAGGAATACAAGAATGGTTCAGTAACAATAAATCCATTAGTACAATCTACCACAATAATAGATCAAAGGAGAAAAATTACATTATAATTCCCATAGATGCTGAAAAGGCATTAGCAACATTACTTCCATTTATTAAAAAAATACTTAGGCCTGGCATGGTGACTCACACCTGTAATCCCAGCACTTTGGGAGGCTGAGGTGGGCGAATCACTTGAGGACAGGAGTTCAAGGCCAGCCTGGCCAACATGGTGAAACCCTGTCTCTATTAAAAATACAAAAGTTAGCCGGACGTTGTGGCGGGTGCCTATAGTCCCAGCTACCCAGGAGGCTGAGCCAGGAGAATCACTTGAACCCAGGAGGCAAATGTTGCAGTGAGCTGAGATCAAGCCACTGCACTCCAGCCTGGGCAACAGAGTGAGACTCTGGCTCAAAAAAAAAAAACAAAAAACAAACAAAAAAAAACTTAAAAAAAAAATGGGCCAAGACAGACGGGTCACGAGGTCAGGAGATTGAGATCATCCTGGGCTAACACGGTGAAATCCCGTGTCTACTAAAAATACCAAAAAAAAAAAAAAAAAAGTTAGCCAGGCGTAGTGGCGGGCACCTGTAGTCCCAGCTACTCGGGAGGCTGAGGCAGAAGAATGGCGTGAACCCGGGAGGCGGAGCTTGCAGTGAGCCAAGATCGCACCACCGCACTCCAGCCTGGGAGACTGAGCAAGACTTCATCTCAAAAAAAAAAAAAAAAAGTAACAGCTGAATACTTTAACATGATAAAATATGTACGCTTCAATCTAAAGCCAGATCTAATCTTAATAGGAAAGCATTAAAAATATCCAATTGAAGTAAGGAATAGGACAAAGCTCCACTACTATCTTATCGTTTAGTATTTTTGGAAAGTACTAGCCAAATCAATTGAACAAAAAAAAGAAATAGGTATAAAAAGTGAAAGCAGGGGCCAGGCGCAGTGGCTCCTAGCACTTTGGGAGGCCGAGGAGGGCGGACCACGAGGTCAGGAGATCAAGACCATCCTGGCTAACACGGTCTCTACTAAAAACACAAAAAATTAGCTGCACATGGCAGCACACGCCTGTAGTCTCAGCTACTCAGGAGGCTGAGGCAGGAGAATGACGTGAACCCGGGAGGCAGAGGTTGCAGTTAGCTGAGACCACAGTATTACACTCCAGCCTGGGCAGCAAAGCAAGACTCTGTCTCAACAACAACAACTAAAAAAAGTGAAAAGGAGGGCAGGGCGCGGAGGCTTATACTTGTAATCCCAGCACTTTGGGAGGCCAAGACAGAATGATCACTTGAGCCCAGGAGTTTGAGATCAGCCTGGGCAACACAGCAAGACTCCATCTCTGTTCTATTTTATTTTAATTTTATTTATTTATTTATTTTTGGAGATGGGAGTCTTGCTCTGTCACCCAGGCTGAAGTGCAGTAGCGCAATCTTCGCTCACTGCAACCTCCGCCTCCAGGGTTCGAGCGATTCTCCTGCCTCAGCCTCCTGAGCAGCTGGGACTACAGGCATGAACTACCAAGCCCAGCTAGTTTTTGTGTGTGTGTTTTCAGTAGAGACGGGGTTTCACCATATTGGCTAGGCTGATCTCAAACTCCTGACCTCAAGTGATCCGCCTGTCTCAGCCTCTCAAAGTACTGGGATTACAGGCATGAGCCAACACACTCAGCCTATTTTAAAAAAAGAAAAATAAATGAAAAGGAGAAGATAAAATTATCATTATTCAGCAATTACATAATTATTTAGCTATACCTGTTACTCTATAGAAAAACAACTGGGAAACTATTATAGATAATATTAGAATTCTTAAGGTGGCTAGGTATAAAATTAATACTCAAAATTTAATACATAATTCAAATAATAATAATAATTCAAACAACCACATAAAAGTTATAAAAGAAAGTAGAAACCCCAGCAGGGCGTGGTGGCTCACGCCTGTAATCCCAGCACTTTAGGAGGCTGAGGTGGGCGGATCACAAGGTCAGGAGATCAAGACCATCCTGGCTAACGTGGTGAAACCCCATCTCTACTAAAAATACAAAAAATTAGCCAGGTGTGGTGGCAGGCGCCTGTAGTCCCAGCTACTCGGGAAACTGAGGGAGGAGAATGGCGTGAACCCAGGAGGTGGAGCTTGCAGTGAGCCGACATCGCACCACCGCACTCCAGCCTGGGTGACAGAGCGAGACTCCGTCTCAAAAAAAAAAAAAAGAAAGAAAGTAGAAACCCCATTTACAATAGCAACAAACAAGATAAACACCAAGGAATAAACAAAATAAGAAATGTGAGAGGTCTATATGAAGAAAACTTTTTAATGTTGATAGATGCAAAACAAGACTTGAACGACAATAAATACATGTACTGTTCTTTTTTTTTTTTTTGAGACAGAGTCTTGTTCTGTCACCCAGGCTGGAGTGCAGTGGCACAATCTTGGCTCACTGCAACCTCGGCCTCCCAGGTTCAAGCAATTCTCCTGCCTCAGCCTCCCCAGTAGCTGGGATTACAGGCACCTGCCACCAAGAACAGCTAAGTTTTATATTTTTAGCAGAGATGGGGTTTCTCCATGTTGCCAGACTGGTCTCGAACTCCAGGCCTCAAATGATCCACCTGCCTCAGCATCCCAAAGTGTTGGGATTAAAGGCGTGAGCCACCGTGCCTGGTCACATATACTGTTCTTGAACATAAAGAAATGAATATAGACCCTGTTCTTGAACCTCAAAACGATGTCAATTATCTCTAAATTAATCTATAAACATAATACAATACCAATAAAAATACGAACAGGACAGAGGAGCAGGACTTGGTTAGCTAATTCTAAGTCATATAGAAAAATAAACAAAGAAAACTTCCCAGGAAAACTCTGGGAAGTAGAATGAGGAAGATGATAACCAAGGAATGGGGTAATTAGGTATAAAAATGTAATCTGATCAATGAAACAGAATAAAAGTCCAGTAATAACCTCAAATTATATGTAGGAACTAAGTACACCTATAGACAACATTTCAATCAGTAGGGCAAAGTTGAACTAAATGAAGGAAACTGCCATAACTGGGAAGCCATCCGGAAGAAAAGTAAAGTTGGATTCCTACCTCGACACTTTATTCAACTTACATTTTGTGTGGGTAAGTGTATTTAACTTAAAAATAAAATTACAAAAGTACCTGGAGAAAACACAAGAATATTTAATTCTAATTAGAAATAATAATAAAATAGGAAAGGCCTTTCTTATGACACAAAACCTAGACTCTGAAAAGACTGATAAATTTAACAACAAAACATTTAATTTCTGATGAAAAAATAGACCATAAACAAAGTCAAAAGGCAAATGAAAACTGTGAAAAATATCTGCAACATGTATCAAAGGCTAAGAACTGATTTCATTAAAATACAGAGTTTCTATAAACCAGGGGTCAGCAACCCGCAGACCATGGACCCCTGGTACCGGTCCATGGCATGTTAGGAACCTGGCCACACAGCAGGAGGTGAGTGGTGGACGAATAAGCATTCCTGCCAGAGCCCGGCCTCCTGTCAGGTAAGGCATTAGATTCTCATAGGAGTGCTACCTCTGCAGTGAACTGTGCATGCAAGGGATCTAGGCTGTGCGCTTCTTATGAGTCTCTAGTGCCTGATGACCTGAGGTGGAACAGTTTCATCCCAAAACCATTCCCCTCACTGCTCCACCCCGCCATCCCTGTCCATGGAAAAACTGTTTTCCACAAAACCGGTCCCTGGTGCCAAAAAGGTTAGGGACCCCCTTTATAAACAATATGAACCATCCCAATAGAAAAATGAACAAAAAATATAAACGGGTCTATAAATAAAGGAAACAAATAAATGGCTCTTATATCTACCTACTGAAAAGACGCTTAAGAAAAATATTCCTATTAAACTGACAATTTAAAAAACGTTTGATAACCCACTCCGTTACCAAGAGAACAAGGAAGACAGCACTCGAACACCAACAGGAAAACACAAACTTGAAATCTGACAGTATCTATCAAAGTTTAAGCAGTAAACATATATCCTTTGACCCAGAAACTGTACTTCTACAAATGTATTCTAAAGAGAGACTCTCTCATGTGCAAAAATTATATATGTATAGGGATATTCGTTGTATCACTATTTGTATTAGCAAGACTGTAAACATCTTAAATACCCAACCAAACAAAGGAATACTACCATCTCCACAAAGTCCTTCCCGTCCCCTCATGCCTGGAAAAAATACACAAGAAATGTATCATTGGTTGCTTCTAGGGAAGGAAGTCAATTAGCTGGGGTCAAAGGAAGAAGAAAAACTTGTCTTTTACCATATACCTTTTTGTACCATTTGGATTTTATACACATTACTTACTTAAGATGCTTAAGTTAAGACTACAGTATTATTTTTACCCAGCTTTACCAACTGTCACATTTTTCCTTCTTTTTCTTTGTCAGTTTTCCAGTTCCCACGTTAGCAACGTTTAACTGTTTTCCCAGTTAATCACAGTATTTAATCAAACTCACACAGTTAAATCACGACAGCTAACTGAATTCCATTGTCCCATGATCCCCTTGCTCCTGAGCTCTCTCTGCATACTTATTCTACAAAAAGCACAATTCCCTGCTCGTTACTGGGTGTACAGAAATTATGAGTTAGTAAAAATCCAGGAGTAAAAAGCCATTAATTTCTTGGCCTATGAGGCAAACACATAATCACTACTGAACTTTAGAAAACAGCAGAAAGGCAAGTGCTCAAAAAAAAGGTTTCACAAACTATCGTTTGTGCTGTCGCAATGGATGCAGACTCTAATCCACTACTTTACATTAAAGAACCTGATTTTGGCCCGGCACGGTGGCTCACGCCTGTAATCCCAACACTTTGGGAGGCCAAGGTGGGTGGATCACAAGATCAGGAGTTCGAGACCAGCCTGGCCAACATGATGAAACCCTGTCTCTACTAAAAATACAAAAATTAGCACAGTGGCACACACCTGTAATCCCAACTACTCAGGAGGCTGAGGCAGGAGAATTGCTTGAACCCGGGAAGCAGAGGTTGCAGTGAGCCGACACTGTGCCACTGCACTCCAGCCTGGGTGACAGAGCAAGACTCCGTCTCAGAACAAAAAAAAAGAGAGACTGATTTTAACCACCTATTCAGAGTCAATGTGGCTAGAGAGGATTGAACCACACTAATCAAACTCCCTAGACATTAATGTGTTATATATAATGCCAATGTATTAATTTAGAATTTTAAAAATATATGTATATATGTATGGTATATATGTACGTATATGTGTATATAAGTACACACACATACATCTCAAGAGTATCAAATCATGCATATCAAGGAATCACATACAAATGGTAAAGTATGCCCAAGGAGAGCCACATGATGCTATGAGTGTTATAGAGAGAAGAGACCAAGACAGAAAGGTCAGGGAAGGCTTCTGTGTAAAAAACATTTTGATCAAACTGAGATCTAATGGAAGAGAAGTTAAAATAAGAGAATGGAATGAGGAGTAAGAAGGTTCTTGGATGATGGAAAAGCTTGTGCAATGGATCTGGGGCAGGAGGAAGCACGATACATCTAAGCGGGCAGAAAAAGATCAACGACCAAGAGAACACAACACAGGATTAACTGTAGAGTTAGAGAGGAGTCAGACGACACAGTGCCTTTGAGGCCATGTTAAAGATTTTTGCCTTATCCTAAGAGCAATAAAAAGGTTGTGAGCAGGGATGAGAATGTATTTGGGCTTGCAAAAAGACTGGTGTGCTATATGAATTGGAGGGCAGGAGTAGAAGCAGGAATACTGCTTAAAAAGCTCCTACAGGAGACCTAAGTGAGGGATGGCGGCACCGTGGATTGGAGTTACGGCAGGAGTAAAAAAAACAGGACTTGGTAAATGATTACACCTGAAGTGCAAGGAAGAAGACAATATTGACGAGGATGCCCAAGTTTCAAGTTTGCACAACTGGATGCATAAAGGAGCTATCACTGAAAGAGGGTGAGAAGACTCCAGGAAGACCAGGTTGTTTTGTTTGGTTTCATTGGGGGCTGGATGGAGGGTTGAGACGTAAAAAGTAAGAAAAGGTTCTAAGGGTCAGTAACTGGAAGTCTTGGTAGACAAGGATGAAAAATGGAACACGGGGCTGGCTGGGCGCCGTGACTCACGCCTGTAATCCCAGCACTTTGGGAGGCTGAAGCGGGAGGATCACTTGAGGCCAGGAGTTCGAGCCCAGCCTGGCCAACACGGCAAAACCCCATCTCTACCAAAAATACAAAAAATTAGCCGGATGCGGTGGCCCACACCTCTAATCTACTTGGGAGACTGAGACAGAAGAATTGCTAGATTTTGGGAGGCAAAGGTTGCAGTAAGCCAAGACCGTGCCACTGCACTCCAGCCTGGGCCACAGAGTGAGACTGTCTCAAAAAAAAAAAAAAAAAAAAAAAAAGGCCAATTGGGATTTAGAGGTCAAAAGAGAGAGAGAGTGAGCTATAGCAGAGTTGGTTTTTTTTGTTTGTTTTTTTGTTTTTAATTTTTAACTTGAGATGTGGTTTTGCTTTGTTGCCCAGGCTGGCCTTGAACTCCTAGGCTCAAGCGATCCTCCTACTTTGGCTTGTCAAAGTGCTGGGGTTACAGACATAAGCCATCATGACCAGTTGCTACAGTACACTTTAAAAAAAAATTTTTTTTTGGCTGGGCAAGGTGGCTCACGCCTGTAATCCCAGCACTTTGGAAGGCTGAGACAGGCAGATCACCTGAGTTCAAGAGTTCAAGACCAGCCTGGCCAACATGATAAAACCCTGTCTCTACTAAAAACACAAAAACTAACCAGGCGTGGTGGTAGGTGCCTGTAATTTCAGCTACTCAGGAGGCTGAGGCAGGAGAATTGCTTGAACCCAGGAAGCGGAGGTTGCAGTGAGCTGAGATGGCGACACTGCACTCCAGGCTGGAGGACAGAGCGAGACTCCATCTCAATAAATAAATTAATTAATTTTTTTAAAAAAAGGTTTTATCTCCAAGGCCCGTCAACCAAGCCTAGACATCCTACTCCTCCCCATCACCTAAAATCTTTCAAAATCTATCAAAATACAAGAAAAGGGAGAGGCTTAAAATGCAATACCTAGGAGAATAAAGAATTAGTATGAAAGAATTTCAAACTATATAATACACTGAGATATCAGATGTGTCCCAGTTTTGAGAATGAGTAAAGGAGCAATGAAGTGTCAATCAAGAGAAAAGGGAAGCAGAAAAAAGATACTGATGACCCCACTTTACAAATTTTCACAGTTTAGACACGTTTATCTTTACCTCCGGATAAATGGCTGTTCTTGGTCTTGTGTGCTAAGGGAATGCAGAAATAGCTCCACACTGAAGCCCCTTAGCAGAAATCATGGCTTCCACTGCCATCACGTGGTTGCAGTGAGGAAGTGCACCAACCAGGTTCTAGGAACCTAGGAATGCCTACATGAAGCCCATGGTACAATTAATCCGTGATCAAAGACCTAAAGATTACAGTAGAAGAGGGCAAACTGGTGACAGTGCTTGCTAAGAGTTCCATCTTCTAAGCTGTCAATACACAAAAATCTAAGTTTGTATTGTTAATTGGGAGTAAGAATAAAGATTGCTCCTTTTTTCTTTTTCATGTTAAGGATCATATATTTGGAAATTCTAGGGCGCCCAGTCTGATATTAACATCTCAAACCCAACTTCTGGTATATTATATGATTACTTACAAATGCCTCGATTTAATTTTAATGGCGCATATAAATGGTGTAATGTACATTTCTAGCACACATCAATAACCTCATCACAAACATAAGCAATTGTCTCATTAAATGTGCTAAATTAATTTCCTTTGTCATCTTCAATTTAATCAAATAATAATTTTTGACTACTTAGAAGTATAAGGCACAGTCATAAGTACAATTCAAAAAAATCAATTCATCATGTTCTCAAAACTCATCAGCTAAACAAATATATCACTAATATAATCAATATTATTCACAAAAAAACACGATGAATAATTAACACATCATTCCTGATAGTTCTTTTCATAGTAAAAATAGGCTTGCCCAGTGGGATATTTGACATTCTGTGCATTATTTAATTCCCTACCTTCCTTCTACTAGATTGAATATTCGATTACAAACGTACCTCTTTAAAATTGTCTACACATACATAGCCACTTGATTTTATTTTGTTTTCAAAAGCATCTGAACTCAAGACTACAGCACTGTAGACCAAAATGTGAAATAATGGTATGGGGTACATTTTTCCAATTCTTAGTTGTTTTTATATCGTAAACACAGCATAATTTTGTCACTAGGTATATTTTTGATCTTCACTTTCTCCCCTAAAACCTAGACCCCATTATCCATTCTGTCTCTGGACATTCCAAAATATTAATAATCCAACTAGTTTTCCCTAATTCTGTAGGTTCTCTTTCCCATACACTCCCAGCCAACACTCCCCCACCCCTTTCTTCTGTTTCAGAATGCCTCTTACACACACACCCCGGGTAGTTTTTACAAAATCACTCCTTGGAATGCGCTTCCCTCTTCTCTCCTTAACTTGGCACCCTTTTTGAAATAATTTCCCACAGCTAGGCGCCAATGTCTTTCATTTACAAGATCAAACTGCGGAAGGGGAAGAGATTGGGAACCGAGTAACAGAAACATTTGGAAATGTCAATGAGACAGTGGCCTCTCCTTTGAAAAGAAAACACAACTCTCAGTACAGAGCTTTCAACAGAGCAAAGATACTTTTCTTCGCTGTGCTCCTGTTCCCTCCCTGACCTCAAAGACACCTTCCCTTTTCTCTGATCCCCAGTCTCTCTGCTATGCGTGGGGCCTGCCTTTCCTCCTCCCAAGGAAAAGAAAGCCAGGGAGAAAAAGAAAAGGTAGCAGTCACCTTCCCGCCCGCCGCGCCCGCAAGCGGTCAGGACCCTGTCCCACGACTCACCTGGCAGGTGCGGCCGCCCGGAGAGTTGCACGAAGCGGTTGAGCTGGCCAGTCCCCCGACCCCCGCTGCCCCCACTGCCCCCGCCGGCCCCGCTACCTCCGCCACCAGCGCCGGCGGCGCCTCCTCCCCTCCGGCGGTTCCTGTCCCAGCCCTGGGCGGCCGACATGACCCGCTAACGATTGCCGCAGCCCGGTCCCGTCAGCGCCTGACCCGGCGGCACCAGCGGAACCTCCTTCCTGGGCTCCTTCAGAGACCCAGGAGACAGGGGAAGGGGGCAGCGCCCGGTCCCACCAGAGACCAATGACTTACCGCCTTGGTGAAAGGCAGCCAATGGTCAGTCGTTTTCTTGGTAGGTGGAGGGAGGCGGAGAGAAACGTGGTAACCATAGCTATGGCTAAAAAAAAAAAAAAGTGGGGAGAGAGAAAGGCAGAAGCAGCCACTCCTCGCTCTCATCGTCCGCGCTGGGCTGGCCGGCGTCACCCCGACTCCTGCGGGACCAGGCGGGCCAATCGAAGGCCGAGTGTCAGAGGCCGCGCCTGCGGAAACACGGCGACGGCCAGTGCCTCAGGTTTGGTTAGGGTTCAGGAACTCTTTCCTGTAAACATTGCAATCAGACACTGGATATAAGCATAATACACATATTTGGGGGCAATACGGTATTCTGCCAGCTTTTCAGACTGAGATCCCATTCCCTGACAGTTGACACAAAGGGCTTGCTTGGGGTCGGGGTGGGTGAGGGGACCCGGGGCGGAGTCAAAGTTAAAATGTAAGAACCAGATATTCCTGGGTTTCATTTGTCTTTCAGTCGGATTAACTGCACTCGTCCCTGTATAAGCCACGTCCCAATCAAACAGTTTTAAACCTGGTTAACAAATACGGGAAAATGCTCACTCTCACCAGTAATCTTAGAAATACAAAATAAAACCCCAATGAGAAACCATTTTTGGCTTATTACCTCAGTAAAGATTTTTCAAATAACACCCGGCAGTGTGTGGAATGCCAAGAAAAAGGTATTCTCATAGATGGCTGATGGCTCTGTAAATATTTTTGTTCACTCAAACTCCTTTTGGCTAGTAGAAAATTTTAATCAGCTTGGAAGATATATAATCAAAAGGAAATGTAAAATTAAATAAAAGGCAGTAACGGGTATGGAAGATCAAGATCAAAGAAAACTTTCGATGTGCCGATCAGGAGTCCTATTGTTCCAAAATTAAACAGAAATTTTGGCTTGAGACTTACTGGGCGCATTGCAAACTGGGAAAACAGACTACACACTGATGTTTCTAAATGATATGGAAAAAGCATATCAAATTCCTCAAGGGAAACAAAACTTTTCAAGGTCCTTAGATGTGACAGATTTTTTTTCTTTTGCATTAGAAGAACATTTCATGGTTGCAGGGGAAAAAAGAAATTCTGCTGGAGCTGAGGACAAATACCCTTTGGTCCTGGTGTGCAAATTTCTGGTCGCCACTGGCCCTGCCTCCTTGTTTTCTTACTTCCAGTCCCTGTAGGCAGAGATGTTTTAGCTACTAGCACCATAGCACACTACTTATGAAATGTTTGAGACTTTAAAAAAAAAAAAAAAAAGCCTGTGGTTCTAAAATATGAAAAACAATATATGTTAACTTTTTTTTTTTTTTTTTTTTGAGACGGAGTCTTGCTCTGTCGCTGAGACTGGAGTGCAAAGGCATGATCTCGGTTCACTGCAACCTCTGCCTCTCAGGTTCAAACAATTCTCCTGCCTCAGCCTCCCAAGTAGCTGGGATTACAGGCATGTACCACCACACCTGGCTAATTTTTATATTTTTAGTAGAGATGGGTTTCCACCATGTCGGCCAGGCTGTTCTCCACCTCCTGATCTCAGGTGATCCACCTGCCTCAGCCTTCCAAAGTGATGGGATTACAGGTGCAAGCCACCGCGTCCAGCCCGTGTTAACTTTTCTAAAGAACCTATACCTTTGAGTAACCAAATAGTAAATGAGGGAAACTTTCTCTTTAAAAGAGTAGTCCAAGTAATAAATAAATAAGGAATGATAGGATGTCACCATTTTGCAACCCCTAATGAATTAAGAGATCTACCCATTGAGCATCAACCAGTTAGTGTCACAAAATAAGAGGTGAGACATTATGTGCCATTCTGGGGCGGGGAAGTAGTTGAACAATTCTGCTTGAGATGACACTAAAAAGGTAAACCTCACCAAGGAGCTTAAATTGAATCCTAATGGAGTGAGGAGCATTGAAGGGTTTAAGCAGAGAGGTGACACGATCAGATTTATGTTTTCAAAGATCACTCCAGCTACAATGAACTCAGTTGGGTAGTTTTTTTGGGGAATTTTTTTGCTTTTTGTTTTTTTTGGTTTTTGAGATGGAATTTCACTCTTGTTGCCCGGGCTGGCGTGCAATGGCACAATCTTGGCTCACCGCAACCTCTGCCTCCTGGGTTCAAGCAATTCTCCCACCTCAGCCCCGTGAGTAGCTGGGATTACAGGCATGCGCCACCACGCCCGGCTAATTTTGTATTTTTAGTAGAGACGGGGTTTTTCCATGTTGGTCAGGCTGATCTCAAACTCCCGACCTTAGGTGATCTGACTTCCTTGGCCTCCCAAAGTGCTGGGATTACAGGCGTGAACCACTGCACCCAAGAGTTTGGTGTTTATCCTAGAGAATGGAGGTGCCTATAAGCAGCAGCCTCAGGAAAAAGACCTCTGCTCCCAAATATCTTCTAACTGCCACACTAAATATCTATCTATCACATTATGTGTGTTTGAGAGCAATATAACTAAAGATTAAAATTCCCGTTTAGACTATGATTTAATTGCAATACAGTACTACCACTAGGTCACATGGTTTTATAACCATCAGTTATAAAGGCAATGTTCTTGTAGCATTGTTTTGTAACCCAAAGACTAAAACAGAATTAAATTTTAGTTTTTTAAGGTACTAAATTTGTTTTTCTTTATTTATTTTTCTTTCTTTATTTATTTAATAATTTTGTTGTTGTTTAGAGACAGAGTCTTGCTATGTCGCCCAGGCTGGAGTACAGTAGCGTGACCTCGGCTCACTGCAACCTCTGCCTCCCGGGTTCAAGTGATTCTCATGCCTCAGCCTCCCAGGTAGCTGGAATTACAGGTGCCCGCCACCACGCCCAGCTAATTTTTGTATTTTCAGTAGAGATGAGGCTTCACCGTGTTGCCCAGGCTGGTCTCAACATCCTGATCTCAGGTGGTCCACCCGCCTCACCCTCCCAGTGTTGGAATTACAGGTATAAGCTACTGCTATTTATTTATTTTTGAGACAGGGTCTCACTCTTCAATCTTCTAGGCTCAAGGGATCCTCCTACCTCAACCTCCCAAGTAGCTGGGTCTACAGGTGCACACCACCTGTAGCTAATTTTTTTTTTTTTTTTTTTTTTTTTTAGAGGTAGGGTTTCACCATATTGCCCAAGCTGGTTCTGAACTCCTAGGCTCAAGCAATCCACCTGCCTCAGCCACCCAAAGTGCTGGGGTTACACGTGTGAGCCACTGAGCCCAACCTGAATAAGTTTAGTTTTGTACTTGACATCATGAAAATGACATAATGTAATGCAGCAGCATATTACTTTAGCTGTTGTAGGCTAATTAGAAGAGCGGGGGTCCCCAACCCCTGGGACCAGTCCCATAGCCTATTAGAAATAGGGCTGCACAGCAGAAGGTGAGCAGCTGGTGGGCAAGCAAAGCTTCATCTATATTTACAGGCGTTCCCCATCACTTGCATTACCACCCAAGCTCCACCTCCTGTCAGATCAGCAGCAGCATTAGATTCTCATAGGAGCTGGAATTCTACTGTGAACTGTGCATGTGAGGGATCTAGGTTGACAGATCCTTGAGAATCTAATGCCTGATGACCTGTCACTGTCTCCCATCTCTCCAGATGGAACCATCTAGTTGCAGAAAAACAAGCTCAGGGCTCCCACTGATTCTAAATTATGGTGAGTTGTATAATTACTTCATTATATATGACAATGTAATAATAATAGAAATAAAGTGCACAATAAATGTAATGTGCTTGAATCATCCCAAAACCATATCCACCCCGCCACCCCTTCCAATAAACCGGTCCCTGGTGCCAAAAAGGTTGGGGACCACTGGAAAAGAGGATACACACAGGCTGCCGTATGCAGGTAAATGAAGCCTGCATGACATCACAGTGAAAAGTATAAAACCAAGCTTAGCAGTGGTCCTAATGTTCCAAGTCCAGTAAAAACTGGATGTTTGGGGGAAAAAAAAACTGGGCTCACATCTGTAATCCTAGCACTTTGGGAGGCTGAGGCGGACAGATGGCTTGAGGTCAGGAGTTCCAGACCAGCCTGGGGAACATAGTGAAATCCAGCCTGTACAAAAATTAGCCAGGCATGGTGGCACATGCCTGTGGTCCCAGCTACTCAGGAGGCAGAGGTAGGAGGATTGCTTGAGCCCAGGAAGTAGAGGCTGCAGTGAGCCGAGATCACACCACTGCACTCCAGCCTGGGTGTCAGAATGAGACCCTGTCTCAAAAAAAAAAAAAAAAAAAAAGACTGTTAACAATTTGATATAGGCCAGTCGCAGTGGCTCACACCTGTAATCCCACACTTTGGAGGCTGAGGCGGGTGGATCACCTGAGGTCAGGAGTTTGAGACCAGCCTGGCCAACATGATGAAACCCCATCTTTACTAAAAGTACAAACATTAGCTGGGCATGGTGGCAGGCACCTGTAATCCCAGCTACTTGGGAGGCTAAGGCAGGAGAGTCGCTGGAACCCAGGAGGCGGAGGTTGCAGTGAGCTGAGATCGTGCCATTGCACTCCAGCCTGGATGACAAGAGTGAAACTCCATCTCAAAATAAAAAAGAAAAAAACACAGTTTGATATAGTTTTAGTTCTCTTTCTATGTAAACACATACACATTTGTAGACCTATGCAGGTACTCTGTTTTTGCTTATTACATAAATGGGATTGGGGATTGTACAGAATGTATTCAGCAGATAGGTTTTTGTTCTTTTATACAATATGTCTTAGAGAGCTCTATACATTGTTTTTTGTGGGTTTTGTTTTGGTTTGGTTTTTGTTTGTTTTTTGAGACAGGGTTTCATCTGTCACCCAGGCTGGAGTGCAGTGATGCAATCTTGGCTCACTGCAGCCTTGACCTCCTGGACTCAAGCCATCCTTTCACCTCAACCTCCCAAGTAGCTGGTCATAGGCATGCATGATCATGCCCAGCCAATTTTGTTTATTTTTTATAGAGATGGAGTTTCACTGTGTTTCGTTTTTATGTTTTTTTTTTTGAGATGGAGTCTCACTGTGTTGCCCAGGCTGGAGTGCAGTGGCATGATCTTAGCTCACTGCAACCTCCACCTCCCAGGTTCAAGTAATTCTTCTGCCTCAGTTTCCTGAGTACCTGGGATTACAGGCGTGTACCACCACACCCGGCTAACTTTTTTTGTACTTTTAGTAGAGACAAGGTTTCACCATGTTGGCCAGGCTGGTCTCAAACTCCTGACCTCAAGTGGGCCGGGCTCGGTGGCTCACGCCTGTCATCCCAACACTTTGGGAGGTCAAGGGAGATGGATCACCTGAGGCCAGAGTTCAAGACCAGCCTGGCCAACATGTTGAAACCCTGTCTCTACTAAAAGTAAAAAAAAAAATCCGGTATGGTGGTACACACCTGTAATCCCAGCTACTCAGAAGGCTGAGGCAGGAGAATCACTTGAACCTGGGAGGCAGAGGTTGCAGTGAGCCAAGATTTTGCCATTGCACTCCAGCCTGGGTGACAGAGCAAGTCTCTATTAGTTAATTAGTTAATTAATTAGTTAATTAATTAATTAATTAATTTTAAAAGTAAATAAAATCTGCAACCATTCTTTTTTCACCATTGGTGAAAACAACTAGTAAAGAGTTCTCCAAACAAAAATAAATGAGGCCAGCCACAGTGGATCACGCCTGTAATCCTAACACTTTGAGAGGCCGCGGTGGGTGGATCATGAGGTCAGGAGTTCAAGACTATCCTGGCCAAGATGGCGAAACCCCATCTCTACTAAAAATAGAAAAATTAGCTGAGTGCAGTGGCCGGTGCCTGTAATTCCAGCTACTTGGGAGGCTGAGGCAGGAGAATCACTTGAACCCGGGGGGCAGAGGTTGCAGTGAGCCAAGATTATGCCACTGCACTCCAGCCTGGGCAACAGAGTGAGACTCTGTCTCAAAAAAAAAAAAAACTCCTAAGCCCCAAATCAGCACATTGGAAGTTTAAAATGTAAGTTTAAGGCCAGGGGCAGTGGCTCATATCTATAATCCCAGTCCTTTGGGAGGCTGAGATAGGAGAATCACTTAAGCCCAATTCAAGACCAGCCTGGGCAATATAGTGACACCCCCATTTCTTTTTTATAGTCCATGCGGGTAGTCCCAGCTACTTGGAAGGAGCGGGTAGGAGGATCCCTTGAGCCCTAGAGCTCCAGGCTGCAGTGAGCTATGATCTCATTGCTGCACTCCAGCCTGGGTGACAGAGCAAGCAAGACCCTGTCTCAAAAATCAATAAATTAAATTTTTTTGAACACAGAAAAAATTAAACAAAAGATGTTAAAATCATTCCAAGACTCCAAATAAATAAAAGCAAAGTTGAAGTTGTCCTCAGCATATTAACAATCTTTCCTTTCAAAAAAAAATTAAGGGTAGGCTTGGGATTTCTCTAAACAGGAAGGATAATTCATCAAGATCTGAGTGAATCTGAGGATATCCCTGTACAGTAGGTTCAAAAAGTTTGACCAGGTGGGGCAGCCCATGCCTGCAATTCCAGCACTTTAGGAGGCGTAGGTGGGCGGGTTTTTTGAAACCAGGAATTTGAGACCAGCCTACACAACAGGTGAAACCCCATCACTATATAAATAATACAAAAATTAGCCCGGCGTGGTGGTGCCCCCCTGTGGTCCCAGATGCTGCTCTGGAGGCTGAGACAGGAGGATCACCTAAGCTGGGGCAGTTGAGGCTGTAGTGAGCTGTGTTCATGCCACTGCACTCCAGGCTTGGCGCCAGAGTGAGACCTTGTCTCAAAAAGAGGAAGAAGAAGGAGAAGGAGAAGGAGAAGGGGGTAGGGGGAAGAACCAGGCACGGTGGCTCATGCCTGTAATCTCAGCACTTTGGGAGGCCGAGGCGGGTGGATCACTTGAAGTCAGGAGTTCAAGACTAGCCTGGTCAATATGGTGAAACCCTGTCTCTGCTAAAAATAAAAAAATTAGCCAGGCACGGTGGCAGGTGCCTGTAATCCCAGCTACTCAGGAGACTGAGGCATGAGAATCGCTTGAACCTGGGAGGTGGAAGTTGCAGTGAGCTGAGATCATGCCACTGTCGACAGGGCAAGACTCCGTCTCAAAAAAAAAAAAAGAAAAAGTTCCACTTAGTTTCATCTCCCCTGAGAGAATTTGTTCATAGGACACTGTTCTGGTTTCTCCATGCAGATATTGCTCCTTAAATCAGGAGTTCCTGGCTGGGTGAAGTGGCTCACACCTGTAATCCCAGTACTTTGGCAGGCTGAGGCAGGAGGATTGCTTGAGGCCAAGATTTCAAGACCTGCCTTTAGCAAGACCCCCGTCTCTACTAAACATTTTTAAATTATCAGAGTGTATTGGCGCCCCCTTGTGGTCCCAGTACTCAGGGGACTGAAGTGGGAGGATCACTTGAGCCCAGGAGGTCTTTCAAGCCTGAGAGACAGAGTAAAGCATTGTCTCAAAAAAAAAAAAAAAAAAATCAGGGTTTTTTAACCTCTATCAACCTGGCAGAGCCTATGAACACTTTTTCAGAAAAAATGTTTTTAACGCATAAAATAAGATGTGTGGGATTACAAAGAAAACCAATTATATTGATATATAGATATCAAATATCAAAATAATTAAATTTGTAATATAGTAAATTTTTGTTTTGAGACAGGGTCTCACTCTCATCTAGGTTAGAGTGCAGTGGAGCAATCACAGTTTACTGCAGCTGCAACCTCCTGGGCTCAGGTGTTCCTCCCGTCTCAGCCTCCCAAGTAGCTGAGACTACAGGCATGCACCACCACACCTGGCTAAGTTTTGTAACTTTTTTAGAGACAGGGTTTTGTCATGTTGCCCAGGCTGGTCTCAAACTCCTGGGCTCAAGCGATCTGCTCATCTCAGCCTCCCAAAGTGCTGGCATTACAGGAGGGAGCCACTGCACCCAGCTGTGATAATATAATTAATGTGCCTCTAACACATTAAATAACAAGTCAAGGCCGGGTACAGTGCCTCATGCCTGTTATTACAGCACTTTGGGAGGCCAAGGAAGGTGGATCACCTGAGGTCAGGAGTTCGAGACCAGCCTGGCCAACATGGTGAAACCCTATCTCTACTAAAAATACAAAAATTATCCGGGCACAGGGGCACACTCCTGTAATCCCAGCTACTCAGGAGGCTGAGGCAGGAGAATTGCTTGAACCTGGGAGGTGGAGGTTGCAGTGAGCTGAAATCATGCCATTGCACTCCAGCCTGGGCAACAAGAGCGAAACTCCGTCTCAAAATATAAATAAATAACAAGTTAAGTGGTAGTCTAATAACTATTATAGGGAATAAATAATATTTCGCTGGGTACAGTGGCTCATGCCTATAATCTCAGCACTTTGGGAGGCCGAGGCAGGCAGATCACCTGAGGTCGGCAGTTCGAGACCAGGCTGACCAACATCAAGGAACCCTGTCTCTATTAAAAATACAAAATTAACCGGGTGTGGTGGCACATGCCTGTAAGCCCAGCTACTCAGGAGGCTGAGGCAGGAGAATCACCTGAACCCAGGAGGCAGAGGTTACAATGAGCCGAGATTGCACCATTGCACTCCAGCGTAGGCAACAAGAGCAAAACTCCATCTAAAAAAAAAAAAAAAAAAAAAAAACACCCACAATGTTTCAAAAAAATTGCAATAACTATAATGGGATATGAAAATATCTGGATTTCTATTGGTGACAAACTCACAGTACAGTTAATACCACTGTGGCTTGTTGACTACATTTATCATAGATGGAAATGCCAAATTTCAGTTGGAAGATTATGAAAACAGTGGTACTTTTTTCCTATTTATATTAATCTCCCAGGTGTATTAGTTGGCTCAGGCTGCCATAACAAAATACCACAGTCTACTTAAACAACAGAAATTTATTTTCTTACAATTCCAGAGGCTAGAAGTCCAAAATCAAGACATCAGCCAGATGTCTTGATGTTTGATCTGATGCCTGTCTCCTTGACTTGCTGACAGCCACTGGGATTACAGGTGCGTGCCACCACGCCCGGCTAATTTTTGTATTTTTAGTAAAGCCGGGGTTTCACCATGTTGGTCAGGCTGGTCTGGAACTCCTAACCTCCTGATTCGCCTCCGCCTTCCCAAAGTGCTAGGATTACAGGCGTGAGCCACTGCACCTGGACCTTTTTTTTTTTTTTTTTTTTTTTTAAAGAGACCAGGTCTTGCTCTGTTACCCAGGCTGGAGTGCAGTGGCGTGATCACAGCTCACTACAGCCTCAACCTCCCGGGCTCAGGTGATCCTCTGACCTCAGCCTCCCAAATAGCTGGGACTACAGGTGAGCACCATACCCAGCTAATTTTTTGTAGAGTCACTATGTTGCCTGGACTGGTCTCAAAACTCTGGGGGCTCAAGCAATCCTCCCTCTTCGGTCTCCCAAAGTGCTGGGATTACAGATGTGAGCCACCACACCCAGCCTGCTAGGTATTTTTTTAATGGCAATTTAAAAAAGAGACAAGGAATGAAAAAAAAGGAAAAGGATGCCAGAAGAAGACTGAACCCATTCAGTTATATATATATCTTTTTTTTTTGAGACGGAGTCTCGTTCTTCACTCTGTCACCCAGGATGGAGTGCAGTGGTGTGATCTTGGCTCACTGCAAGCTTCGCCTGCCAGATTCACCCTATTCTCCTGCCTCAGCCTCCCAAGTAGCTGGGACTACAGGTGCCCGCCACCACACCCAGCTAATTTTTTGTATTTTTAGTAGAGATGAGGTTTCACCTTGTTAGCCAGGATGGTCTTGATCTCCTGACCTAGTGATCCACCCACCTCGGCCTCCCAAAGTGCTGGGATTACAGGTGTGAGCCACTGCGCCCAGCCCCCATTCAGTAATATTCTATTCTACCAAAAATATTCTATTCAACTTGGCTTCCTTTGGACCCAAAATGTGAAAATGTGAACAGTATTTCAAAGGAATTTTTATGATAATTATCTTATTCTTATCGATAATGTTCTTGTATTTACCGGATAATAAACTCAGAAGTGGCTGGATGGGGTGGCTCCTGCCTGTAATCCCAGCACTTTAGGAGGTCGAGGTGGGAGAATCACTTGAGGCCAGGAAGACCAGCCTAGGTAACAAAGTAAAACTCCGTATCTACAAAAAAATTTTAAATCAGCCAGGCATCGTGGAGTATGCCTCTAGTTCTACTTGAGAGGCTGAGGCGGGAGGATCCCTTGAGCTCAGGAATTTGAGGTTGCAGTGAGCCGAGATCCCTACTGCATTCCAGCCTGGGTGACAGAGTGAGACTCTGTCTCAATAAATAAATAAATAAATAAATAAATAAATAAATTCCTAAAACTCTACAACAAAAAGACAACCCATTTAAAAAATGGCCAAAAAAGCACAAATAGCTATTTCTGCAAAGAAGATATACAAATGGCCAATAAACACAGGAGAAGATGTTCAACATCATTAGTCCTTAGGGAAATGCAAATTGAAACCACAGTGAGATACCACTTCACACTCACTAGAATGGCTAAAATGTAAAAGACAATTATAAGTGTTGACAAGGATGTGGAGGAAGGGAATCCCTCATACGTTGCTAGTGGGAATGTAAAACGGTGGAGCCATTTTGAAAAACATTTTGACAGTTTCTCTAAATGTTAAATATACAATTACCATATGATCCAGAAATTTTGCTCCTTAGTATATGCCCAACAGAATTGAAAACATATGCCCTTACGAAAACCTCTGTATGAATATTCATGGTAGCATTTTTCATAATAGCCAAAAGTGTAAACAACCCAAAGGTTCATCAATGGATGAATGGAGAAACAACATATGATATGCCTATACAGTGAAATATTGTTCAACCATACAAAGAAAGTATAGTACTAATACATGCTACAACATGGATGAACCTTGAAAACATGATGCTAAGTGAAATAAGTAAGACACAAAAATCCACATATTGTATGATACCATTTATATTAAACATCCAGAATAGGCAAATCCATAGTGACTAAAAATAGATTAGTGGTTGCCAGGGAGGGAGAGGAGGGATGGCAGTAACTGCTAATGGTTACTGGGTTTCTCTTAGGGAGTGATAAAATGTTCTGGAATCAGTGGCAATAATAGCACATATCTGCAAATATACTAAAAACCACTGACTTGTACACTTTAAAGGGTAAATTTTATGTTACGTGAGATCTACATCAATAAAAAGCAGCTCAAAAGAAATGAAATGTTTTGACTCAGCGCAGTGGCTCATGCCTATATTTCCAGCACCTTGGGAGGGTGAGGCGGGCGGATCACTTAAGGTCAGGAGTTCAAGACCTGCCTGGCCAACATGATGAAACTTCGTGTCTACTAAAAATACAAAAAATTAGCCAGGCATGATGGCACACACCTGTAGTCCCAGCTACTGGGGAGGCTGAGGCCTGAGAATTGCATGAACCCAGGAGGTGGAGGTTGTAGTGAGCTAAGATCATACCGCTGCACTCAAGCCTGGGTGACAGCAAGACTCCATCTGAAAAAAGAAAAAAAGAAATGAAAATGTTTAATAAATGTATACTCACTTAAAAACCTGTGTCACCTTGTATATAAATTAAATTTTCACTAAAAATAAAAATTTTGCTTTTTTTTTTTTTGAGACAGGGTCTCACTCTGACACTGTCTAGAAATCAGTGAGGCAGTCATGGCTCACTGCAGCCTTGACCTCCAGGGCTCAAGCGATCCTTCTGTGTCAGCCTCCTGAGTAGCTGGGATTACAGGTGCATACCACCAAGTCTGGCTAATTTTTAAATTTTTTGTAGAGACAGCATTTCACCATGTTGCCCAGGCTGGTCTCAAACTCCAGGCCTCAAGCTCTCCACCCACCTAGGATTCCCAAAGTGCTGGGATTAAAGATGTGAGCACAGAGCCTAGCTAAATTTTGCTAGTTGACACATTTTTCTACTTCATGAAAGAATTATACTCACAGATATAGTATGTTTGATTTATTCCTAAGAGGAGAGGTCCTATGAAGTACTAAAAGCTTCTCAGTTTAAATGTTTGTGTGTTCTTTTTTTTTTTTTTTTTTTTTTTTTGAGACAGAGTCTTGCTCTGTCACCCAGGCTGGAGTGCAATGGCATGATCTCAGCTCACTGCAACCTCCACCTCCCAGTTTCAAGCAATTCTCATGCCTCAGCCTCCCGAGTAGCTGGGATTACAGGTGCATGACACCACGCCCATCTAATTTTGTATTTTTAGTAGCGGCAAGGTTTGACCATTTTGGCCAGGCTGGTCTCGAACTCCTGACCTCAAGTGATCCGCCCACCTCGGCCTCCCAAAGTGCTGGGATTACAGGCATGGGCCACCACACCTGGCCAAATGTTTGTGTGTTCTCACATTAAAAACCATACATACAGCTAGCCGGGCATGGTGGTTTATGCCTGTAATCCCAACACTTTGGGAGGCCGAGGTGGGCAGATCATGAGGTCAGAGGATCAAGACCATCCTAGCTAACACGGTGAAACCCCATCTCTACTAAAAAATATATATATAAAAAATTAGCCGGGCATGGTGGCAGCCGCCTGTAGTCCCAGCTACTCGGGAGGCCGAGGCAGGAGAATGGGGTGAATCCGGCAGGCGGAGCTTGCAGTGAGCCAAGATCATGCCACTGCACTCCAGCCTGGGCGACAGAGAGAGACTCCGTCTCAAAAACAAACAAACAAAAAAACTCACAAAAAACAAAGAAACATACATATGACTGGGTACAGTGGCTCATACCTATAATCCCAACACTTTGGGAGGCCAAGGCGGGCAGATCACAATGTCAGGGGATAGAGACCATCCTGGCCAACATGGTGAAACCCCATCTCTACTAAAAATACAAAAATTAGCTAGGCATGTTGGCATGCACCTGTGGTCCTAGCTACTTGGGAGGCTGAGGCAGGAGAATTGCTTGAACCTGGGAGCAGAGATCGCGCCACTGCACTCTAGCCTGGTGACAGAGTGAGACTCTGTCTCAAAACAAAACAAAAACCATACATACAGTAAAGACAGTCTGACAGCTGGAGCAATCGGCAGAACTGTCTACTTCCCCAGTATAAACAAAATGGATGAGCAGCTCCTGAGAGGGAGATTAGCATGCAGGAGGTTTTTGGGGAGGACTCTTGGGGTCAACATCATGGAAAGGATGGGAAGGAAGCTGGTCTGGGCAGGGGGAGAAGCTGGGCTACGATGCAGTCTCAAGGGAGACCCTCCAGGAAACCCTGAGACTGGATGGCCCTTCAGCATTATCCTGAGTTAGGACACACGGCTGGGCCTTTTATAACTGTCTGGATTAGTTACTGGATGCCCTGAGGAAGGGAGTGGAGGTGACCTCAGGAGAAATGGCTTCCTTCAGTGAAGTAGATATTAAAGGAGATGACAGCGAAGGACAGCAGGGCTTCCTGCTGCTGCTATGCCTAGCGGCTGGGGAGATTAGTTCTTTATTCCTGAAAGGATGTGGAATAATGCATCACTAAAATGCTTAGGAAGAAAACTAGCACTTACCAAGAACCTACTACGCACCAAACATTTTCATATACATTATTTCATTTAGTCTCAAATCCAGAAGTTATTTGACCCCAAGGCCACATGGCTAGTGAGGGAAGCAGAATAAGAGACCATCTCTGTCTCCAAAACTCTTTTCTTCACATCACACTGGCCAAGTGACTATCTGAAACTTGGAAATTTTTTATTGATTCCTGTCTTAAAATTGACATCTTCTGGCTGGGCGTGGTGGCTCACACCTGTAATCCCAGCACTTTGGGAGGCCAAGGCGGGCAGATTATGAGATCAAATGATCAAGACCATCCTGGTCAACATGGTGAAACCCTGTCTCTACCAAAAATACAAAAATTAGCTGGGCATGGTGGCACGCGCCTGTAGTCCCAGCTAATCGCTTGAACCTGGGAGGCAGAGGTTGCAGTGAGCTGAGATGGCACCACTGCACTCCGGCCTGGCAACAGAGCAAGACTCTGTCTCCAAAAAAAAAAAAAAAATTGACATCTTCTGAACATCTACTATATGCCAGATGCTGGAGAATTAAGGGGAAAAAAACTGAAATATCTCACACACACACACACACACACACACACACACACACACAATATATACATTATACATAATAGATATAAATAAATAAATAAATATGTATACATCAATATACATATAGTTGTCCCTGCATATCCTCAAGGGATTAGTTCAGGACTACTCTTCAATATCAACATCCACAGATGCTCAAGTCCCTTATATAAAATGGTGTAGTATTTGCATATAACCCATACACATCCTTCCATTTGTGTATCTATTAAATCATCTCTAGATTACTTACAATACCTAATACAATGTAAATGTTATATAAATAGTTGTTATACTGTATTGTTAAAAGAATAACAAGGAAAAAAGTCTGTACGTGTTCAATACTGATGCAACCATCCATTAAAAAAATATTTTCTAGGCTGGGCATGGTGACTTATGCCTGTAATCCCATCACTTTGGGAGGCTGAGGCGGGCGGATTACAAGGTCAGGAGATCAAGACCATCCTGGCTAACGTGGTGAAACCCCGTCTCTACTAAAAAAAACACAAAAAATTAGCCGTGCGTGGTGGTGGGTGCCTGTAGTCCCAGCTACTCGGGAGGCTGAGGCAGGAGAATGGAGTGAACCCGGAAGGTGGAGCTTGCAGTGAGCTGAGATGCACCACTGCACTCCAGCCTGGGTGACAGAGCGAGACTCCATCTCAAAAAAAAACCAAAAAAACGAAAAAAAAAAAAAAAAGCCCACAAAGCCAAATTTCTTGCTTACTATAAACAGTAAGAGCCGTGCAGGTGAGGCACAGTCTTCAAGCAGACCAGACTACTAATCTTCTATCAGGCTTTGAGAAAGTGAGGAGTTCAGAGATGGGCAAACTTTCAAAGGTGTAAGTGTGTTGGCATCATTTGTAGAAGTGATAACTTGGGTGAAACTATTGTTGAGTGGCTGGTACTCAGAGGAGTGCTTATTGAAGTGAGTCTTTGTGATTGGTTGAATCAAGAAGTTGTCATTGATTGGATTTACAAAAGCACGTTCACTGTGATGAGTAATCATGGGTCAATTGAACTTAAAACTGGCTCTGATTGCTGGTTGTTACCATGGCTAACTGTATAGTCAATATTTTCTTAGGAGTGTGTCATTAGCAGAAAGGAAGTATGGATAAGTGGAAGTGTTGAAGGTGTTTGAGGAGAGAGTTACACAATAGCCATCTATGAAGGCGGGCGCAGTGGCTCACACCTGTAATCCTACCACTTTGGGAGGACGAGGTAGGCAGATAACTTAAGGTCAGGAGTTTGAGACTAGCCTGGTGAATGTGGTGAAACCCTGCCTCTACTAAAATTATAAAAATTAGCCAGGCATGACATATATAAAAGTGGCCGGGCATGGCAGCTCATGCCTGTAATCCCAGCACTTTGGGAAGCCAAGATGGGTGGATCACCTGAAGTCAGGAGTTCAAGCCCAGCCTGGCCAACATGGTGAAACCCCGTCTCTACTAAAAATACGACAAATTAGCTGGGCATGGTAGCAGGTGCCTGTAATCCCACCTACTCGGGAGGCTGAGGAAGGAGAATCGTTTGAACCCAGGAGGCAGAGGTTGCAATGAGCCGAGATTGTGCCACTGCACTCCAGCCTGGGCAGCAGAGGGAGACTCTGTCTGAAAAAAAAAAAAAGTCATCTATGAAAAGTGGGAAGAGAAGTGGACTAGATAAAGGTAGTATAATTACTGGGAAGAATTAAGGTCCCACTTGAAGTCAAGAATATAAAGAGACAAGAAGTTAGTTTGTCATTTCTCTTTAGCCATATTTAGTTGTATGGGTACAGAAGCAGTAATACAGAACTTACTTCAACTGCGATTGAGGTTTTGTCAAGTAAGTACCATTAAGCAAGAAAGGTTCAAGGAAATTCAAAGGGTATGCAAGAACATGTATTTTTTAGCTTACATATTTTGCTTTTTATTATGATATTGTCAAATATACTTAATAGCAGAAAGAACAATATAATGAACCCCACAATTCTATCATCCAAGTCCAATAGTTTAAAATTGTGCAATCTTTTTTCATCTATTTCTCCACATGGTTTCTTTTCCTGGATAATTTCAAAGCAAATTCCAGACATCATATCAGTTCACCTATAAATACTTCCAGATGCATTTCTAATAAAGAAGGGCTTTTAAGAACCGTAACTACAATGCTATTATTACATATAGTGAAATCAACGATGATTCCTTCATATTAACTAATTCTCAATCCATGTTCCAGTTTTGCAAAGGAATGATGATAACAACCAGTAATGAATTTAAGCCAGCTAAGAAAAGAAGAAACAAGGCTGATGGTGGAGTTAGGAATAGCAGAAAAGTAATTGGATCAATAGGTTGCAGGTCCTGCTGCTGGGAGCATTGATAGAGTCAGGAACCCACAGGTAGGGTGCTCAAAGGATAGGAGGTGATCCCAATTTCCTCTTTGCCCATCGTTTAGTCACATCAGTCTTCCAACCTGGGGGGTTGGAAGATTCTATACGGATTTCTTCCCTTCAATCTCATCCATCTCAGCTCCAGCACCTGATTTTCTCAGGAGAATGTGCAAACTAAATTAGATTCTCCTATTACAACCTTGGTGCATCTTTGGAACACTTGTAATCATAATTTTAAAACTATAAGAAAATTTATTTGACATCTAACTCCACCAAGATCTACAGCTCCTTTGCTCACAACTGTCATTGCCAGTGCCTAGAGACTATCAACAGGAGATTTTTGGCTGGGCAAGGTGGCTTATGCCTGCAATCCCAGCACTTTGGGAGGCCGAGGCAGGTGGATCACCTGAGGTCAGGAGTTCAAGACTAGCCTGGCCAACATGGTGAAATCCCATCCCTAATAAAAATACAAAAAAAAAAAAAAAAAAAAAAAAATTGCTGGGCGAGGTGGCGCATGCCTGAAAGCCCAGCTACTCAGGAGGCTGACATAGAAGAATTGCTTGAACCCGGGAGGCAGAGGTTGCAGTGAGCCGAGATTGAGCCATTGCACTGCAGCCTGGGCAACAAGAGCAAAACTCCGTCTCAAAAAAAAAAAAAAAAAAATAGGATGCTTTCAATAAATATTTGTTGAACGAAGGAAGGAGTATCAATAGCGTCAAATGCCACAGACTTCTAAATCCATCCATAACACAGTTTCCAACAAGGATTCTAAATTATTTGCTCTCAAGAGAGGGACACCATTTCCTCGCTTGTAAAAAGACGCAACTTAGTAGGGTCGTAAGAGTTTTTTTTTTTTTTTTTTTTTTTTTTTTTTTTTTTTTTAAACGGAGTTTAGCTCTTGTCGCCCAGGCTGGAGTGCAGTGGAGCGATCTCGGCTCACTGCAACCTCCGCCTCCCGGGTTCAAGTGATTCTCCTACCTCAGTCTCCCTAGTAGCTAGGATTACAGGCGCCTGCCAGCACGTCCAACTAATTTTTGCATTTTTGGTAGAGATGGGGTTTCACCATGTTGGCCAGGCTGGTCTCGAACTCCTGACCTGAGGTGATCCGCCCGCCTCGGCCTCCCAAACTGCTGGGATTAGGCATGAGCCACTGTGCCCGGCCGTATTAGTATTAGTTGAAAACTAAGTTAAGCCCCTCATCCCTGCTGAATTTGGACAGACCGCGTTCTAAAAATCTCTTATCAACCTAAATATGCTAGTTGATAAAGGAAATGATTAATCAAGATTGTCCTAAACACTACAGCCCTCCTTAAGCTCGCTCTAAGGTTCTAAAACGACCAAAAAAGGCGTGGACCATGCGGTTAAACTCTCCCGGTCAGGCTGCCTCAAGAGGCGGATATTAACCTCTCAGGACGGAAGTTCCGGAGCCTTCAAACGCTCGGGGAAGCGACTCGGCAGCGGACCAAGATGGCGGCGCCCAGTGAGGGACAAGCGTTTGCCGTAGGGGTTGAAAAGAATTGGGGTGCAGTTGTTCGCTCCCCAGAAGGGACCCCCCAGAAAATCCGGCAGCTGATAGATGAAGGGATTGCCCCGGAAGAGGGAGGCGTGGACGCGTGAGTTCACGAGTTAGCCCTGGGTCCGGCATTGGAAGATTGGAGAAGGCTTGGGGAGGGGGTGGCGTGTCGCGTGGGGGGTTCCCCTCGGTCGGCGTCTCGGGCAGTGGGGATGGCTTCTTCTTAGGATCTGAAAGATACTCTGGTTACTATGTTTGATCGGCTTTGATCTTCCCGTCGGGATGTACCGGATTCCCAACCGCAGCCGAAATTTTGTCATCGGACATTATTTTTGGAAGGAAAAAAAGAGGACCGTCAACTGAATGAGTTCACCTGACTTCTCTTAATTGGGAATTCTTAACCTTTTTTTGTGCCGTGGACCCCTTTGGTTCTCTGGAGAAGCTTATTAACTCTCGTAATATTTTTAAATGCTTGAAGTAAATTACATAGGATTATAAAGGAAACCAGTTAGATTAGAATGTAGTTATCAAGATAGTAAAAGGAAAAAGTTATGCAGTAACATTCTTTTTATTAAAGAGTTCATAATATCTAGTAGTATGTCTTGTCAACCGTAAAAGGTATTTGAAAACGTGCAACCACCGTAATGTGGGAACATTATTTCCATAGATGACAAATTAACGGGTACTAATACTACTATGGTGTTTTTACCTTCATTCATAATTGAAGAAAATGCTAAATCTTGTCATTTAAAGAGAAATAAATGTCATTTTTACCTATCCAAGTTTATGGATGCTGTGAATTTTTTTTCTTGGGGAAAAAATTTTTTTTCCCACACCGCCTTGAGGCTTTCTATGAATCTCTGAGAGTTTTAGAATAAGTTTATTTCTTTTGAGCTATAATCGTTGATGTAATCCTATTTTTATTAAAATAATGTTTGTCGCCTGGCGCGGTGGCTCATGCCTGTAATCCCAGCACTTTGAGGAGGCTGAGGCGGGCAGATCACGAGGTCAGGAGATTAAGACCATCCTGGCTAACACGGTGAAACCCTGTCTCTACTAAAAATACAAAAAAATAGCCGGGCGTGGTGGCCCGCCCCCGTAGTCCCAGCTACTCGGGAGGCTGAGGCAGGAGAATTGCTTGAACCCAGGAGGCGGAGGTTGCAGTGAGCCGAGATTGTGCCACTGCACTCCAGCCTGGGCGACCGAGCGAGACTCCGTCTCTGAATGAATGAATGAATGCATGCATGCATCCTTGTCTTTCAGCAATTCCCCGAATTCCCCGAGCACTGTTGAAATGCCTTCCACTGAAAATGAGAGAATTGCTTTGCTGAGTTTTTTCTCCCTGATTTTTTTTTTTTTCATGAAATTTCCTGAAGATCTTTACTTTGATTCGAATTTTCTAATTGGTTCTTTTTTTTTTTTTTTTTTTTTTTGGAAGGAGAGGGTATCAAAGGTTCCTGCAGGTAGAAATATCAAAATTGTTTTTTCCGCTGTTATGAGTCGAATTTCTGCCAGGCGCGGTGGCTCATGCCTGTAATCCCAGCACTTTGGGAGGCTGAGGCGGGCAGATCACGAAGTCAGGAGTTTGAGACCAGCCTGACCAATACGGTGAAACCCCGTCTGTACTAAAGATACAAAAAATTAGCCGGGCCCACGCCCAGTGGTGCGCAACTACTCGGGAGGCTGAGGCAGGAGAATTGCTTGATCCCAGGAGGCGGAGGTTGCGGTGAGCTGAGATCATATGTACCATTGCATTCCAGCCTGGGCTACAGAGTGAGACTCCGTCTCACAAAAAAAAAAAAAAAAAAAAAAAAAAAAAAAAGTCGAATTTCTGAAGAGATTCAAATTGTATAATGCATACCTGAAGTCTTTCTGTTTACTAAAGTTATGCAAAATACTTATGGAGAACAGTGAATGAGTGAGGAGAATAGTTTACTAGGATTAGTGGAGCCCTGTAGAGGTAGAAATTGACTGAAGTTTAGATATGGGTAAACTGTAAAGAGTTTTGAATGCCAGACTGAAGAATTTGGATTTTATTTAGTAAGTATTATAAAACCATTGAAAATAATAACCTGAGGAATGACATGAGTAAAATGATTTTTAGGAAGCTTAAAATCCAGCGTTGGTGTGATTTATGATACAATGTGTAGAGAAGCTAGATAGAAAACATTTAAGCAGAGGGTACTGTGAAAAGTTTACCAACAGTTTTGCCACTTTATATTAGGAAGGACACGTCTGCCACTTCCCAGTCAGTTAATGGATCACCCCAAGCGGAACAACCTTCATTGGAATCTACAAGCAAAGAAGCCTTCTTTAGCAGAGTGGAAACATTTTCTATATCCTTTTTTAGTTCATGTGAATTGCACTTTCTGCCTGCTTCTAGAATTCCTCCAACGTATTACACTACTTACTGTAATGTTTTAAACTTTAGAATCAAACCTTGGTAAGAAGTTATATAGGAAAGTCAGCATCCTAATGTGTTATCACTCAGAGGGACAGTTGAGGTTATCTAACCTTTTCTTTTTACAGAAGAAAAAACTAACAGCCTGAGAAAAGAAGAAATAACAACTAATACTTGTATATAGTATGTTTTTGCGTATATTATCACATTCAATCTTGACCTTAAACCTACGAAAATAAGCATTATTATTATACTTGTTTTACAGAAGAGGAAACAGTTTGGGGCAGGTTATATGACTTGCCCAAGATGAACCTGTTAGCAAACGGCAGATCCAGGATTATAATCTAATGTTTTTCAGATTACTATACTGCTATAGTAATCTATATATAAATTACTATACTGCTATAGTAAATTTAGAGACTATACTGCTATAATGTCTCTTTCTAGATTTTCCTTGTATATTAGCTACCTATTGCTGCATAACAAATTGCCCTAAACTTAGTGACCTTAAAACAACAAACATTTTTTATTTCATAATTTCTGTGGATCAGGAATCCAGGCATGGCTTAGCTGAGTCCTCTGACTCAGGGTCTCTCACAGGCTGCAATTAAGGTTGGTCAGGGCACTGTCATTTCAAGGCTTAACTAGGAAAATTGTCTCAAAAGAAAAATAAAAACGCCGGGTGCGGTGGCTCACGCATGTAATCCCAGCACTTTGGGAGGCCAAAGTGGGCGGATCACGAGGTCAGGAGATCGAGACCACGGTGAAACCCCGTCTCTACTAAAAATACAAAAAATTAGCCAGGTGCGGTGGCGGGCACCTGTAGTCCCAGCTACTCAGGAGGCTGAGGCAGGAGAATGGCGTGAACCCGGGAGGCAGAGCTTGCAGTGAGCCGAGATTGCGCCACTGCACTCCAGCCTGGGCGACAGAGCGAGTCTCTGTCTCAACAAAAAAGAAAAGAAAAAAGAAAACAAAATTAGCCAGGTGTGGTGGTGCTCACCTGTAATCTCAGCTACTCGGGAGTCTGAGGCAGGAGAATAGCTTGAACCTAG
This sequence comes from Macaca mulatta, assembly GCF_049350105.2. NCBI lineage: Eukaryota > Metazoa > Chordata > Mammalia > Primates > Cercopithecidae > Macaca > Macaca mulatta. The sequence goes on along the minus strand of NC_133408.1, from coordinate 169,729,869 downwards.
GAGGCAGAGTTTGCAGTGAGCCGAAATCATGCCACTGCACTCCAGCCTTGGCAGCAAAGCAAGACTCCATCTCAAAAAAAAAAAAAAAAAAAAAGGAAAGGGTCACTTCCAAACTCAGTCATTGGCACACTGTTGGCAGGATTCATTTACTTGTGTCTGTTGGACGGAGGGCTTCAGTTCTATACTGGCCATTGGCCAGAGATGCCCCTCCCCACTTGGTTCCTTGCTATGTGGGCCTCTCTAAAAGAAAGTTCACAGCTTGGCAGCTGGCTTCCATCAGAGTGAGCAGGCCAAAGAACAAGATACAAGCCAGCCTCATTTTGTAATCTAATCTCAAAAGTGACATCTCATCATTTTTGTCATATTTTATGCATTAGAAGCAAGTCACTAGGCCAGCCCATACTCAAGAGGAGCAGATAACACAAGGGCATGAATACAAGAAGGCAGGGATCATTGGAGCCACCTTAAAAGCTGCTCACATCACCTTGCTTTGAGAGAAGTCTTTAGTAGCTCCACCTGCTTTTTTTCCTGCAAGTTTGCACCCCCACCCCAGTGTGTGTGTGTGTGTGTGTGTGTGTGTGTGTGTGTGTGTGTGTGTAGACGGTCTTCCTGTGTTGCCCAGGCTGGTCTCGAACTCCTGGTCTCAAGCAATTAAGCTGCCACAACCTCCCAGAGGGTTGGGATTACAGGCCTGAACCGCCAAACCTGGCCCTGAATTTCTATCTTATAAACTATTAACAAGGTCTTGACCTAGGAATCAAAAATTAACAAAATTTCAGAATTTAAGACCATGAAGTAAGCCAAATCACACACCTTTTTTTAATCCAGAAACTAATACTGGCTAGGTGTGGTGGCTTACGCCTGTAATCCTAGCACTTTGGGAGGCCAAAGTGGGCGGATCACCTGAGGTCAGGAGTTTGAGAGCAACCTGGCCAATATGGTGAAACCCCACCTCTACTAAAAACACAAAATTAGGCCGGGCGTGGTGGCTCACGCCTGTAATCCGAGCCCTTTGGGAGGCTGAGGCAGGTGGATCATGAGGTCAAGAGTTTGAGACCAACCTGGCCAACATGGTGAAACCCCGTCTCTACTAAAAATACAAAAATTAGCTGGGCATTGCGTGTAGTCCCAGCTACTCAGGAGGCTGAGGCAGGAGAATTGCTTGAGCCTGGGAGGCGGAGGTTGCAGTGAGCCGAGATAACACTACTGCACTGCATCCTGAGCAGCAGAGAACACTCTGTCTCAAAAAAAAGTTATACTGGAATATTACCCAAATGAAAAAGTAAGCACATACCAGCTATCACATTGCATGTTTCAGGAAGAGACATTAAGTGTTATGTCATAAGTTTATTTACAAACATACCTCGTGTGCTATATGCCTGAGATCAAGAATTTGATCCATTGTTTTGTTTCCTTTTTTTCCTTCAACTTTTTTTTTTTTGAGACAGAGTTTCATTCTGTCATCTAGGCTGGAGTACAGTGGCGCCATCTCGGCTCACTGCAACCTCCTCCTCCTGAGTTTAAGCAATTCTCCTGCCTTAGCTCCCGAGTAGCTGGGATTACAGGCGTCCACTACCATGCCTAGCTAATTTTTTGTATTTTAGTAGAGACGGGGTTTCACTGTGTTGCCCAGGCTGGTCTCGAACTTTTAAGCCCAGGCAATCCGCCTGCCTTGGCCTCCCAAAGTGCCAAGATTACAGACATGAGCCACCATGCCCGGCCTTTTTTTCTTCAACTTTTATTTTCAGTTCCGGGGTACATGTGTAGGATGTACAGGTTTGTTACATAGGTAAACGTGTGCCATGGTGGTTTACTCACAGATCAATCCATCACCTAGATATTAAGCCCAGCATCTGTTAGCTATTCTACCTGATGCTTTCCCTCCCCCGACTCCCACCTCCAACAGGCCCCAGTGTATGTCCTTCTCCCCACGTGTTCATGTGTTCTCATCAGTCAGCTCCCAGTTATAAGTGAGAACATGTGTTTGGTTTTCTGTTTCTGTGTCAGTTTGCTGAGGATAATGGCTTCCAGCTCCATCCACGTCCCTGCAAAGGACAAGATCTCATTCCTTTTATGGCTGCATAGTATCAAAGAGATTGTGAGCTCAAACATCCATCTTAAGCAGTTGATGTCTTTTTTTTTTTTTTTGAGGTGGAGTCTCACTCTGTCACTCAGGCTGGAGCGTACTAGTGCGATCTTGGCTCTCTGCAACCTCTGTGGTTCAAGTGATTCTCCTGCCCCAGCCTCCCAAGTAGCTGGGATATAGGCTCCCACCACCACGCCCAGCTAGTTTTTGTATTTTTAGTTTCACTGTGTTGGCCAGGCTGGTCTCAAACTCCTGAAGTCAGGTGATCCACCCGCCTCAGCTTCCCAAAGTGCTGGGATTACAGGCATGAGCCACTGCACCTGGCCCAGTTGATGTCTTATAAAGAAAAGTGCAACAAATCAGATCCAAAGTACAAGTCATCATAATTAGTAATTGCCACTTGTTTTCCACTGAAAATGGCAAATTCTTCTCTGGGCTGTCATTTTGGCACCTATAGACCATAGACGTTGTGAAGCTGAGGATATCTATCCCAACATGGCCAACATGGTACTGACGGGTAGCTCTGTGAAAGGAGCAGAGACTGAAGGCAGAAGAAATGTGGTACCACACCAAGTCCTCCACTTTTCACTACTTTATTCCCTGTGTGCAAGGACAGAAAGACTTGGTAGTTTTTTACATGATTCTTAAAAATTTTTAAATTACAGACTTACAGAAAGGTTGCAGAGGTTACAAAGAACCTTTTTTCCCTGAGCTATTTGAAAGTAAGCCACCAAAGTGATGTCTTACTACTCCCAAATATTTCCTACAAACAAGGACTTTGTCCTATATCACCAGAATGCAACCATCAAAATCAGAAAATTGACATTGATAGGTTACTACCCTCTAATCCTCAGACCCCAGCTTTTTCATCAGTTGTACTAATAACATTCTTTATAGTTGAAAGATCCAGTTGAGAATCACACAGTACATTTAGTTGTCATGTTGCTTTATTCTCCTTTAATCTGGAACGTTTCCTCCGTTTTTTCTTGAATTTCATGATCTTGATACTTTTGAAGATTACAGAACAGTTATGGTATAGAGTGTATGTCAGTGACATTTGTTTGATGTTTCTTTGTGATTAGATTCAGGTTATGCAGGAGTGTCGTGAAGCAGTGCTGCATTCTCATTGCATCCTGTCAGGTGACACATGATTTCTATTTATCGCTTTAAGGTGATGATCACTTTGATCACTTGATTAAGGGAGTATCTGGCATTTCTGTTGTAAAATAACTCTTTCCTCCTTTGTAAATAAAAAGTACTTTGTGGGGAGTTTCTTTGAAACTATGTAAATATCCCATTCCTTGTCAAACTTTATGTAATTGATTTATTTGTAGCAATGTAGACTCATGATTTTCTTTGTTATTCAATGGGTTATAATTCATTACTATCATTATATATTTTGATACTCCAGTTGTTCCTTATTTAGTCAGTGACATCGCCCTCAGGTTGGCTTCTGTGGCCTTTTGACATGTCCCATAACCCATGACCTCTTTATTGCTTTCAGGAACAAGTTGTTCTTGGCTTATCTTGTATTTTTCTCGCCCCATCCCTGGAATCAGCCAATTCTACAAGGATCCTTGGCTGTTTTTCAGTGGAGAATGTTATTTAAAAGCTAAGATCTGAACTGGGTGTGGTGGCACACCTGTAATCCCAGCACTTTGGGAGGCCCAGGCGGGAGAGTTGCTTGAGCCCAGGAGAGACCAGCTTGGGCAACATAGCAAGATCCTGTCTCTATATAAATGAATGAATGAATGAATGCCAAGATCTGGGTGCAGGGAGAACTGATAGCTACTGGGATGCCACTGTTCTCAGGCCCTGTCAGAGGAAAAAGCTAGAGAATATATATGTTTATGTACACACACACACACACACACACAGAGACACACATTGACATGTATACACACATCTAAATTTACATCCATTTTTCTCTATATTTTAAAAAACAATGAGTTCCTGCTGACATCTCCAGTTGCAATTGTATATCACAGGATTCATTCTAGTTTTCTCCCTTTCCCTATTTTTCCCTCCCATATTCAGCACTGTGAAACATAATTTCTGTTATCCTCAATATATTTACTACTTTGATCAATCCCCTATATGCGCTTCACTTAATCTCCCATTTCTGCCATGCTGCCATCCTTTCTTGCATGAATCTCTCGTCACCCCATTTAGGCCCTAGCACTCCACACTTGGCTGCCCACAAGTGAATGCCTGGTACATACCATTTTGGTTCTGACACCCTGGGCTGAGCCGCCTCTTCGCAGCCTCCTGGGTCAGACATCTTCCTTGTTCACCATCTAATGGCTTTAAGACTAAATTGCTCAGGAAAGGGAAGGTATTTTAACCATCCTTCTACCATTGTTTCTTGCATTAAATCTTGATTTTGATACAATATTTAGATCAATTTCCTTTTTGTTCATTGGCTATAAATTGATCACCATTTTGGATATAATGATTATTTAACCATTACTTTTATTCTAGATAATCATGGCTCCTTTAATATTTGTATCTAAATTTTGTTTTCCAGTCTTCATTCTTCCTTTGCTGATGTGGGAATGTTTTTCAAATTCCTATATCCCTTTATAAAAATGTAGAACTTTGCTGCATCTTCTTTCATATTTTATCCTTTTCTTACTGTGCTTTGTAAAATAAGAGCTCTTCAGGTAAAATTTTTTTTTTTGAGACAGAATCTTGCTATGTTGCCCAGGCTGGAGTGCAGTGGTGCCATCTCAGCTCACTGCAACCTCCGCCTCCCAAGTTCAAGTGAGTCTCCTGCCTCAGCCTCCCCAATAGCTGGGATTACAGGTACATACTACCACACCCAGCTGATTTTTGTATTTTTAGTAGAGGTGTTGGCCAGGTTGGTCTCAAACTCCTGACCTCAAGTGATCCGCCCATCTCAGCCTCCCAAAGTGCTGGGGCCACCACACCCGGCCCAGGTAGATTATTAAAAACTGAGGCTGGGTGAGGTGGCTCACACTTGTAATCCCAGCACTGCGGAAGGCCGAGGAGGACCAGCCTGGCCAACATGGCAAAAACCCTTCTCTATTAAAATTACAAAAATTAGCAGGGCATGGTGGCACATGCCTGTAATCCCAGCTACTCGGGAGGCTGAGGCAGGAGAATCGGTTGAAACCAGGAGGCAGAGGTTGCAGTGAGCCGAGATCGTGCCATTGCATTCCAGCCTGGGCGACAGAGCAAGACTCCATCTCAAAAAACAAAACAAACAAAAAAACTGAGCATTTAATATTAAGGAGTAATAAATGTTTTAGGATACCTTTCCAAATACATACTTAACAGATGCTTTTAGCTATGTAAAACACATTCTCACACATCCCCATTGATACTAGCAATCAAATTTTGGAGGGATAATTTTATTGCCTTTATTCTTTGGAAAGTAAAAATGGATGGGGTACAGTAGGAGAGCATAGGTGAGTGGCAGAAAATATTTCTGTGTATTTGACTTTGACCATCTCTTATTGTTTAGGCATATCCCAGTACTTTCACTAGTGTCTTTAAGTTCCTAGTATTTCAGATTCAGTGAAAATTAACGGATGCTATATTCTACCAGAGAACCAATAATAAACATTTTTTTTTTTTTTTTTTTGAGACAGGGTCTCATTGTGTTGCCCCGGCTAGAGGGCAGTGGTGTGATCGTATCTTACTGTGGCCTTGATCTCCTGGGCTCAAGCCATCCTCCTCCCTCAGCCTCTCAATTAGCTAAGACTACAGGTGTGCACCACCACATCCCGCTAATTTTTTTATTTTCCGTAGAGATGAGGTGTCGCTGTGTTGCCCAGGCTGATCTTCAACTCCTGAGCTCAAGCGATCCTTCCGTTTCAGCCTCCCAATGTGCTGAGATTATAGGTATGTGCCACTGTGCTTGGACAATAAACATTTTAAACACCTAAAATACATAGTACTTCTTCAAGAATAAGTTAATAACTTTTCCCTCCCACTTATTACTTAAATGACCTTCATCATTCTGTGAAGTATGGGCCTGTGCATTAAAAATAGTTTTTACCACTTTTCTCATTGCCTTTCTCCTTAATGTTTATTCCTATATACATTAAGAATGAGTTGGGCTGGGCGCAGTGGCTCACGCCTGTAATCCCAGTACTTTGGGAGGTCGAGGTGGGTGGATCACGAGGTCACAAGTTCAAAACCAACCTGACCAAGATGATGAAACCCCGTCTCTACTAAAAATACAAAAATTAGCTGGGCGCAGTGGCAGATGGCTGTAATTCCAGCTACTCGGGAGGCTGAGGCAGGAGAATCGCTTGAACCCAGGAAGTGGAGGTTGCAGTGAGCTGAGACTGTGCCAATTCAATCCAGCCAGGGTGACAGAGCGAGACTCCATCTCAAAAAAAAAAAAAGAATGAGTTAAGATTGTAATTTATGACTTATTCGTTTTAATATACTTGCAGTGTTCACCTGTGATTCCAGCACTTTGGGAGGCCAAGGTGGGCAGATCACCTGAGGTCAGGAGTTCAAAACCAGCCTGAGGAACCTGGTGAAACCCCATCTCTACCAAAAAATACAAAAATTAATTGGGTGTGGTGGCGTGCACTGTGGTCCCAGCTACTTGGGAGGCTGAGGTGGGAGAATTGCTTGAACCTGAGAGGGTGAGGTTGTAGTGAGCTGAGATTGTGCCACTGCACTCCAGCCTGGGTGACAGAGTGAGACCTCTTCTCAAAAAAAAAAAAGTACATATATGTATACACACACACACATACACGTGTATATATACGTATACATACACACACACACACACAGTTATATATATATTTGCGGTGTCGTTTTTCTTAACATGGATACTCTTTGAAATGGGCAGGTAAGCCCCCCGAGCTGTCTCCACTCGTCTGTGCAAAATATGGCTGGGTCACAGTTGAATGTGATATGCTCAAGTGCTCTAGCTGTCAAGCTTTTCTCTGTGCCAGTTTACAACCAGCTTTTGACTTTGACAGATGTAAGTATAAGGTACAAATTACATTTTTCTCCACACTCAAATATGTACTATTCTGGTTTTCTGGGGTGGGGAAAAGGTCATTTTAGTTTGATCAAAAAATGCATACTTCAATCTTTTTTTTTTAAATCTTTTTTTTTTGAGATGGAGTCTTGCTTGTTGCCCAGGCTGAGCGAGATACAATAGTGCAATTACAACTCACTGCAGCCTCAACCTCCTGGGCTCAAGCGATCCTTCCACCTCAGCTCCCAAGTAGCTGGGACTATAGGTGCAGTACCACTACACCTGGCTAATTTCTGTGTTTTTTGTAGAGGTAGGGTTTTACCATGTTGCCCAGGCTAGTCTTGAACTCCTGAGCTCAAGTGATCCGCCTACCTTGGCCTCCTAAAGTGCAGGGATTACAGGGGTAAGCCATAGTGCCTGGCCAGTCTTTCTTTTTTTTTTTTTTTGAGACGGAGTCCGGCTCTGTCGCCCAGCCAGGAGTGTAGTGGTGCGATCTCAGCTCACTGCAAGCTCCACCTCCTGGGTTCACACCATTCTCCTGCCTCAGCCTCCCGAGTAGCTGGGACTACAGGTGCCTGCTACCATGCCTGGATACTTTTTTGTATTTTTAGTAGAGACGGGGTTTCGCCATGTTAGCCAGGATGGTCTCTATCTCCTGACCTCGTGATCTGCCCACCACGAGCCACCGCACCCAGCCTTTTTTTTTTTAAACTAAGCTAGCTACTGCAGCATGGACTTAACTTAATGTAATCTAGGTAACAGCAGCATGTTTACTTTATTATTCCAAAATGTATACTTCTAGACAAAGAGTGACAAAGGACTTTTATGAAGGATCACACTTTGGAATGTTCTGCTTTATAAGATACATGGGGGCTGGGCGCGGTGACTCACACCTGTAATCCCAGCACTTTGGGAGGCTGAAGTGGGCGGATCACATGAGGTTGGGAGTTTGAGACCAGCCTGGCCAACGTGGTGAAACCCCATTTCTGCTAAAAGTACAAAACACTACTCAGGTGACTGAGGCAGGAGCATTGCTTGAGCCTGGGAGATGGAAGCTGCCATGAGCTGAGATTGCACCACTGCACTCAAGCCTGGGTGACAGAGCAAGACTGTCTCAAAAAAATAAAAAATAAAAATAAGATACATGGCATCTCCTTTGTTGATCTTTAGGATCTCAATTTAGAACCTGTTTTGTGGAAAATATTAAGATTATGTGGTTGATAATATTTTCACATTTTAAAAATCTCTTATTTGTATTTTTAGTTAAATCTCTGCTCTTAGAGGCCATTCATTGGATTCTGAATCTATATAGTGTTTTCTAAGGTGTTGCTGTTTATGTGGATTTCAGATAAGCAACGATGTGCTGAGCTGAAGAAAGCCTTGTGTACTGCCCATGAGAAGTTCTGTTTCTGGCCAGACAGCCCATCCCCAGGTACTTATTTTTGAGAACTCCTGTTCACCATTTTCCTTCATCATTGCATATCTAATATTGTCTATTTGTTGGTGAAAACCTAGTCTTTGAAGTTTCTTTTTCTCCTTTTCTTTTTTTTTTCTTTTTTTGAGATGGAGTTTCACTCTTGTTGCCCAGACTAGAGTGCAGTGGTGCGATCTTGGCTCACTGCAAACTCCGCCTCCTGCATTCAAGTGATTCTCCTGCCTCAGCCTCCAGAGTTGCTGGGATTACAGGTGTGCGCCACCATGCCCAGCTGATTTTGTATTTTTAGTAGAGATGGGGTTTCACCATGTTGGTCACTCTGGTCTCGAACTCTTGACCTCAGATGATCCGTCCATCTTGGCCTCCCAAAGTGCTGGGATTATAGGGGTGATCCACTGCGCCGGCCTCTTTTTATCCTTTTCTATTTGCATTTTTCCAGAAAAATTTATATTTACTTGTGTTATTACTTACCTTCATTAAGTGCATTTGACATGCTTAAGGCTTTAGACATATGTATGCATTATCCCATTTAATCCTTACCGGGGCCCTGGGAGGTAGATGATTATCAACTCGGTTCTTTTTTTTGTTTGTTTTTGTTTTTTGGTTTTTTTTTTTTGAGACAGAGCATCGCTCTTTTGCCCAGGCTGGAATGAGGTGGCACGATCTCAGCTCACTGCAACCTCCACCTCCCAGGTTCAAGCAATTCTCCTGCCTCAGCCTCCCAAGTAGCTGGGATTACAGGTGTGTGCCACCACACCCTGCTAATTTTAAAAATTTTTTGTAGAGGTGGGGTTTCACCATGTTGGCTAGGCTGGTCTCAAACTCCTGACCTCAAGTGATCTGCCCACCTCGGCCTCCCAAACTGCTGGGATTACAGGCATCAGCCACTGTGTCCGACCACAACCCAGTTCATTTAGGTGAGGAAACTAAGAATCAAAGGTCTTAAAACCAACTAGAAGAAGCTATAACTAAGTTTAATCTGATTTCAAACCCTCTGCTTTTCCCACCACACCAAGAAACGCCATATTCTACCTAGGCTTCCTGTAGAGGGAGTACTAATAGCAATCATGGTGGAAGTTCATTTGCTAAAGAAGACTCACAGGACCCCAAGTGAGAGTGATCACAAATCTGCAGTTTATTACAGTAAAACGGTACACTATCACAACAACATTGAAGTAAGGGTGTCATCACAGCCACAGGCTGCCTGTCTGGGGAGGCCAGGTCCAACCTCCTATTTCCTGTCTACATAAGGGCCATAAGAGAACATACTCACCCTTGAATCAGAAACTACTGATGTGTGCACAGAACACTTTGGAATAAGCCCAAAATGTAATCTCAACTGGGTTTTTAAAAATATTTTGTTCATCGGCCAGGCACAGTGGCTCCCAACCATAATCCTAACACTGGGAGGCCAAGACAGAAGGATCACTTGAGTTCAGGAGTTTGAGACCAGCCTGAGCAATAAATGCAGTAAGACCTCATTTCTATTAAAAATAAAAATTAAAAAATATTTTGTTAATCATGTAGGCATATTCCTGCTAAGTAAACAGCTTCAAAGCAGAGCCCTCTGGTGGGGAATCTAAGCGCAAGTATAAAAAATTATTTAGACCCATAGTTAAAAAGCAACACTATTCATCTGTATATTTCATGCCTTGACCAGGAATCAGTGCCATATAGGTATATTTTTTATTTCAGTAGGATGGCAGGCTAATTCCAGGGTCACTGATAGCTGGGAATATTCCATGATTTATCACTAAAAGGAAAAAAATAGATTGAAAATAACCAGAGATTCCCCTCTACCTTTGATCAGTGAAAGGGTGGTAGAAAAGGGATTATTAAATAAAATTGTTAAAGTGAAGATGATTGTATAATAAGGATTTCCTGCTGTTGAAATCGGTAGGATTTACTAGTTATTTAACTGTATTGTATAACGAAACTTGGTCCTATGAGGATTTGAAACCATCCTTGTCTAGTGTACTCAGTCCAAGTTTGTTTTTGTTTTTTGTTTTTTTTCTTGAGACGGAGTCTTGCTGTGTCACCCAGACTGGAGTGCTGCAATGACTCAGTCTAGGCTCACTCCACTTCCTGGGTTCAAGCAATTCTCCTGCCTCAGTCTCCCGAGTAGCTGGGACTACAGGCACTTGCCACCACACCCGGCTAATTTTTGTATTTTTAGTAGAGATGGGGTTTTACCATGTTGGCCAGGCTGGTCTCGAACTCCTGACCTGAAGTGATCCACTTGCCTTGGCCTCCAACAGTGCTGGGATTACAGGCGTGAGCCCCCGTGCCCGGCATCTAAGTTTTTAAGGTCTGCCCGGGACTCTATTGGTGGTTCCCAACTCTTGTCACTATACATTTTGCTTTCCTGATCTCATTCGTAATTCAGCTACCACCTCGGAGACCTCTAATTCCTATCCAGATCTCTCTTTTGAGCTTGACTCATATTTTCATCTACCTTCTAAACATTTCCACTTAATATTATAGGTACCTGGAACTCAATGTGTATAAAACTGAACTCTTCCTCTTATACCTAAAACTTTCTCCATCTTGGCAAATAGCACTGACCTCCCATCCAGTTGTCCTAGCCAGAAACCTGAAAGTCACTTTAGATGCTCTTCTCTATCGTCACCCACTTTGACCTATCCATTCTACCTCCTAAATGGATCTTAGATATGACCTTTCAATTATACGATCCCTTGGTTTGGTTCTTTAACATTCAAAGGACTTTTGTGTAGATAGAAGAACACAATTATTTTCACTTTATGCTTAAATTTATTAAGCAAAACTACTAATTTTGAAGGTAATTTTTTTCTAACATTTACCAATAATTATAAACTAAATTAAATTTCTTTAAACAGTTTATTTTATTTTATTTTATTTTATTTTTTGTTATTTTGAGACGGAGTCTCGCTCTGTCGCCCAGGTAGAGTGCAGTGGCACAATCTTGGCTCACTGCAACCATCGCTTCCTGGGTTCAAGCAGTTCTCCTGCCTCAGCCTTCCGAGTAGCTGGGATTACAGGTGCCCGCCACCACACCTGGCTGATTTTTCCCTCCTGAGTTCAAACGATTCTCCTGCCTCAACCTCCCAAAGTATTATTTTTAGTAGTGATGAGGTTTCACCATGTTGGCCAGGTTGTCTTGAACTCCTGACCTCAGGTGATCCACCTGCCTCTGCCTCCCAAAGTGCTGGGGTTACAGGCATGAGCCACTGCACCCGGCCTTACCTTGACTTTTAAAGCCAACTTTGTTCTTTCTCCAGCTTTTCCCTTGGATTGCACATTCGTACAGAGTCAACAAGTGCCCCAAAGAAAAACCCCTGAGTTGTGAAAAAAAACAGACATATTTCTCTCCAGAAAAATCAAAGCTAGAATGTTTAGCTATGAAAATGTCTCTCCCACCTGGGCTCAGATCAGACGGCTTCACTGTTGTGGCTCAGAAAGGGGCAGACTCCTTCCTTCCAAATCACCCCGTCACAGAACACCTGTTGCTAAGTAGCAAGCTAGAGGGTTAGACTGGATGCCCCGTAAGAGGAGACTTCGAAGTGTTGAGACCTTCAAGTATAGCCTGTGAAGGAAAATCTTAATCTGTGGGTGACAAAATAAGTGCTTCAGGACCACTTACTCCAAATCTACATTCTGCAATACAGTCCAAGAAAAAAGGCAAAGTGGTAAGGCACGATGGCTCACGCCTGTGATGTCAGCAGTCTGGAAGGCCAAGGCGGGAGGACCACAAGGTCAGGAGTTCAAGACCAGCCTGGCCAATATGGTGAAACCCCGTTTCTACTAAAAATACAAAAAAAATTAGCCAAGCGTGGTGGCGCATGCCTGTAATCCCAGCTACTCGGGAGGCTAAGGCAGGAGAACTGCTTGAACCCGGGTGGCAGAGGTTGCAGTCAGCCGAGATCCCACCACTGCACTCCAGCCTGGGCAACAGAGTGAGGCTCCGTCTCAAAAAAAAAAAAAAAAAGAAAAGAAAAGGAAAAAGGCGAAGTATCTGTCCATCTCAAAGCCCTGGGCCCCATGACACTTAGCACAGTTGTCCCCACCAGATGGAAATGCTTTCCATGGCATACCTTCTCCCTGTCTCCTGGGTGAGGCACAATGCTCCCAAGGCTCTCTCAGTCATCAACACTCTCACCCTTTCTTTAAGAATTTCAGGCCGGGCGCGGTGGCTCAAGCCTGTAATCCCAGCACGTTGGGAGGCCGAGACGGGTGGATCACGAGGTCAGGAGATCGAGACCATCCTGGCTAACACCGTGAAACCCCCGTCTCTACTAAAAAATACAAAAAACTAGCTGGGTGATGTGGCGGACGCCTGTAGTCCCAGCTACTCGGGAGGCTGAGGCAGGAGAATGGCGTGAACCCGGGAGGCAGAGCTTGCAGTGAGCTGAGATCTGGCCACTGCACTCCAGCCTGGGCGACAGAGCGAGACTCCGTCTCAAAAAAAAAAAAAAAAAAGAATTTCAAACAATGATACTGGTTTAATTCTTCTTTTGGCATCTAGGTAAGAATGTTCTTTCCCTATAATGTTTACTATGTTCTGGTCTAGTTTCAAAAAGCATGAACAGCCATGCGTGGTGGCTCATGCCTATAATCCCAACACTCTGGGAGGCGGAGGTAGGAAGGGCCCTTGAGCCCAGGAGTTTGAGACCTGCCTGGGTAACATGGTAAAACCCAGTTGCTAAAACAAAACAAAACAAAAGTATAAACACACTGAAATTAAAACAGAAAATATTAAGAATAAAAGATGATGTAGAGCCAAAAACCCATGAGGCAGTCAACAACGTGACTTAAACACACCCCGCCACCTTATCCTTCCTGGAGATACCCTGAGGAAGCCACAGGTTGCCACTGCAAGGCTGCTCCAAGATTACATGTCATTTTGGCCTAACAGTTATTTGAAACAGCAACCTAATCCAACACCAAGCCGGACCGTTCTCTCTAAAAGAATCCTAACTGTCTTCTGCAATGGGATTTCTGTGCAAGTCAGCCCCAAACTCTGGGAAAGTGGTGCTGTGCTGGGGCCGGGGTTCTCCCAAAGAGCCAAGTGTTGTTTGGAGATTAATACTGAAAGGTGCGCTTTCTAAATATCATCAAGAATCTGCTGTAGCTCCTCATCTTCAAACCACCCTTCTAGGCTTGGGATTAGGGCCTTGGACTCCTCAGCAATCTCTAGGCAAAAGTTGGCCAAGCAAGGCCAACCTAAACGTATGAAGCTTTTCCTGGAGCAGTAAGCTATGAACACTGGCAGTGGTCTCTCTGTTTTTGAAATGGGCTGTGTGTAGTTAAACATTTGCATGGAGACCTTTGAGAGTTTCTGTTCATCCTCTTTACTCTTGTTATATTGCTTTTGATGCTCCAGAAGCATATGAACTTCTGAATTTAGAAGTGTCTCAGCTGTCTCAAACTCTGGGAAGGATGAGCTGTGAGGCGTCCTCCCCTAAACCACCAGCCTGCGGATCACTGTTGCTGGCTGTCATCACTGCCTCGCACACCACCACCTAGACTGCTAGAGGTGGAAGCATGGAGCCCGCAGCCTACATTTTCATACTGTTTAAGCCATTTAGTTACTTATTCTATTTCCTGTCTTCCTTCTCCATCCCTCCTCTTTTCCTCCTCCCTCCTTTTCTTTTTTCCTCTTCTTTCCCCATCCCTGCTAAAGCTTCCTGCATTCCAGCCTGGACAATAGAGTGAGACTCCGTCTCAAAAAAAAAAAAAAAAAAAAAAGCAAATTCAGCTTAGCCCAGGCTGGAGTACAGTGGCACGATCTCAGCTCACTGCAACCTCTACCTCCCAGGTTCAGGTGATCCCCTTGCCTCAGCCCCCCAGTAGCTGGGATTACAGGCATACACTACCATCCCCAGCTTATTTTTGTATTTTTAGTACAGGCAGGTTTTGTCATGTTGGCTAGGCTGGTCTCAAACTCCTGATCTCAGGTGATCCACCTGCCTCGGCCTCCCAAAGTGCTGGGATTGGCTGGGCGCAGTGGCTCATGCCTGTAATCCTAGCACTAGGGGATGCTGAGGTAGGAGAATCGCTTGAACACTGCACTCCAGCCTAGACGACACAGTGAGACTCCATTAAAAAAAAAAAAAAGTGCTGGTACATTTGGGGAATGCTGAATAGTTTCACAGGGCTCACTGCAACCTCTGCCTCCCAGGTTCAGGTGAGAAACTACGAGATTTTTTGAAGAAGGAAGCCACTTCACTCGGCTGTTTTTTGTTTTTTGCTTTTTTTTGAGATAGGGTCTCACTCTGTTGCCCAGACTTGAGTGCAGTGGCTCGATCTCAGCTTACCACAACCTCTGCCTCCCCGGCTCAAGCCATTCTCCTGCCTCAGCACCCCCGAGTACCTGGGATTACAGGTGCACGCCTCTACCGCCTGGCTAAGTTTTGCATTTTTAGTGGAGACAGGGTTTCACCATGTTAGCCAGGCTGGTCTTGAACTCCTGACCTCAAAATATCCACCCTCCTCAACCTCCCAAAGTGCTGGCAAAGTGCTGGGATTACAAGCGTGAGCCACCGCACCTGGCTTCTAGGCTGAATTTGAAAGACCAACAACAGTGGGTAAAAGCAAAAGGCCAAAGGATGGTACATTTGGAGAATGCTGAATAGTTTCACAGGGCTGGCTCACAGTGTCCCCGTGGGGAGAATAGAGAAGACTAAAGTGTAGACAGTGGCCAAACCATGATTTTATTAAATGTACGTGATGAGAAGCTATGAGATTTTTTGAAGAAGGAAGAGATGTTATAGATAGCATGAACTAGGGTAGAGTACAAACTGTAAGGGGTAAGTCTCAAGGCAAAGAACTAAACTTAGAAGACATAAAAGGACTTAAAGTAATAACCCCAGCCAGGCATGGAGTCTCACGCCTGTAATCCCAGTGTTTTGCAGGGCTGACGTGGGAGGATCACTTGCGGCCTGGAGTTTGGGACCAGGCTGGGCACCCTGTCTCTACAAAGAAAACAATCTTTAAAATTAGCCAGGTGTGGTGGCATACCCCTGTCATCCTAAGCTACTCGTGAGATTGAGGCAGGAGGATCCCTTTAACCCAGGAATTCGAAGTTACAGTGAGCTATAATCGTGTCACTGCCCTCCAGCCTACATGACAGAGCAAGACCCTGTCTCTTAAAAAAAAAAAAAAAAAGGGAAATGAAAGAAAAACAGGATAGAATAATAATATGCAGCATTAAATTGGGAAAATAAATATAAACTCAAGATGTTAGAAATCTAGCAGTGATGGCTGCATGGATGTGCACATCAAAACTTACCAAACTATATACCTAAATATGTACAATTTATGTCAATTAGACCTCAGTAAGGCTGTTTAAAAAAATATCTTTTACAGTTATTAGAAGGGGCCCAAATGCAGTAACAGCAGCACTTCTGCCCACACTTCTTTGCATTGTTAGCAACCAGATTTTGGTCCCTCATTTTAGTCTAGTATGATTAAAAGGATCAGGCTCTTTGGAGAGTTGCTGATTCCATGTCTTGGGGCAAGGACAATAAATCAACTTGGATCAGAATATCCTGTTGTTGCTAGAAAGCAAGAATGCTTTCAAGAATGCTACAGACAGGCCAGGCGTGGTGGCTCATGCCTGTAATTCCAACACTTTGGGAGGCCGAGGCAGGCAGATCACGAGGTCAGGAGTTTGAGACCATCCTGGCTAACACAGTGAAACCCCGTCTCTACTACAAATACAAAAAACTAGCCTGGTGTGGTGGTGGGCACCTGTAGTCCAACCTACTCAGGAGGCTGAGGCAGGAGAATTGCTTGAACCCGGGAGGCAGAGGTTGCAGTGAGCTGAGATTGTGCCACTGCACTCCAGCCTGGGTGACAGAGCAAGACTCCGTCTCGGAAAAAAAAAAACGAATGCTACAGACAATGCTAAAAGACTAGAATAGCCAGCCTAAAGGAGATCCACTACCCCACTTGTGGATATCTGAAACTCAAATAAGAAAATAATCATTACAATTTAAAATGCAGCCAGGCGTGGTGGCTCATGCCTGTAGTCCCAGCACTTTCGGAGGCTGAAGTGGGCAGATTGCTTGAGTCCAGGAGTTCAAGACCAGCCTAGACAATATAGTAAAAAGAGAGACCCCAATATAATAATATGCTCTGTCATTCAGGCTGGAGGTCATTGACACAATATAAAAAAAGAGACCCCATCTCTACAAAAAATACAAAAAATTAGCTGGGGATGGTTACACATACCTGTGGTCCCAGCTACTCAGGAGGGTGAGGTGGCAAGATCGCGTAAGCCTGGGAGGTTAAGGCTGTGGTAAGCCATGATTGCACCACTGCATTGCAGCAAAGGAAAAAGATGGGGTCTCACTCTGTTGCCCAGACTGACCTTGAACTCTTGGGCTCAAGTGATACTTCTGCCTAAGTCTCCGGAGTAGCGGGGCTTACAAGTGCCACCTGGCTAATAATAATTAATTTTTAAAATTGATTTTAGTAAGCAGGAGAGCACTGACATATTTGTAAGTATTATTTCTTCTATCAGGTAGTCCATCCCTCCCTCTCTCCCTCCCTCCCTCCTTCCTCCTTCCCTTCCTTCCCTTCCTTCCCTTCCTTCCCTTCTTTCCCTTCCTTCCCTTCCTTCCCTTCTTTCTTTTCCTTCCCTTCCTTCCATTCCCTCCCTCCCTTCCCTCCCTTTCTCCCTTACCCCCTTTTCCCCTTCCCCCTTCCCCTCCCTCTCTGCCTCCCTCCCTCCCTTCTTTCCTTCCTTCCTTCTGTTTCTTCTATCAAGTACACGTTTCTCTCTCCTCTCTCTCTCTGCCAGGCTACAGTGCAGTGGCATGATCATAGCTCACTGCAGCCTTAATTCCTGGGCTTAAGCAATCCTCCTGCCTCAGCCTCCTGAATAACTGTGACTACAGGCATATGCCACCACATCCAGCTAATTTTTTTTTTGGTAGAGATGGAGTCTCACTATATTGCCCAGGCTGATCTCAAACTCCTGGCCTCAAGTGATCCTTCTACCTCAGCCTCCCAAAATGTTAGGATTACAGTCATGAACAATTATGCCTGGCCTCAAATATGTGTTTGTCTCAATCCACGTAGGATATCTCCAGTGGGGATGGTGGAGGAAGGGCATCTGAAAATCCTCTATGAGAGCAAAAAGAACACTTGCAAAATTATCAAAATCAACTTTCTTTTTTTTTAGACAGAATTTTGCTCTGTTGCCCAGGCTGGAGTGCAATGGCGTGGTCTCGGCTCACTGCAACCTCCACCTCCCAGGTTCAAGCACTTCTCCTGCCTCAGCCTCCTGAGTAGCCAGGATTACAGGCGCCTGCCACCATGCCTGGTAAATTTTTGTATTTTGAGTAGAGACAGGGTTTCACCATGTTGGCCAGCCTGGTCTTGAACTGCTGACCTCGTGATCTGCCCACCTCGGCCTCCCAAAGCGTTGGGATTACAGGCATGAACCACTGTGCCCGGCCTCAAAATCAACTTTCACAGGACGATTGGACAGAGATTTCTTTAAATGCCTAGAACAAATAAGTCCCCCAGCCTTGCCAAGGAGCTGTGTGTGGTGGGGGGAGCACACCTTCAGTAGTCAAGCAGGCAGTCTGCAACTCTGTGTTAGCCTTCACACAAGCAGGACCTCAGCATCAGCCAGAGGTGAGAGCCTAGGGCCTTTTTCAGGTCTTTCCTGGGCATGTGTATAGCTCTGTACTTGCACATGCGCTTCTAGATTCCAAGGAATATGTCAGAGCCTTTCAAGCCTGCCTATGGACATTTCATTTCCCAGCTTTTAAGGTTTTTGGTCAGCTTATTATTTGCTCCAACTCATACTGCTGCCTCAAAGCAACTGTGATGTTAAACAGTTGCCAATGATCATTTTTGAAAACCTGTCTGGGGAAAAGGGTGTTCTCACTGGGACAGTATGATGTTCCAGGCAACTGCCACACAGATCAAATAATGATGGTTCTCTGGAAGGGGGCTTTGGAGGAGCTCCACCTCTTTTCTGTGCTCTCCGGTGACTGCTAAGCTACTGGTTTTCACCATGATTGTGGGGATGTTGGTTTTCTTTTTCTCTCTTTTTTTTTTTTGAGATGGAGTTTCGCTCTCGTTGCCCAGGCTGGAGTGCAATGGCGCAGTCTCGGCTCACCAAACCTCTGCCTCTCAGGTTCAAACGATTCTGCCTCAGCCTCCCCAGTAGCTGGGATTACAGGCATGTGCCACCATGCTCGGTTAATTTTGTATTTTTAGTAGAGACAGGGTTTCTCCATGTTGGTCTTACTGGTCTCGAACTCCCAACCTCAGGTGATCCATCCGCCTTGTCCTCCGAAAATGCTGGAATTACAGGCGTGAGTCACTGCGCCCGGCCAGGATGTGCGTTTTCAAGGCTACCACAGACCTGAGCTGGGGAAGGGAAGATGGAAACGACAGTTAAAACATCACAAAATGGGCCGGGTGCAGTGGCTCACACCTGTAATCCCAGCACATTGGGAGGCTGAGGTGGGCGGATCATGAAGTCAAGAGATGGAGACCATCTTGGCCAACGTGGTGAAGCCCCATCTCTAATAAAAATACAAAAAATTAACTGGGCGTGGTGGCAGGCACCTGTAGTCCCAGCTCCTTGGGAGGCTGAGGCAGAAGAGTTGCTTGAACCCGGGAGGCAGAGGTTGCAGTGAGCCGAGATCGCGCCATTACACTCCAGCCTGAGCCACAAGAGTGAAACTCCGTCTCAAAAAAATAAATAAAATAAAAAATAAAAGCCGAGATAGCTTTATGTTTGCTCCTCGCTAAGACAAAAATTAAGAATTCTTATTTTTAAAAAAGGAAGAATTGCCGGGTGTGGTGGCTCACATCTGTAATCCCAGCACTCTGGGAGACAGAGGCAGGCAGATCACATGAAGCCAGGAGTTCGAGACTAGCCTGGCTAACACAGCAAAACGCCATCTCTACTAAAAATACACACACAAAAAATTAGCCGGGCATGGTGGCACATGCCTGTAGTCCCAGCTACTCGGGAGGGTGAGGCACAAGAATCATTTGAACCCAGGAGGTGGAGGTTGCAGTGAGCCAAGGTCATGCCCCTGCACTACAGCCTGGGCAATGGAGCAAGACTGTCTCAAAAAATAAAATAATTTTTTAGGATTCCTGCAGGGTTGGTAAATTTATTGGCTCAGACATAGCACTAAGGACCCAGTCCTTGCAAGAAGCATGTCATCTTGTTCTAAAACTAGTTCCTCTCAAGGCAGCAGTTTGAAGAGTCATGTGCAAACACCATCTAGCCTTCACATAGTCACAGAATCCCTCCAGCCCACTACCTTTCCTGTCTATTGACCACGACTGGATCAAATACCCCTTCCTAAATGGGTCACTGTTAAGGAAAACGCTGCTGTTGGGATTGGTAGAGACAAGTCAGGAATTTACCCTATGGGAAAGACAAGACACCAAACAAAACCTTGCTTCTGCTAGCAAGGCAGGAGCAGGAGATAGCTGGGTGAACAGCTAACAGTATCTGCTGTATCCCTATTGTACACTCTTATAATGGTCTCTCTTTACTGTTGTGATAACACTTATCACACTGTAATCACATTGCATGTCTGGCTTCCATATTAGATTATGAGTAACTTAAGGATGTTGAATGTGTGTCTCATCTTTGTAGCCTATGGGGCTGCCTTATAGTGCTGTTGAGCAACTAAATGTTAATTTGAGGCTGAGAAAAGACCAGTGAGTTGAGTGGCTTCCTACTTTTTAGATGATCAGGTTAGGATGACATGTTCTTTCTTCACTTTTCCTATGAAATCTCTTCCAGTATGTGTTTTAATTCTTTATTAAAGCTGATTCAGGGCTGGGTGTGGTGAATTATGCCTGTAATCTCAGTACTTTGGGAGGCCGAGGCGGGTGGATCACCTGAGGCCACGAGTTCAAGATCAGCCTGGCCAACATGGTGAAACCCCATCTCTATTAAAAATATAAAAATTAGCCACGCATGGTGGCAAGTGCCTGTAACCCATGCTACTCGGGAGACTGAGGCATGAGAATTGCTTGAACCTGGGAGGCAGGAGTTGCAGTGAGCCAAGATCGCACCATTGCACTCCAGCCTGGGCGACAGCAAAAACTCTGTCTTGGGGCGGGGGGGGGAAAGCTGATTCAGTGTAGTTTCTACTTATCATTCTAGGCCTACTAGACTGACCTTTTTAAGAAGTAGCTTAGCAAGGCCTTTCCGCACTCATCATTTGCCTTTGTACCAGTATACCAAATATGCAGTAGATGAATTGGGTAATGCCAGAGATAATTATACTATAGTATATAATCAGTTTCCACACTGCTTAGATTTCAGACAGATTCTTTTCCAACTTAGGTATTACCAGTAGAATTCTTAATTGTATACTTTATTTACTCTGGTACCCAGTTAATGCTTCACCTTATAATGTGAGCCTTTTTGTATCTCTGGTGTAGACTTTAGGAACATGCCACTTTTTTCATTCTTAGCTCACAGTAAATTATAACTTGGTAGCTGTTATAAAATGATGGTTCTTTAAGCCCTTTCGCCTATTTAAGTCTCCATCTTTACTAACTCTGTTTTGTTTTCTCCTTCTTAAGGTAACAATTTCAAACATACACAGAAGCACACGGAATAGTATAAATAATAAAACCCCATCACTCAACTTCAGCAATGATCAACTCATGGCCGATCTTGTTTCTTCTGTATTCCTAACACCTAACACCCTGCCCCTCTGCGTTGTTTTGAAGTTCAGTCCCACATATTATGCCATTTTATCTGTAAATATTTCAAGATATAAAAGATAGGGATTCTACTTTTTAAACGTAGTCTCAGTAGTATCATTACAGCCCCATCAAAATGAAAATCAGTAATTTCCTGACACCATCAAATAGCTCATCAATTTTACTACATTTCCTCAGTCATTTAATACATGTTTATTTATTTTATTTTATTTTATTTTATTATTATTTTTTTTTGAGACAAGAGTCTTGCTCTGTTGCCCAGGCTGGAGTGCAGTGGCGCAATCTCAGCCTCATTGCAACCTCCGCCTCCTGGGTTCAAGTGATTCTCCTATCTCAGCCTCCGAAGTAGCTGGGATTACAGGCGTGCACTGCCATGCCTGGCTAATTTTTTGTATTTTTAGTAGAGATGGGGGTTTCACCATCTTGGCCAGGGTGGTCTTGAACTCCTGACCTCAGGTGATCCACCTGCCTCAGCCTCCCAAAGTGCTGGGATTACAGGCATGAGCCACCGTGCCCAGCTGTGTTTTTTATTTTTTACAGTTTATACCAATACAATCTTCCAGTTTACTTTTTCCACAGACCGATTTGGGATGTTGCCCCTGGATGAGCCTGCTATTCTTGTTAGTGAATTCCTAGATCGTTTTCAAAGCCTTTGTCACTTGGACCTCCAGCTTCCTTCCCTAAGGCCGGAGGACTTGAAAACTATGGTGAGTTTTTCCTGACTAGGCTGCAATGGCTTCCAGTTGTTGCCAGTATTTATACCTGAAGCATTTCTTTTAATGACAAGAAGATGCAATTGCTGTGAAGAGAACTGCTTGTCTATCTCTCAGCTCACTGTTTCAGTCTCCACCAGGAAGGTGACTGTTGAGAGTTCCATTTGAATGTTTAGGTATGGTTTTTTAAATGGTATGGATTCAATTTAACATATACGTATATAAGCAGAGAGTTTATTTGGACCAAGTTTTAGGGCTATAACCTGGAAGCATAGATTCAAGTTTGCTCTGAATATATGCTGCCCATAAATTCTATTTTATCTTGATTTATTACTTAAATTATTATTATTATTTTGAGACCGAGTCTCTTTCTGTCATCCAGGCTGGAGTGCAATGGTGTAATCTTTGCTCACTGCACCCTCCACCTCCCAGGTCCAAGCGATTCTCCTGTCAGCCTTCTGAGTAGCTGGGATTACAGGTGTCTGCCACCACACCCGGCTAATTTTTGTATTTTTAGTAGAGATGGGGTTTCACCATGTTGGTCAGGCTGTTCTTGAACTCCTCACCTCAGATGATCCACCCACCTCAGCCTCCCAAAGTGCTGGGATTACAGGCATGAGCCAGCTCACCCAGCCTACTTAAACTATTTAACAGAAAATACTGAAATGTGACTGCATATGGTTTATTGCATATCATTTTTCAAAGAAAGTACAAACTCCTTTCTCCTTGTGAGTAGAAACATTTAAATGCTGTAGTCAGCCTGGGCACGGTGGCTCATGCCTGTAATCCCAGCACTTTGGGAGGCTGAGGCAGACGGATCATCTGAGGTCAGGAGTTCGAGCCCAGCCTGGCCAACATGGTGAAACCCAGTCTCTACTAAAAATACAAAAAATTAGCTGGGCATGGTGGTTTGTGCCTGTAGTCCCAGCTACTCAGGAGGCTAAGACAGGAGAATTGCTTGAACCTGGGAGACAGAGGTTGCAGTGAGCCGAGATCACACTATTGCACTCCAGCCTGGGTAACAAGAGCGAAACTCCGTCTCAAAAATGAAATAAAGTAAACGCTCTAGTCAATCTGTACTTTGAAACTGAATATTTACTGTTCCATTTAATCACCCTATGGGTACTCCATGAAGACAAGCTTTACTGTAGGAAATAGTAGCCTCTTCAAATTAAGAGAGTGGTACGGGTTTTAGCATCAAACTGTTAACTTCCCAAACTCCCCCCCAAGTACTAACCAGGACTGACCCTGCTTAGCTGCTGAGATCAGACGAGATTGGGCACATTCAGGGTGGTATGGCCAGCGACTGAAACTGTTAACCTCTGATGCTTATTATGAATATAACCCTGTCCCAAGCCAAGGCAATTTTTTTTCACCTGGTCATAGTTCCTTATTTTTCTTAGAACAAAAATAAAGTCTAACAAGCTTTGTCGTTCCATCAAAAAGTAAATTTAGAGCCTGGGGCATGGTGATGCACGCCTGTAGTCCCAGCTACTCAGTAGGCTGAGGTGGGAAGATTGCTTGAGCTCAGGAGTTCAAGACCAGCATGGCAACATAGTGAGACCCTATCTCTAAAATTTTTTTTTCTTTAATGTTTAAGTAAATTTAGCATCAGGCTAAGACATAAGCAGCAATTTGTTTTCACTATTTGGGTTTGAAGTTTGCAGGTTTCAGGGAAAATCTGCAGCTGATAAATTGAAAACAATTTAGTACTAACAAGAGTTTTGGCAGTTCCAGGGAGATTCCGTCTTTCTCAGTCAGCAGATTCAGGGCAATTCAGAAAGCTTCTGTGTGATACTATATCCCTGTCCTGGAAGTATTTGTTCTCTGTGAAGAGAACTGTCTTCATGTTTGTAATTTCCTTCCTGATTTTCCGCTTGTACTATCTAGGTATGTTATAATGTGTGATTTTTCTTTTTATGGTAGTTGAAACGAAGTTTTTTACTTGGCTCCCTTGTAGTGCTTGACAGAAGACAAGCTCAGTCTTCTCCTGCACCTGCTTGAAGATGAACTTGATCACCGAACTGATGAGAGAAAAACTACAATCAAATTAGGCTCAGACATCCAAGTCCACGTCACTGCCTGTATTCTCTCTGTGTGTGGCTGGGCATGTAGGTGAGTCAGCGAATTTTGCCCGGAGACATGAGCCATGACAACAGCATTACACTTGTATATGTCAGTCACTTATCGCATTTAGGAATCACATGGTGTTTCCCGTGAGAAAAAGAGACAAAGAGAAACTGGGTGGGGGATGGCAGCGTGGAGAATGGATAATAAGAATTAGTAACAAAACCAGAACTGGAATTCAGGAATTCTTGGTGTTCACAACTGAACTTTGTTTATTGTACGGTTGCTTCTCGACTGGGAATTTGTGTTCTATAAACAGTGAACCTCCTTTCTAAAAATAGAAAGAAAATAAGCTCTTTTCTATTTTTAAGAAGGAAAAATAGAAAGGAAGTTCTTTTCTATTTTTAGAAAGGAAGAAAAATCCACTTAATTGATGAAAACTACCATAGGAAACACCAGCTGGAGTCTTCTAGGCCCCCGTGTTGCTATTTCCATTCCAGCTGTTCAATTTGGCATAGACTCCCACTATCCTTAATCTACCAAAGAGAGCATATTTAAAGTCAGATTGGTTCTGACAATAAATAAATCTTGATTTATTTTAAATATGCTCTCTTTGGTAGATTAAGGAATGTTTTTCGTCTAAAGGGAAAAGACTTTAAGAGGGACAAGAGAGGCGGGTACAGTGGCTCACCTGGCCAACATGGTGAAACCGCATCTCTACTAAAAATACAAAAATTAGCCGGGCATGGTGGCAGGTGCCTGTAATCCCAGCTACTCAGGAGGCTGGGGCAGGAGAATCACTTGAACCTGGGAGGCAGAGGTTGCAGTGAGCCGAGATCGTACCATTGCACTCCAGCCTGGGCAACGAGTAAACTCTATCTCAAAAAAAAAAAAAAAGAAGGACAGGAGAAACCTTTTCGTTGTTGTTGGTGGTCAGGCTGGTCTCAAACTCCCGACCTCAGGACCGCAGGTGATCCACCCGTCGTGGCCTCCCAAAGTGCTGGGATTGCAGGCATGAGCCACCACACCTGGCCGAGAAACTTTTAAAACATGCCTGCAAAACAGTCTTACCATAAAGAGCACAATAAGAACCCTAGGTCTTTCTATGGGAAATACATGAGAGATGATGAAGTATGAAGCTGGGGTCCTGAGATTGGAGCACAGAGGCTCTGACAGGCCATGGTTCCCTGTCCACTGGACTGTTCCAGAAATTGGATGAGATAAAGCATACTTGCGAGACATTACACTTAGTCATTTGGAAATGTTACACTTTGAGAAAATTCTCTTTTTTTTTCATTCCTATCTAGTTCCTCTTTGGAACCCATGCAGCTTTCCCTGATAACATGTTCGCAGTGTATGAGGAAGGTGGGGCTCTGGGGCTTCCAGCAGATTGAATCATCCATGACTGACCTGGATGCATCCTTTGGCCTGACCAGCTCCCCGATCCCAGGCCTTGAGGGGCGACCAGAGCGCTTACCTCTGGTGCCTGAATCTCCTCGGAGGATGATGACGCGGAGCCAGGATGCCACTTTCTCCCCAGGCTCAGAGCAGGTATGCACTTAGCTTGTTTGGGGTGGACTTTTAAACAACATTCTTGGCAAAAGTGTTATTGGTAGGCCGGGCGCGGTGGCTCAAGCCTGTAATCCCAGCACTTTGGGAGGCCGAGACGGGCGGATCACAAGGTCAGGAGATCGAGACCATCCTGGCTAACACAGTGAAACCCCATCTCTACTAAAAAAATACAGAAAACTAGGCGGGCGCCTGTAGTCCCAGCTACTCCGGAGGCTGAGGCAGGAGAATGGCGTGAACCCGGGAGGCGGAGCTTGCAGTGAGCTGAGATCCGGCCACCGCACTCCAGCCCAGGCGACAGAGCAAGTCTCCGTCTCAAAAAAAAAAAAAAAAAAAAGGCCGGGCGCGGTGGCTCAAGCCTGTAATCCCAGCACTTTGGGAGGCCGAGACGGGCGGAGCACGAGGTCAGGAGATCGAGACCATCCTGGCTAACACGGTGAAACACCGTCTCTACTAAAAAATACAAAAAAAAAAAAACTAGCTGGGCGAGGTGGCGGGCGCCTGTGGTCCCAGCTACTCGGGAGGCTGAGGCAGGAGAATGGCGTAAACCCGGGAGGCGGAGCTTGCAGTGAGCCAAGATCCGGCCACTGCACTCCAGCCCCGGCGACAGAGCAAGACTCCGTCTCAAAAAAAAAAAAAAAAAAAAGTATTATTGGTAGAAAGTTGGAAATTAATTTAGGTGGATAGGCTTCACTTCCCACTACATTGGTCACAATATCACGTAGTGTTTCTGTTCACTAATGGAGAAGCTAAATTCAGCCAGACCCGGTGGCTCACGCCTGTAATCCCAGCACTTTGGGAGACTGAGGCAGGTGGATCACTTGAGGTCAGGAGTTCGAGACCAGCCTAGCCAACATGGTGAAACCCCGTCTCTACCAAAAATGCAAAAATTAGCCAGGGGTGGTGGTGGGCGCCTGTAATCCCAGCTACTTGGGAGGCTGAGGCAGGAGAATCACTTGAACTTGGGAGGCAGAGGTTGTAGTGAGCCAAGATCGCCTCACTGCACTCCAGCCTTGGAAACAAAGCGAGATTCTGTCTCAAAAAGAAGAAGATTAAAGAAAGAAGTATCATTAATATCATTTGTGTAATTCCATTATCTCCCCTTTCCTTCAGGCTGAAAAGAGCCCTGGTCCCATTGTCTCTCGAACTCGGAGCTGGGACTCTTCCAGTCCTGTTGACCGTCCTGAGCCAGAGGCTGCTAGCCCCACCACCAGAACTCGCCCAGTGACCCGAAGCATGGGAACAGGAGACACCCCTGGCCTGGAGGTACCATCTAGCCCTCTGCGGAAAGCCAAACGAGCTCGCCTCTGCTCCTCCAGCAGTTCGGTGAGTCCACCGCGCATGTAGCAGTGGCTGAGCAGAAACAGCATGTTGGGCTTTCCCTGGGCAGCACGGAGAAGCAGGCATGAGCCCTTCCATGGTCCAGTGCAAAAAGTAGACCCTGTGAATAAGTTTAAAGTTGGGTGACCAAAGGGGAAAAATGTCAGTCATGTTTTTTGCTCCTTTTTGCTCCTTTGGGGTGGATTCTGGAGAAATAATAGATATTTCAGGCAAATGGAACAGCAGTGTGATACAGGGACAAACCTGATATGGCAGTGGTCCCCAACCTTTTTGGCACCAGGGACCGTTTTCGTGGAAGACCATTTTTCCACGGACCAGGGTTGGGAGGATGGTTTTGGGATGATGTAAGCACATTACATGTATTGTGTACTTTATTTCTATTATTAT
The DNA here is from genome assembly GCF_049350105.2 of Macaca mulatta. Classification (NCBI taxonomy): domain Eukaryota; kingdom Metazoa; phylum Chordata; class Mammalia; order Primates; family Cercopithecidae; genus Macaca; species Macaca mulatta. The sequence continues at coordinate 169,702,594 of NC_133408.1, read as the reverse complement.
TATATTGTAATGTATAATGAAATAATTATACAACTCACCATAATATAGAATCACTGGGAACCCTGAGCTTGTTTTCCTGCAACTAGATGATCTCATCTGGGGGTGATGGGAAACAGTGACAGACATCAGGTGTCAGACTCTCATAAGGAGCCCGAAGTCTAGATCCCCCACATGTGCACTTCACAGTAGGGTTCCTGTTCCTGTGAGAATCTAATGCCACTGCTGATCTGACAGGAGGCAGAGCCCAGGTGGTAATGCAAACAATGGGGAGCGGCTGTAAATTCAGATGAAGCTTTGCTTGCCTGCCTGCTGCTCACCTCCTGCTGTGCGACCTGGTACCTATCCATGGCCTGGGGGTTGGGTATCCCTTATCCCTTGTGATAAAGTGTAGCTTGTTTAACACAAAAGGAGTGAAAAAAAATAAAGAAAATGCGAGGAAAATGTATAGGCAAAGTTTAAAGGAGAGCATAAACACTCGAAGTATAGTTAGTTGTGAGATTCTGGACTTAATGACTAGTAGCAGTGTCTCCCTGAACTTACCTAGCGTCTACCCATGAATGCTATTTCTTTTTCTCCTTCCTCAGGACACATCTTCCCGAAGCTTCTTTGATCCCACCTCTCAGCATAGAGACTGGTGCCCTTGGGTGAATATCACACTCGGCAAAGAAAGCAGGGAGAATGGTGGAACTGAACCAGATGCCAGCGCCCCAGTAGAGCCAGGCTGGAAAGCAGTGCTGACCATCCTCTTGGCCCACAAACAGTCTAGCCAGCCAGCTGAAACGGACTCCATGGTGAGATAAGCCATTGCCTGTGTGTGGGCAGCACTTGCTGTGTATAGGAGGAGGAGCAGAGGCTGGTCCTGTAATTAGCACCCTGCCTGCCTTCAGCTCCCATACATCAAGTTATTTGGGTTTGTTTGTTTGTTTGTTTGTTTTCTGAGATGGAGTTTCGTTCTTGCCCAGGCTGGAGTCCAATGGTGCGATCTCAGCTCACTACAACCTCCGTCTCCTGGGTTCAAGCAATTCTCCTGCCTTAGCTTCCCAAGTAGCTGGGATTACAGGTGCCTGCCACCATGCCTGGCTAATTTTGTATTTTTTAATAGATGGGGTTTCGCCATGTTGGCCAGGCTGGTCTCAAACTCCTGACCTCAGGTTATCCACCGGCCTCGGCCTCCCAAAGTGCTGGGATTACAGGCATGAGCCACCATGCCCAGCTTACACATCAAGTTAGACTCATTCTGCTTTAGTCCTAGGGAATAGGCATAGAACCTGTTCGTCTTTCTGCAGTTTAGCATATGGCATTCCATCAAGTTCTGATAAATTATTTTGTTCTCCTAAATAAAATGACTCCAAGTAGAAAAGGAGTACAGAAACAGAAATAGATGAATAGGCAGCTGCTCCGGCCTCATGTTGCAGACAGCTGCTTTTTCTTTCAGTTGCTATCACTTGCACTTGGAGCCTGGCCAGTTAACTTAGCTGTTTGGAGCACTGGGCTCTGACACCAAAATGATGGTTTCATTCCACACGCCGGGCACATTACTCTGTTCTACAGCCCAGACTGTGACTCTGCTAGCCATTGCAGCCATGACTGCTATGGGTTACAAATGTGGGTGACAACTGAGAAGAAAAGTCAAGTGTTTGCTCTGTTTAAAGATTGGAAGTGATAGGCTGGGCAATACAGAATCATGAAAACTGGGTTCTCTCCTTGGCTGGCTCACTCCCAGATTTTCCTTGTAGCTTGTAACAATTTCTGACCTGTATAACTTTCAAGGACAAAGTAAAATACTTGTCAGCAGATATTTACGAGCAGCACTCCTAGATTCATGGTTTTCTAGGGTTACAGGATTCCACTGGAGGGAACTATTGTAATGCTAAAAGTCCAACAATGCATGGCGGCGTGGTGGCTCACACCTGTAGTCCTAGCACTTTGGGAGGCCAAGGTGAATGGATCACCTGAGGTCAAGAGTTTGAGACCAGCCTGGCCAACATGGTGAAACCCCGTCTCTACTAAAAATATAAAAAAAAAAAATGAGCCGGGTGTGGTGGCAGGCACCTATAATCCCAGCTACTTGGGAGGCTGAGGCTGGAGAATCACTTGAACCCAGGAGGCGGAGGTTGCAGTGAGCCGAGATCGTGCCATTGCACTCCAGCCTGGGCTTCAGAGAGAGACTCTGTCTCAAAAAAAATAATAATAAAAATAAATGTATATTAGTACCCTCAGTAAATATGCAGGTGAAGGTTTTCCAAGTTTTCACAGAAAAAAAAAAAAATCTGCATTTCTCTACCTAGATCTTCAGAAACTAGTACATTGGCAGTTTTCAATAAGACTCCTCTCTCTCACTGCCATATGAAAAAGAAAGCCCATGGGGTTTTGTTTTTGTTTTGTAGTGGGAAAAGTTGGCCTCATAATTGGCCCTGGATTCCAGGACTTTTAAGATCTTTTTTTGTCTTTTTTGTGGGTAGTGTCTTTTAACCTTCTGACAGCTGCTGCGACTGGATGCTAGAAAGCTTAATGAGACGGTGTGGTAAAGGATCCTGATGTTTGAAAAAAAAGTATATACCAAGGCCAGGTGCAGTGGCTCATGCCTGTGATCCCAGCACTTTGGGACTCTGAGGCAGGGGGTCACCTGAGGTCAGGAGTTCGAGACCAGCCTGGCGAACATGGCAAAACCCCGTCTCTACTGAAAATACAAAAATTAGGCAGGCCTGTTGGCATGCACCTGTAGTCCCAGCTACTACAGAGGCTGAGGCAGGAGAATCGGGAGGTGGAGGCTGCAGTGAGCCAGGATCGCGCTACTACACTCCAGCCTGGGCAACACAGTGAGACTCCCTTTCAAAAAAAAGAAAAATGTGTATACTATTTTTTCAACTCATGTTTCTTTCAACTTTGTCATTCTATTAACTAAATTTCCCTCAGTCATTAGTAAGAGTTCAAACTTTTTCCTCCTGGAACTTATTGAAACATCCTCAAAGAGGATAGATTTTTTAAAAACTGAAAGTGAAAGTGGGCCGGGCGTGGTGGCTCATGCCTGTAATCCCAGCACTTTGGGAGGCCGAGGAAGGCAGATCACGAGGTCAGGAGATCGAGACCATCCTGGCCAACATGGTGAAATTCCATCTCTACTAAAAATACAAAAATTAGCAGGGCATGGTGGCACATGCCTGTAATCCCAGCTACTCAGGAGGCTGAGGCAGGAGAATCGCTTGGACCAGGGAGTCGGAGGTTGCGGTGAGCCGAGATCGCACCACAGCACTCCAGCCTGGGCGACATTGAACATGTCATATGAGAAACTGGAGGTAACTGTGGATCATCTTGCTGGACATTCTTTGCACTCTCACTGAAGCCCTTTCTGCGTGGAGCATTTGCTCTTTATTGTGACGCTCAAAGGCAGACAGAACCAAGTGTTCTGATTCACCAAGAGCTTTTGTCCCCTAAGGAATTACTTTGTCTCCCTTTACCACCATTTCTCAGAATCTCAGAGTACTTCATTGGCATAATCAGATGGCAGTGAGATTCTTCCTATTACTAGCACTGCTGGCTAAAACATAAAGCTGTGAAGACCAAGGCCAGAGCTTAAACTCACAGGGGTCATTCAACTCTGTTTTTATTACTTGGCCTTGGTTTATACTGTTAACCTCAGCTAGGCATCACATAAGTATAAATGCTTATTCACAAGAAATAATGAACTAGGGCCAATTCAGCATCATGAATGAAAAACCAGTGCAAAACATGTCATGCAGTAACGGCAAGTCAGAAGTGTCATCCACAAGTACAAAGATGAGGACAGACACAGATGCCTGACGGGAGGATACGTGCCGTGTCTTAGAGGCTCAGAGTGTGTTAACAGGAGTCTGACAGTAGAACATCAGCCCCTCGATCTTTAGTCTGACTTTAGGTATACATTATATATAGCATACTACAAAGTGAATTTTTACTCAGTCCTAGACATATCCAGATCATTGGGGGACAAATGATTTATCCTTTGTCTCTATCAAAGAACCTAATCACTAATAATAAGCTTTTCTGCCTACAGAGTCTCTCTGAGAAATCAAGGAAAGTATTCCGAATATTTCGGCAGTGGGAATCTCTATGCTCATCCTGAAGATATTCTAGCCCCTTCCTGGAGAGAGTTGGAACGCGAGTGACTTTTGGAAACATTAAGGCTGAGTTCCTTTTGGTCAGCTGACGCTAAGTTTTTCCTGTTCCGGGTTAATCCTAAGGAGCCCCTGCCATAGCAAAGGCAGGGAGTGTCAACGGTCTGCATCTGGCTGAGGGAGACCCGTTTCCTTTCAGGGATGTGGACAGGGTAAGGGCAGCAAGCCTGATTCTGTTGAAGGAGTGCGGGGTTAACAGACCAGAAGGAGGACTAAGGACCTGACCACCCATTTCAGCATCTTCAGTGTGGGGTGGTGTTCTGAGGACTCTTCTATCCCAGGAGTATGACAGCGTGTATTAATAAAATATTTGCTAAGATTCTCCTTGTTGGAGAACTGTTTTCCCCCTTGCCTTGTGGGCCGGAGACAACGTCAGTGGAACATTCGACTTTTGATTTTCAGATTGGCTGCGAAGCCTAAAATTTGTGATTCCAGTCAAGGAGGTATAATCTTCCCTAAACCAAAAAAGCAAGATGATTTTCATTATGCCACCAGGAAATTTCCTGGTATGTTATAGTGAATGGTAAGCTGATAATTTTCTCCTTGCTTTGATGGTAACAGAATAAAACAGTGTAATGGGGAGGAAGACACTTCAGAAGAGACCCCTCTCCATGTGCCATTGAATGCATGACTCCCGCAGTTGGGCTTCCCCAAGAATCACTGCTTTTGGGGGATCATCAGTTTTTGTGGTAGAGAAGGTTGACCCTGAACTGCCCACTGATAGAGTAACCATGACCTAGCAAAGGCTAGAAAGTGATTATTTTCTGATATGCCATGTTTTTAGTCACTGAGATTGTTTTATTTTATACTTTTGTACTGAAGTATTTTAAAGAAAATAACAGACATAATATTTTACTCACAGTTTAATCTCTAAAAAATAGAACCTAGGCCAGGTGTGGTAGCTCACGTCTGTAATCTAGCACTTTGGGAGGCCAAGGCGGGTGGATCACTTGAGGTCAGCAATTCAAGACCAGCCTAGCTAACATGGTGAAACCCCATCTTTACTAAAAATACAAAAATTAGCCGGGCGTGGTGACAGGTGCCTGGAGTCCCAGCTACTGGAGAGGCTGAGGCAGGAGAATCATTTGAACCCAGGAGGTAGAAGCTACAGCGAGCCGAGATCATTCAGTGTACTCCAGCCTGGGTGACGGAGCGAGACTCCGTCTCATTTTATATATATATATATATCTTTTCTCCTACATATTACACCCAACAAAAATTAATAATCCAACCGGGCGTGGTGGCTCACGCCTGTAATCCCAGCACTTTGGGAGGCCAAGGTGGGCAGATCACCTGAGGTCAGGAGTTCAAGATCAGCCTGGCCAACGTGGTGAAACCCTGTCTCTACTAAAAATACAAAAATTAGCCAGATGTGGTGGTGCACACCTCTAATCCCAGCTACTTAGAAGGCTGAGGCAGGAGAATCGCTTGAACCCGGGAGGTGGAGGTTACAGTGAGCTATCACACCATTGCACTCCAGCCTGGCCAACAGAGGGAGACTCTGTCTCAAAAAAAATAAAGGGGGCAGATCACCTGGGGTCAGAAGTTCAAGACCAGCCTGACCAAAATGGAGAAACCCCATCTCTACTAAAAATACAAAATTAGCTGGGTGTGTTGGCGCATGCCTATAATCCCAGCTACTCGGTAGGCTAAGGCAGGAGAATCGCTTGAACCTGGGAGGCAGAGGTTGCGGTGAGCCGAGATCGTGTCATTGCACTCCAGCCTGGGCAAAGAGCGAAACTCTGCCTCGAAATAATAATAATAATAATAATAATCCCTGAATATCATCTAATACTACCTAGTCTATATTCAAAATTCCTGATTGTTCCAAATACATTGTTTACATCTGAGTTGCCCAAACCAGGACACGATCATGAATTGCGTAACTCGTTTTAATCTAAAGGGCAGTCTTTTCTTTCATGCATGTCAGATTTTAAATTGGTCATTTTTCAGTCTTAGCTTTTAAAAGGTAAAATCTCTCCTACACCAATCTTTTATCGGTGGACGAAGCCAGGTGGAGGCTGTCTAGGTGGTTTTATCGGTGGACGAAGCCAGGTGGAGGCTGTCTAGGTGGCTTTTCTAGGTGTGTTCTCTTACCTTAGGCCATGGTAAGTGGTTCGTTTATTGTTGGTCTCCAGGTCTCTCTTAGGAGACTAGAAAGGAGACCTCAAGTCTCTCCACTACCGTTTTTAATTTATACTCCCCGCAAAAGTATTTCCACTTATTTAAAATAGACAAGACTCCACATTTTTTTTTTATCGATATGTATTTTGAAATCATAGATTGGGAACGGTGGCTTACACTTGTAATCCCAGCACTTTGGAAGGCCAAGGGGGGCAGATCATCTGAGGTCAGGAGTTCAAGACCAGTCTGGCCAACATGGCAAAACCCCATCTCTACTAAAAATACAAAAATTAGCCGGGTATGGTGGCGTGCACCTGTAATCCCAGCTACTCTGGAGGAAGAGTCAGGAGAATCGCTTGAACCCCGGGGGCAGAGGCTGCAGTGAGCCCAAGATTGCCGCCATTGCACTCCAGCCTCGACGTCAGAGCAACAGTCCAGGTCAAAAAATAAAAATAAAATAAAATCATAAATGGAAGCAGAGGCCAGGCATGATGCCTCATGCCTATAATCCCAACACTTTGGGAGGCTGAGGCAGGAGGATCACTCGAGTCTAGGAGTTCAAGACCAGCCTGGGCAACAAGGAGAAACCCTGTCTTACGAAAAATAGAAAAAAATTAGTGAGGTATGGTGGCTTTCACCTGTAGTCTCAGCTACTCAGGATGCTGAGCTGGAATGATCTCTCGAGCCTGGAAAGGCAGATTGCAGTGAGCTGAGATCACGCTGCTGCACTCACTCCAGCCTGGGCAACAGAGTGAGACCCTGTCTCAAAATAAAAATAAATTGAAGCAGATTGAGACTGTGTAATTCAAGAAACATTCTCTTTCATGTGTGAGGCACTGTGCTAGCCCTTATAGATGAATGACTACCTAGTTTTCTGCCTCTAAGAAGTGTACAGGCCAGGCCAGAAGACACACTGGAATATAAATGTTGCACAGGACAAACTGCTAAATGCTCTAGTCTAGGAGAGGTATAAAAAAGGAAGAAGTTAATGGTCACATATCACTGGGAAGAGCTTTGAGGAAGGTGTAGATTTGAGCTGGTCCTTGGAGATGAGTGGGAGATGTAGGCTCCATGAGAACAGGGACTTTGTCCTGGTTTTAATCTCAGCACTCGAAACAGTGCCTGACACGTGATAGACCCTCAGTTAAAAATATGCACATCCGAGACTGAGGGAGCCGCATGTAAGATATGTTCCAGGAAGAGCAGGTATTCTGCTGTGGCTAGAACTCTGTGTTGAGTAGAAAAGAAAGGAAAAGAAAATGGAAGTTGGGCCAGATTAGAGACTTGTATGTTATACTCAGGAGTCTGGACTTGATTCTATAGGGAAAGAGAAACTCTTAAAGAATATTTGGGGCTGGGCGTGGTGGTTCATGCCTGTAATCCCAGCAAACTAGTCCCAGTTTGAAATATGCTTTCAAACATACTCATTCCAGTTTAATCACGTAATGGGGTGTTCTCAGATGGGACTGAGTGCATGAGCTTCCTTTCCCAAAGCACCTGTTCTCTTCTACACCCCAGACATCCTTTTAACCCCAGGCCCTATTCATTCGTCTTATGGTTTGTTCCTGTAAAGGTTTTTAGTTTGGCCTTTCTAGGAACCTAGTCTTCCCGATTTGATTCTTTATTTGAATTTTTTTTTTTTTTTTTTTTTTTGACACAGAGTCTTGCTCTGTTGCCCAGGCTGGAGTGCAGTGGTGTGATCTTGGCTCACTGCAACCTCTGCCTCCTGGGTTCAAGTGATTCTCCTGCCTCAGCCTCCCGAGTAGCAGGGATTACAGGCACAAGCCACCATAGCCTGCTCATTTTTGTATTTTTAGTAGAGACAGGGTTTCGCCATGTTGGCCAGGCTAGTCTCAAACTCCTGACCTCAAGTGATCTGCCTGTCTCAGCCTCCCAAAGTGCTAGGATTACAGGCGTGAGCCACCAGGCCTTGCCTGAATTTTTTTTTTTCCTTTTATTAGAGCCCTTTAAAGAAGATAATTGCCTGAAATTTCATTTTTGTTACTTGACTGTCCACAAAGGTAGCATTATAAGTCGGCATTCTAAGGAATTTTTCCACCTGTGTTAGCCACATTAGGTAGCTTAGAAGGATCCTGTGTGATTTCTGTGTTGTTTCCTGCTGGTAAATAGAACTTCGGCACCTTCCTCCTGGCCTCCCAGGCCAGCACCTTCTTTTACAGCACTTGGTCAGTGATCAGGACAGGTGGTGGCATTTTGAAGAGCCCTTGCCATTCCAGATTATTCATACCCCATTATGACGGTCCCCCCAACCTTCAGATTCTCCTTTCACTAATTTTCTCCACTAAATCCTCTAGGATTCTGTGTTTTAACAAGGTTGCATTCCCCATTCAAGTGGATTTTGTTTTTACCGAGAAGACTGAAGCTCAAAGACATCTAATAACTAGCTGTCGTATAGCTAGAATGAGGCAGAGCCACACTGAAATCCATCTTTCCCAGCCTTCTGTTCTTTCCATTACGATACAGCTGGGAACAGCTTCCAAGCACTGTGAGTCTATGATTTTCTTTCCCAAGCTCAAAGTTGAGATCTCCCTGTCACGGTAGAAAGGAATATCTTGCAGCCACTCATGGGATACTAGTGCCCAGAACAGTCTTTCCCTTGGCTCCTTTTTGATTTCAGCCAACTTTAATAGACTTAACAGGTGGAGCATTCTCTTTGGGGCTTTCCTCACTTACACTCTTCTGGTTGTGGGTGCCTGAGAGCCCCTTCTGAATCCCTTCCATCCTATTCCATCTTAGCAACAAAAACAGCTGCACACACAGCTTGACCATCGACAAAAGTACAAACTCAGTTTTCCTTTCTATGTTTAGTTTTATTTCTATTCTAGGTTTTCTTTGGCTTTATCCAGCTGCCATCTTGGTCAGTTGGCCCATGCCCTCAGAAGTGAATGCTGCATTTAAACCCTTTAATTAGAGACCATTCATTCCATCTGTATCCCATACTCTCTTTTCTCGTTGCTCCTTGGCTACAGCTGTGGTGGTTATTGTTTTTCTTGCCACAGTGCCTCTCTAGTTGGACTGACTGTTGTGTGGCTGAAGCCAATTATGAAGAGAGGGAAACAGGAACATACAAAGGCCTCTGTGTAGGACAGGTAGGTCATGGAGATTTGGTCACGTATCCACAGATTATCCAACGAGTCAGATAATTACAACAACATACTCTTCAGCTTTCTGTACTCACTTCTTTCTATTAGCCACCTATTGATATCCCAGTAAGCAGATATGGAGGAAAATTGTTTCCTGTAATGGGTCAGTAACAGCCCTCAAAGGGATGGTAGTAGGAACAGAAAATGTGAAGCCTGGAAGGGAATCAAGATTCACCTCCAAGTTCTTCATAGTTCTCATGGGGAAGCCATGATCACAGAGACAAGAAAATCCTTTTTAGCCTCTGTGTCCATTTCTTGGCCAGTCTTGTCCAACCTAACTAGAACCAGTGCAGAAGAAGGAAAGGCACAAAGAATACCTGGACGGCACAGCGGGTTTTGAGCCAATCAGAAGTGATAGCAAAGCCAGGCACAGTGGCTCACGCCTGTAGTCTCAGCACTCTGGGAGGCCGAGGCAGGCGGATCACTTGAGGTCAGGAGTTCAAGACCAGCCTGGCCAACGTGATGAAACCCCATTCCTACTAAAAATACAAAAATTAGCTGGGTTGGCCGGGCGCGGTGGCTCAAGCCTATAATCCCAGCACTTTGGGAGGCCGAGACGGGCGGATCACTAGGTCAGGAGATCGAGACCATCCTGGCTAACACGGTGAAACCCCGTCTCTACTAAAAAATACAAAAAACGCCGGGTGCGGTGGCTCAAGCCTGTAATCCCAGCACTTTGGGAGGCCGAGACGGGTGGATCACTAGGTCAGGAGATCGAGACCATCCTGGCTAACACGGTGAAACCCCGTCTCTACTAAAAAATACAAAAAACTAGCCGGGCGAGGTGGCGGGCGCCTGTAGTCCCAGCTACTCAGGAGGCTGAGACAGGAGAATGGCCCGAACCCGGGAGGTGGAGCTTGCAGTGAGCTGAGATCCGGCCACTGCACTCCAGCCTGGGCGACAGAGCGAGACTCCGTCTCAAAAAAAAAAAAAAAAAAAAAAAATTAGCTGGGCACGGTGATGGGTGCCTGGAGTTCCAGCTACTCGGGAAGCTGAGGCAGGAGAATCACTTGAATCCAGGAGGCGAAGGTTCCGGTGAGCCGAGATCGCACCACTGCACTTCAGCCTGGGCGACAGAATGAGGCTGTATCTCAAAAAAAAAAAAAAAAGGGGGATAGCAAAACCAAGACTGCAGCTGGAGTCTACCTCCTACTGAGAAGCGGGGAATCAGTCTTCAGAAGAACCTCTGAAACTTGATTTTACTACTACTGCAAATAGCTATCTCTTTTAAGTACAGATTGTTTGCCAAGCACTGGTCTAAGCATTTTATCTTATTTAAGCCTCATAGCAGTCCTATGAGGTAGGTATAATTACTGTTCCATTTTTACAAATGAGGAAACAAAAGCATAAGTTAATTACTTTGTTCAGGATCACACAGCCCAGTAAGTGAGGGCCGGGATTCAAACTCAGTCCATCAGCCTCCAAGGCAGACCCCACGGCCTGCCTCTAACCAAAGACATGCATGACGATGTTTAATACCATTGTTACTTGGATTTTTTTTGTTTGTTTTTGTTTTTGTTTTGAGACAGTCTTGCTCTGTTGCCCAGGCTAGAGTGCAATACTGCAATCTCGGCTCACTGCAACCTCTGCCTCCCGGGTTCAAGTGATTCTGCCTCAGCCTCCCTAGTAGCTGGAACTACAGGCACCCGCCATCACGCCCGGCTAATTTTTTATTTTTATTTATGTATTATTTATTTGAGACAGGGTCTCACTCTGTCACCTAGGCTGGAGTACAGTGGCAGGATCTCGGCTCACTGCAACCTCCACCTCCCAGGCTCAAGCCATTCTCCTCCCTCAGCCTCCTGAGTAGCTGGGATTACACGCATGTGCCACTACCGCCTGGCTAATTTTTGTGTTTTTAGTAGAGACGGGGTTTCACCATGTTGGCCAGGCTGGTCTTGAACTCCTGACCTCAAGGATCCACCCGCCTCGACCTCCCAAAGTGCTGGGATTACAGCGGTGAGCCACCACGCCCAGCCTGAGGCCTTTCTTCTGTAGATCCAGAGAAACTAGATGTCAAGGGAAATGCAATTTATCAAATACTAAGTGATAAGAAAATCTCCCCTCCTAAGGATCATGCCATCTCCCAAGTCTCCAAGAGCTGGGGCAAGACACTGTAGCCGACTTGAGAATCAAGTTCAGGTATGAGGCCAGGCGTGGTGGCTTACGCCTATAATCCCAGCACTTTGGGAGGCCAACACAGGCAGATCATTTGAGCCCAGGAGTTCAAGACCAGAGTAGATAACATAGGGAAACCCCGTCTCTACCAAAAAAAAATTAGCCAGGTGTGGTGGTGTCCCAGCTACTCAGGAGGCTGAAGTGGGAGGATCACTTAAGCCTAGGAAGTCAAAACTGCAGTGAGCTGTGATCACACCAGTGCCCTCCAGCCTGGGCGACAGAGCAAGACCCTGTCTCAGGAAAAAAAACAAGTTCAAGAATGTGACCTCAGTGCCAGGCAGGAATGCTAGCAGTACCCACCAAGACCACTAGATGGCCCCCGTGTTCCACATCTGGCTTACCTTGATGGAATTGCCAACACAAGACATCATCATTCTTACTTTGTCCTTATTTTGTTACAGGGTCTCTCCACTAACCCCACTTAAGCTCTACCAAATGCAGTGATGGAAACAGAAAGAGACTGAAAGCATTGGGACAGTCAGCAGAGAGAGAGAGAAATGAGAATGGGTATTTATTGAGGAGACAGAGAAGGAAAAAGTCCTCTAAATTTAAGGTCAGAGTTGGGGCCTTGCATCCAGGAATAGTGGCTCGAGTAGCAAGGATAAGAATCAGATTGAATGGGAAGTCAACCGAAAGGGAAATCCAGGGGACTGTGAGCCATTGGCAGCCACACTGGGACACACGCAGGCCTCCCCAGGTGTCATCCTTTGGCTGATCTCAGCACCCGCACTCAGGGCTGGGCCACCCCAGGGCCAACCTGCACAGTTAGGCAAGCCACTAATGAAGCATGATGATACACTCACAGGGGCATGAGCGGTGTCTCATCACAGCCAGGGCGCCGCCCAGACCCACCAGATGACCCTTTTCTTGCGAGGATTCCCAAGTCTGTGACTAATGCTAATTAACCCTGACTCACTGTAGCACTGAGCACACAGAGGTCATTATCTCCACTGGAAGGAGTGGGGAAACTGAGGTGTGGAGTGGGGAAGCAGCTTTGCTCCATCAGTGTCACCAGGTCAGGAGTTGATCCCTGCCCTTCTCAAAAGCCCGTGAGGCTGTCCTTGGTAATCAGGAGTAGACACTTCCGGCGGGGCTAAGGGTGGAGGGGATAGGGCCTTTCCCCACTGCTGTTTCCATGTGAGTCAGAGTCACAGAGCTGGAAGCAGAGTTGCAGACTACTTGGTCTCATCCCTGAGGAATCTGAAAGCCAGAGTGGGGAGTGAAGGCTAAGATCACACAGCAGGTTGTGGCTGCGCCACGCCTAGAATCCTGAGGCTTCTTGCTGAGTCCCCTTGCACTACAGTCATGACGACAGAGCAGGAGAGAGGGAGTACCCTGTGAGAGTCAGGAGCACCAGCTCACTAGCCAGGAGTGGTGGCATGTGCCTATAGTCCCATTATACTAGGGAGGCTGAAGTGGGAGGATCGCTTGAGCCCAGGAGTTCCAGACTGCAGTGAGCTGTGATTGCACCACTGCACTCCAGTCTGGGTGACAGAGCAAGACACCTTGTTTATAAAAAAGAAAAATAAAGGGGGAAAAAAAATGCACCAGCTCTAGGTCAGGTAGCTTGGCAGGTAGATCTAGCAGGCTGTAGGTTCGATAGCCTGAGTTCAGATCCTGGATTCACTGGTCACCGGCTGTGTGTTTCTGAGCCTGTGACAACCTCAGCTTCCTCATCTGTAAAATAGGGATAATACTAGCAGCTGTGTCACAGGAATGTTTCGAGAATTCATTGACATATGTGAAGTGCTTAGAGCGGGGCCTGGCACATGAGAAGTGCTCAGGAAACATTAGCTGTTTGTTTAAGCTGGCTGTTTGTTAAGCCCAGTCACCTCTCTGGCCGCGTGTCTCCAGTTTACCTGGTCTTTTGGAACTCCTGAAGGAAGGGAGCACCAAAACTGTAGGTGTTGGGATCACGAGAAAGACACGTACCAGTATCTCCTCAGCAGATCGTCCGTGGTCTCAGTAGGGCCCTTTCAGCCCAGCGGCCTCCATGCCACCATCAGACAGCACAGATGCTGGTGGATCAGCTCCAAGCCCAGCTTTAGAGGCATCGGGAAGCACCTTGGCAACAAGACATAAACCAAGATAACCACATTCCTGCCAGTCTCCATGGGCCCTGACTCCGGGCCTGGCAAGGTCACCCTCAGGAAGTGGTGGCACAATGATGACAGGAAAGCTAATGACAGGCATCACCGTGCTGGGCTGAGAATGCTGGCTTGTTTGTCCAGCACAGCTTACCTGAGTCACCCATTGTGGAGCCTGCAGCCACCTGGGCCTGGAGTTGGCCAGCGGGCTGCTTGGAGGCTAGAACACCTTCTGCAGGCTGGATCCGGCTAGGGCCGGCACTTTCTGCCTGTCCCCTCCTCAGAAAGCAGGTCCAGGCAGGTTAGCTCCATAGATCTGGCTCCAAACAGTGAAGAGCCTGGCAGGGCCTGACAGCAGTCCAGAGACACAGAGCCCCCTCTATGGGGAACACAATGTGAACTGAGGCCTCAGAGTGTTTGGAAAATCAGCTCCATGAATCAGAGATGGACCGGGCAGCAGCTTCCCCTTCTCCTCCATCCCACGCCACACCCGTAGCCACTCTCTGTACCCCACTGGTCCTCAGGGGGCCCTGGGCCCTCTTGCCAAGTCCCAGCACTGCCCAGACCCACGCAGCCGGTCAACAGTGACTGGGCTCAACTCCCACTAACTCAACTGGGGGTTTTCCAAAGTGAAATGAGGAACAAAATAGGTGCTATGTTTCACAGTACTAAGTTTTAAAATACTAATAAAATTAGAAAATACTTTTTCAGGCTGGGTGCAGTGACTCACACCTGTAATCCTAACACTTTGGGAGGCTGGGGTGAGTGGATCACATGAGGTCAAGAGTTTGAGACCAGTCTGGCCAACATAGTGAAACCCCGTTTCTACTAAAAATACAAAAATTAGCCGGGCGTGGTGACGGGCGCCTGTAATCCCAGGTACTTGGGAGGCTGAGGCAGGAGAATCGCTTGAACCCGGGAGGTGGAGGTTGTAGCGAGCCGAGATTGCGCCACTGCACTCTGGCCTGGGCGACAAGGCGAGACTCCGTCTCATAAAAAACACAAAAGAAAATACTTTTTCAAAAGGTATAAAAAATTAGAATGAAAGTCCCCTGCCCCTTCTGGCCCTTGAGGGGCTTTCTACTGGAGGGACTGTTTGTGGCACAGTTGGCAAGGACACCCAAGAAGGCCAGAAGGGGATGCCTGTGGGTAGGGACAGGAGGCACAGGAAACAGTGTTTTAAGGTAGTGATCCCACAGGCCTAAGAGGGTGGCTATGTTCCTCCAAGGAGTACTAAAGAGCCGTCATAAAACAGTACTGACCGGGTGCGGTGGCTCACACCTGTAATTCTGGGAGGCCGAGGCAGGTGGATCACTTGAGGTTAGGAGTTCAAGACCAGCCTGGCCAACACAGTGAAACCCCATCTCTACTAAAATTTAAAAAATTAGCCGGGCATGGTGGCATGCACCTGTAATCCCAGCTGCTTGGGAGGCTGAGGCAGGAGAATCGCCTGAACCTGGGAGGCGAAGGTTGCAGTGAGGTGAAATCGCACCGCTGCACTCCAGCCTAAGCAATAGAGTGAGATTCTGTCTCAAAAAAAAAAAAAAAAGAAGACTGTCCTAGGGACTTGAGATATGCAAGCTGTGTGTGCTCAGTGCACACCAATGTGGTGACCTGGCGTTGGGGAGCCCAAGCTGGGATAGGGAGCCTGGCTATCTGGGTGCCCCACCCTGGTAACTGACCTTGGGCAAGTCAGTTTCCATTTCAGTCCCTTTATCTTTATATTTGTTTTTTTTTTGTAGAGACAAGGTCTCACCATGTTGCCCAGGCTGGTCTCAAACTCCTGTGCTCAATGATCCACCCACCTCACCCTCCCAAAGTGCTGGGATTACAGGCATGAGTCACTGCACCCAGCCTTCAGTCTCTTTATCTGTCCAGTGGGGTAGTAACAAGTATCTAACGTTCGGAACAACATTAAGACGTTCAGAACATGTCAAAGAACCTTTGGAAGACGTTTGAAACTCTCTCTCACACCCCCCACATGAGGTGTAACTTGGTTTGGGCATGGGGGGTGCTCCCCCAGGTGGGAACAGTGGCTGGCACCTGAGTTGAGAACAGGATAAGAGCAGAAGACAGAGGTAGCATGGAGAGCCAAGGACCACAGAAGAGTGCTGTGAGAATCAGGCTGCCAGGCACCTAGGCTGTGGGTTGGAAGCAAGAGGGCCATGGGGTGGTGACAGGCAGAGGAAGTCCTTTCTCTCAGCTGCTGCCATCTTGCCTTCTGCAATCCTGTGGGCCCAGCTGGCCTGCCACCCGAGGAGCAGGAGGTTTAGGCTCTGGCTGTGCCCCATCGCTGAGCCGGAAGTGAGCAGCAGAGCCTGCAAACTGTGCAGGACGGGTCACTGCATCCTAGGCAAGGGAGACAAGGCTTTGAGAAAGAAGCCTGATGCTTGCCCCCTTGACTGCCGGAGAGGGAATTTAGTGCCACCCAGGGTCCCCAGATCTTCACCTGTGTCCAAAAGCCAGTCTGTCATGGACAGTCACCATGGTCACCTTATATCAGGTTCTCTGTCTCTGGCTTTGGCTCCTACTAGCTGACCTCGCCTACCTCAAAGTCACTTGAGAGAGCCAAAGCTGCTATGTATCTGGGTGCCCCAAGAAGCTGAGTTCCTTGTCTATGTGGGGATGATAACCCCCTCCCTAAATCAGTGCCCAACCTCATCTGTGCACCCCAAAGCTGCAGTGCACTGTCCAAGTCTCCAAACCATTTGTGAATAGTCAGGTTAGCTTCTGACCCTCACCCCCAAACCCCGGGGACTGAATGGAGACCAAGGATCTACAGGGGAGGGGACATTTTCCTCGTCAGCCATCCTTCCCTCTACCAAGGCTATCCCTCTGCCCTTTCCCTTGGCTCCTTAAGGCAGTTTTAGCTCCTTGGAGCCAGGACATATCCAACATCCCCATTTCAGAAGAAGCTGTTCCTTTTTATTTGCTCATCTGCAAGATCGATTTCATTGTGTTTTCCTGAAATGAAGGAACTGGGTGTCCTAAAGGTATACGGAAGCTTTACACAGGGACAGGATTCCGGTGAGAAGTTGGATTTGATGTTCCCGTTGGTCTCATCAAAAATCTTGGACTCAGCCAGACGTGGTGGCTCACGCTTGTAATCCCAGCACTTTGGGAGGCCGAGACAGGCAGATCACGAGGTCAAGAGATCGAGACCATCCTGGGTAACAAGGTGAAACCCTGTCTCTACTAAAAATACAAAAAATTAGCTGGGCGGGGTGGCGAGTGCCTGTAGTCCCAGCTACTCGGGAGGCTGAGGCGGGAGAATGGCGTGAACCCAGGAGGCAGAGCTTGCAGTGAGCAGAGATTGTGCCACTGCACTCCAGCCTGGGCAACAAAGTGAGACTCTGTCTCAAAAAAAAACAAAAAACAAAAAACTTAGGACTGAGTTTCTACATGTCACATTACGTAAGAGTAGGAGAAATAAGTAAGACACCTGGCCGGAAGTGGTGGCTCACACCTGTAATCCCAGCACTTTGGGAGGCCAAGGGGGACAGATCACAAGGTAAGGAGATTGAGACCATCCTGGCCAACATGGTGAAACCCCGTCTCTACTAAAAATACAAAAAAATTTAGCTGGGCATTGTGGTATGTGCCTGTAGTCCCAGCTACTCGGGAGGCTGAGGCAGGAGAATCACTTGAACCCAGGAGGTGGAGGTTGCAGTGAGCCAAGATCACACCACTGGACTCCAGCCTGGCAACAGAGTGAGACTCCATCTCAAAACCTATCGGAACTTCTCAACCACTCCTCTCTCCTCCACCATATGACTTTCCCATGATGGCAGCCCTGGCATTCAGCAGGTGCCTGGCACTCAGCAGGTGCCTGGCACAGAAGGTGCTCAGGAAATATTTGTTACCTAAATGAACAAATACATGTTTATCACCAATGTAGGAGTTTGTAGGCAGAGCTAACTTTGACTTGCAACCTTGGCCTGGGGACGAGGGCTTCCATTCTGGTCCCTTGAAGAACCTACTTTGACAGGGGTCTGGAAGACATGACTGGCCTCCTCTTGATGACAAGAAGGCAGACCAGCATAGGCAGTGGAAGGGGAAAGCAGCTGGAGATTGAGAAGAGGAAATTTAGGGTTATGTTTAGGCTAAGAAACAAAGAGCAGGACTGTGTGCCCCAGCAAGCATGTGGCCTGATGATAGCATTAGGAAAATTTTGGGCCAGGTGTTGTGGCTCACACTGGTAATCCCAACACTTTGGGAGGCCAAGGCGGGAGGATCACTTGAGTGTAGTTCAAGACCAACCTGAGCAACATAGTGAGGCCCCATCTCTATAAAAAATTTAAAAATTAGCCACTGCACTCCAGTCTGGGTGATAAGAGACCATGTTTCAAAACAAAAAACAAAAAAAACCCACATTTTCATATAACATACCCTTCTATAGCTCCTCTCCATCTCATTTGATGTTCTCAACATGGGAGAGCAAAAAGAGAGAACTTACATGGAAACCCTTGGGTTTTTTTTTTATATCTTGTTTGAGACAGAGTTTCAAAAAAAGATAAAAGCCTTGTCCAAAGACTACAAACTTGTCGCCCAGGCTGGGGTGCAGTGGCGCGATCTTGGCTCACTGCACAACCTCCACCTTCCGAGTTCAAGTGATTCTCCTGCCTCAGCCTCCCGAGTAGCTGGGATTACAGGTGCACACCACCATGCCTTGATAATTTTGTTTTTTTGTTTGTTTTTTGAGACGGAGTTTCACTTGTTGCCCAGGCAGGAGTGCAATGGCATGATCTCGGCTCACTGCAACCTCCACCTCCCAGGTTCAAGTGATTCTCCTGCCTCAGCCTCCATAATAGCTGGGATTACAGGCATATGCCACCACGCGTGGCTAATTTTTTGTATTTTTAGTAGAGATGGGGTTTCTCCACATTGGTCAGACTGGTCTCGAACTCCCAACCTCAAGTGATTTGCCCGCCTCAGTCTCCCAAAGTGGTGGGATTACAGGCGTGAGACACCACACCCAGCCTAATTTTGTATTTTTAGTAGAGATGGGATTTCACCATGTTGGTCAGGTCTCGAACTCCTGACCTCAGGTGATCTGCACGCCTCAGCCTCCCAGAGTGCTGGGATTACAGGTATGAGTCACCGCGCCCAGCCCCCTTGGGTTTTTTTAATTATTAAAATAAGGATACCTAACCTTGTTTGGAGCCTTATAATTCACAAAACCTATACACAAGCATTGTCTCATTTGATCCTATGATACCTCTACAGAATTAGGTCAACAGACATTATTCTCAACTTTCTTTTGCAGATGAGAAAATTTTGAACTGCAGAGTCAGTAAACCAAGTTAGGTCTCTAACCCAGGTCTATCCAACTTAGGGCTCTGTACTCTTTCTGCTATAGTTTACCTTTTATTGATTGCATTAACACTATTACAACTCTACAACCAGTAATTAAATAAAAAGGTAGAGGGTTTTGTTTTTTGGGAGACAGGGTCTTACTCTGGTGCTCAGGCTGGACTGCACTGGTGCAATCATAGCTCACTGCAGCCTCAAACTCCTGGGCTCAAGTGATCCTCCTGCTTTGGCCTCCTGGGTAGCTGGGACTTATAGGACCACAAGCACATACCACCACGCCTGGCAGAAAAAGATTGTTTGAAAAGTATCTTGTAAAACATAAGGCTTTGGTCAGGCACGGAGGCTCACACCTGTAATCCCAGCACTTTGGGAGGCTGAGGCGGGCGATCACCTGAGGTCAGGAGTTTGAGACCAGCCTGGCCAACATGGTGAAACCCCCACCTCTACTAAAAATGCAAAAATTAGCTGGGCATGGTGGCATGCACCTGTAACCCCAGCTACTCAGGAGGCTGAGGCAGGAGAATCACTTGAACCTGGGAGGCAGAGGTTGCAGTGAGCAGAGATCGCGCCATTGCACTCCAGCCAGGGCGACAGAGCAAGACTCCATCTCAAAAAATAAAGAAATAAAAATAAATAAATAAATAAATAATACTAGCCAGGTGTGGTGACAGGTGTCTGTAGTCGCAGCTACTTGGGAGGCTGAGGCAGGAGGATCGCTTGACCCCTGAGATTGAGACTGCAGTGAGCTATGATTGTGCCACTGCACTCCAACCTGGGTGACAGAAAAAAAAAATTGTTTACATTGAGATACAGCATACAGTCAAAGCTACTTCTGGTCCATATGGAATCTGTCTAGCAGAGCAGGGACTGTTTGTATGGTGAGCAACCTGCCCAACTGTATGCACGTGGTGAATTATTGGGGGTGAGGTGGGGAGGCAGCATGAGATTTGAAGTCACAGAATCTGAAGCTTAGTTCCAGTTCTGCCTCTATTATTAGCTTTGTTGCGTTAAGCAAGTCATTTTGCCTCCCGGCATCTGTTTCCATGTCTATGCATCTCAGACGTTAATTATACTGTTCCCTTCATCAGAGTATTTTGAGACTTAAGTGAGGTAAGATGCTGGATGAATGCTGTTGTTTTACAGATGAGGAAAGACTTGCCCAAAGTCACGCAGCCAGTGAATGGCAGAGCTGGGACTCACATCCAGCTCTCCTGGCTGGAGGTCAGCTCTCTTTCTACCACGTTTGCATTTCATACATCTAGTTGGTGGTCTACAAACTTTTTGGGGAAGTGTATTATTCTTTTTTCTTTCTTTTTTGAGATGGAGTCTTGCTGTTGTCGCCCAGGCTGACATACAGTGGCATGATCTCGGCTCACTGCAACCTTCGCCGGGGAAGCCTATTATTATTATTTTTTTTTTTTTGAGACAGAGTCTCGCTCTGTCACCCAGGCTGCAGTGCAATAGCACTATCTCAGCTCACTGCAATATCTGCCTCACAGGTTCAAGCGATTCTCCTGTCTCAGCCTCCTGAATAGCTGAGATTACAGGCAAGCGCCACCACACTTGGCTAATTTTTATATTTTTAGTAGAGATGGGGTTTTTACCATGCTGGCCAGGCTGGTCTCCAACTCTTGACCTAAGGAGTTCCGCCAGCCTCGGCCCCGCAAAGTGCTGGGATTACAGGCATGAGCCACCGCGCTCAGCCTATTATTCTTAATTGTTTTGTTTTGTTTTTGGTGGGGATGGCTATGAGTTGTGGGTAAGTACTTCAGAGAAGGAGTTACTGGTGATCAGGCATTTCCCTTAGATTTCTAGTATAGCTCATCATCCGTCCAACACCCGTGCTCCTTTCTGCCTTCCCAAAATGACTGGGATAGGCTTGTTTTTGTTGTTTTTGAGACAGAGTCTCGCTCTGTCACGCAGGCTGGAGTGCAATGGCATGATCTTGGCTCACTGCAACCTCTGCCTTGTGGGTTCAGGCGATTCTCCCGTCTCAGCCTCCCAAGTAGCTGGGATTACAGGCGCCCGCCGCCACACCTGGCTAATTTTTTGTATTTTAGTAGAGACGGTGTTTCACCTTGTTGCCCAGGCTGGTCTCGAACTCCTGAGCTCAAGTAATCCACCTGTCTCAGCCTCCCAAAGTGCTAGGATTACAGGCATGAGCCACCGTGCCTGGCCAGGGGTTGGCTTGTTTACACACTCCCCTGCATTGGCAGGTAAGGGACATTCAGCATCATATCTATTGATATGATACTCATATCTACTGTATTTACCCTATGGGCAGAGGTAAATGTGCAGCCCTCACCTGGCTTCAGGGCTGGAATTTTGCAGAGTGGATATCAAAGGACCTGCATGGTCCTCTTCATTCACCCTTGTTCACCAAAGGGTGACTGGGTGCCAGTTCACAGAGAGGAGGAAGATATGAGAAAGAGCATACCTGAGGGAAAGTCAAGTGTTTCAAATGGGGCTGGGTGTGGTGGCTCAGGCCTGTAATCCGAGCATTTTGGGAGGCCAAGCTGGGTGGATCACTTGAGGTCAGGAGTTCGAGATCAGCCTGGCCAACATGGTGAAACCCCATCTCTACTAAAAATGCAAAAATTAGCCAGACATGGTGGCACATACCTGTAATCCCAGCTACTCAGGAGGCTGAGGCAGGATAATTGCTTGAACCCAGGAGGCAGAGGCTGCTCAGTGAACAGAGATCACACCACTGCACTCCAGCCTGGGCAACAGAACGAGACTCTGTCTCAAAAAAAAGTTTCAATTGGATCATAGTTAACTTTGAGATATTCATTAGAAATTCATGGCTGGGCGCGGTGGTTCATGCTTTAATGCTAGCACTTTGGGAGGCCAAGGCGGGTAGATCACCTGAGGATCAGAGTTTGAGACCAGCCTGGCCAACATGGTGAAACCCTGTCTCTACTAAAAATACAAAAATTAGCTGGGCGTGGTGGAGGGTGCCTGTAATCCCAGCTACTCGGGAGGCTGAGGCAGGAGAATCACTTGAACCTGGGAGGCAGAAGTTGCAGTGAGCCAAGATCGTGCCACTGCACTTCAGCCTGACTTCGGCAAGACTCCGTCTCAAACAAACAAACAAAAAAAGAAATTCAAGGCAAGATATTAGGAAAGCACTCAATGCCATGGGGTTCATCATTCTGTTATCTTTACTTTTGCATATATTTAAATTTTTCCATAATACAAATTAAAATTTTAAAAAGAAAGCAGTTCAGCATATGAGTGTGCAGCTTCAGGAAGAAGATGCATTAGAGATGGAAACTTGGAGATCTCTGAGTACACTTGTTATTAAAGTCATGGCCTGAGGATGTCACCTACGAGAATTAAGGGACCAAGCCCAGGGACTCCTGACATTACAGATTCAAAAGACAGACCAGGTAGCCGGGCGCGGTGGCTCACCCCTATAATCCCAGTGCTTTCACTTGAGGTCAGAAGTTCAATACCAGCCAGGCCAAGATGGCAAAACCCCGTATTTAAAAAAAAATAAAATAAGTACAAAAGTTAGCCGGGCGTGGTGGCGGGTGGTGCCTGTCATCCCAGCTATTCAGGAGGCTGAGGCAGAAGAATCGCTTGAACACAGGAAGCAGAGGTTGCAGTGAGACTAAATCGCTCCATTGTGCTCTAGCCTGGGCAACAGAGTGAAATCCTGTTTTTTTTTTTTTAAAAAAGAAGAAGTAGCCCGTGGATACTTTTTTGGGGTTTTTTTGTTTTTTTTTTCTTTTTCAGACGGAGTCTCACTCTTATCCCCCAGGCTGGAATGCAGTGGCATGATCTCAGTTCACTGCAACCTCTGCCTTCCGAATTCAAGCGATTCTCCTACCTCAGCTTCCCGAGTAGCTGGGACTACAGGTGCACACCACCATGCCTGGCTAATTTTTTGTATTTTAGTAGAGACGGGGCTTCACCATGTTGGCCAGGCTGGTCTCAAACTCCCGACCTTGTGATCCATCCAGCTCGGCCTCCCAAAGTGCTGGGATCATAGGCGTGAGCCACTGCACCCGGTCAATAGTTTTGAGACTACAGAAATATCCCATCCCTCATCAAACCTCCCTCCCTGATTTAGCTTTCACTGACCATTCTTCCTTCAGTCATTTTTTAGTATGATGGGCTTTTTTTTCTTACTTGTAGCCCAAAGCATAACTAACATATCTGATTAAATGTTTAGAATAAGGCTGGCTGTGGTGGCTCACACCTGTAATCCCAGTACTTTGGATCATGTGAGGTCAGGAGTTCAAGACCAGACTGACCAACATGGTGAAACCCTGCCTCTACTAAAAATACAAAATTAGCCAGGGCCAAGTGCAGTGGCTCACGCCTGTAATCTCAGCACTTTGGGAGGCCGAGGCAGGCAGATCACGAGGTCAGGAGTTTGAGACCAACCTGACCAACATGGAGAAACCCCATCTCTACCAAAAATACAAAATTAGCCGGGCATGGTGACGCGTGCCTATAATCCCAGCTACTTGGGAGGCTGAGGCAGGAGAATCGCTTGAACCTGGGAGGCGGAGGTAGTGGTGAGCCAATATTGCACCATTGCACTCCAGCCTGAGCAACAAGAGCGAAACTCTGTCTCACACAAAAAAAAAAAAGAGCCAGCTGTGGTGGTACATGCCTATAATCCCAGCAACTTGGGAGGCTGAGACAGGAGAACTGCTTAAATCCAGGAGGAGGAGGTTGCAGTGAGCTGAGATTGCGCCACTGTACTCCAGCCTGGGTGACAGAGTGAGACTGTCTCAAGAAAAAAAAAAAAAAAGTTAGCCAGGTATGGTGTTGAACACCCGTATAACCAGCTACTTGGAGGCCGAGGATAGAGGATTGCTTGAGCCCAGGAGAGCAAGGCTCCAGTGAGCCATGATTGTACCACTACACTTCAGCCTAGGTGACAGACTGAGACCCTGCTCAAAAAAAAAAAAAAAAAAAAAAGAGGCCGGGCGCGGTGGCTCAAGCCTGTAATCCCAGCACTTTGGGAGGCCGAGACGGGTGGATCACGAGGTCAGGAGATCGAGACCATCCTGGCAAACACGGTGAAACCCCGTCTCTACTAAAAAATACAAAAAACTAGCCGGGCGAGGTGGCGGGCGCCTATAGTCCCAGCTACTCAGGAGGCTGAGGCAGGAGAATGGCGTGAACCCGGGAGGCGGAGCTTGCAGTGAGCTGAGATCCGGCCACTGCACTCCAGCCCGGGCAACAGAGCGAGACTCCGTCTCAAAAAAAAAAAAAAAAAAAAAAAAAGTACAGCCTGGTCCTTTCAAGCTAAAAGGAAATGCATTCTAAATGGGACTAGGGAGGAGTCAGCCTTCCATCAGGGTGGCAGAATAAGAGTGCCAATTTCTGTCTAGCTGAAGGCCTGGGACCTTCTGGCAGGTAAGGCCTGAGAGCTTTGGAGGTACAAGTGGGGACTCAGGGTGCCACCCTCTGACGAGCTCTTGTTTTCTTTATAAGAAGATTTCTTCTCACTTTTCTTTGTCATTTTTCTTTGTCTCTCATCTCCACACCTACGTTTCTAACCACCTCCTCGATGTTTCCATCTGGATGCCCTGTTGTCACCTCGAGCTCAGTATGACCAGAAGCTACCTCCTGTTCCTGTCAGAGTTGTTGTTGTTGTTGTTGTTTTGAGACGGAGCCACTCTGTCGCCCAGGCTGGATGGAGTACAGTGATGTGATCTCAGCTCACTGCAATCTCCACCTCCTGCTTTCAAGAATTCTCCTGCCTCAGCCTCGCAAGTAGCTGGGATTACAGGTGCCCACAACCACACCTGGCTAATTTTTGTATTTTTAGTAGAGACGGAGTCTCAGCATGTTGGCCAGGCTGGTTTCGAACTCCTGACCTCAAGTGATCCGCCCGCCTCAGCCTCCTAAAATGCTGGGATTACAGGCATGAACCACTGCCCCCATCTAGTGTGTGTGTGTTTTTTTTTTTCTTTTTTTTTTTTGAGACAGAGTCTCACTCTGTTGTCCAGGCTGGAGTGCAGTGGAGCCATCACAGTTCACTGCAGCATCGGTTCACTGCCACCTCCAAGTTCATGTGATCCTCCCACCTCAGCCTCCTGAGTAGCTGGGACCACAGGCGTGCAACACCACGCCCAGCTAATTTTTGTATTTTTTGTAGGGACAGGGTCTCACTATATTGCCCAGGCTTGTCTCAAACACCTGGGCTCAAGTGATCCTCCCACGTCAGCCTCCCAAAGTGCTGGAATTATAGGCATGAACCACCGCTCCCAGCCAGGTGTTGTTATAATTATACCAATCACTCAGGCCGGAAATCTCGGAGTCATCTTTGATATTTGATGTCTCCCTCTCCCTCACCTCCAGCCATCAGTCTCCAAACTGGTCGCGTCATCCCTTCTGCATCCCTTCCATCCTCAAGCGTCTCCTTCCCATTTGTCTTGCTCTCCCCGAGACCAGGGCCTCACAGCATCGTGTCCAGACTGCCCTCTGGGACAGCTCTGCCTCCAGGCTTTACCCTGTCTAACCCATCCTGCACACAGTCCTGCCAGATGCATTGCTTCAAAACGCCACTTTTACCAAGCCAATGACATTCGCAAAATCCTTCAATGACTCCTCATTCCTAGGGAATTGGTGCTTTTCCAGCCTGATTTCAACAACCTGTCCAGCGTGGTGGCTCATGCCCGAAATTCCCGCACTTTGGGAGGCCAAGGTGGGCAGATCACCTGAGGTCAGCAGTTTGGGACCAGCCTGGGCAACACAGCAAAACCCTGTCTCTAGTAAAAAAAAATTACAAAAATTAGCCGGGTCTGGTGGCACACGCCTGTAATCCCAGCTACTCAGGAGGCTGAGACACGAGGATCACTTGAACCCCGGAGGCAGAAGTTGCAGTGAGCTGAGATCGAGCCACTGCACTCCAGCCTGGGCAATAAAGTGAGACTCTGTCTCAAAAAATAAAATAAAAAATAAAAATAAAAACAATCGGCAGGGCACGGTGGCTTACGCCTGTAATCCCAGCACTTTGGGAGGCTGAGGTGTGCAGATTGTGAGGTCAGGAGATGGACACCATTCTGGCCAACATGGTGAAACCACGTCTCTACTAAAAATACAAAAATTAGCTGGTCGTGGAGGCACGTGCCTGTAATCCCAGCTACTCAGGAGGCTGAGGCAGGAGAATCACTTGAACCCGGGAGGCGGAGGTTGCAATGAGCAGAGATAGCACCACTGCACTCCAGCTTGGCGACAAAGCTTGACACTGTCTCAAAAAAATAAAAGTAAAAAATAAATAATAAAAAACAACCTTTGCCAACTTTAATCTATGAGAAGAATCTTCCTCTAGCCAGCTGGTGTACGTATATACTTCCTGAACAAACTGCTTAGCATGCTCACCGTTCCCATGCGTTTCTCCCAGGCTTTGAATGCCCTTCCTTGTGTCTGTCTCCCTATCTCAATTGTATTTACCCTTCAAGACTCAGCGCTAACCCCATCTTCACAACAGCTCACAATTCATTGCTCAGAACTATAGAATTCACTGCCTGTAACATACACATTTATTTCGTGTGTGTGTGTGTGTGTATACACATATATATATACACATATATATATATGTTTTAGGGGTTTTTTGTAGAGATGGGGTCTCGCTTTGTTGCCCAGGTTGGTCTCAAACTCCTGGCCTTGCACAAGGCCTCCCGAGTATCCCAGTGTGATGGAATTACAGCCATGAACTGCTGCACCTGACCTTTTTTTTTTCTTTCTTTTTGGAGGCAGGGTCTCACTCTGTCGCCCAGGCTAAGTGCAGTGGCACAATCATGGCTTACTGCAGCCTCAACCTCCTGGGCTCAAGTGATCCTACCACCTAAGCCTCCTGAGTAGCTGGGACTACAGGCACACACCACCATGTCCTGCCAATTTTTTATCTTTTGTAAACATGGGGCCTCACCATGCTCACTATGTTGCCCAGGCTGGTCTTGAATTCCTGGACCCCAGGCTTGGCCTCCCAAAGAGCTGGGATTACAGGTGTGAGCCACAATACCTAGCCTGTTTC
This sequence comes from Macaca mulatta, assembly GCF_049350105.2. Lineage (NCBI taxonomy): Eukaryota > Metazoa > Chordata > Mammalia > Primates > Cercopithecidae > Macaca > Macaca mulatta. The sequence continues at coordinate 169,675,569 of NC_133408.1, read as the reverse complement.
TTTTCTATTTTTCTTGCAAACACCAACTCAAACTAGTACACATATATTTCTTGCTCACATATCATCTTGCAACATTTCTTTTTTTTTGTTTTGTTTTTTTTTTTTAGACGGAGTCTTGCTCTGTCCCCCAGGCTGGAGTGCAGTAGCACAATCTCAGCTTACTACAACTCTACCTCCAGGGTTCAAGCAATTCTCCTGCCTCAGCCTCCCGAGTAGCCGGGATTACCAGCATGCACCACCAGGCCCAGCTAATTTTTGTATTTTTGTAGAGACAGGGTTTCACCATGTTGGCCAGGCTGGTCTTGAACTCCTGACCTCAGGTGATCCGCCTGCCTTGGCATCCCAAAGTGCTAGGATTAGAGGCATGAGCCACCATGCCCAGCCATCTCTGCTTTACCATAGTGATAAGAATGCAGGCACTGGAGAATAAAAAGGGAAAAAAGAAGGTGGACTCTGGAATCAGATTCCCTGAGGTCAAATCCCGGCTTTGCCACTTATTCACTGTGTGACCTTGAATAAGTCACCTAATTTCTCTGTGCCTCATCCATAAGATGAGGATACTCATATTATTTACCTTATAGAGTTTAATGTGATGATTAAATGATTTAATACACAAAGTACTTATAAACATACAATTACCATGTGATTCAGCAATTCTGCTTCTATGTATATACCCAAAAGAAATGAAAGCAGGCTGGGCGCGGTGGCTCATGCCTGTAATCCCAACTCTTTGGAAGGCAGAGGTGGGTGGATCACTTGAGGTCAGGAGTTCGAGAGCAGCCTGGCCAACATGGTGAGACCCCATCTCTACTAAAAATACAAAAAAAATTAGCTGGGCCTGGTGGCACACACCTGTAATCCCAGCTACTAGGAGACTAAGGCAGGAGAATCACTTGAACCTGGGAGGTGGAGGTTGCAGTGAGCCCAGATTGTGCCACTGCACTCCAGCCTGGTCGACAAAGAGAGACACCATCTAAAAAAAAAAAGTAAAAAGGAAAAAAAATAACTGAAAGCAAAAATTCCCCAACAGATGTGAATATACCAATAATCATAGCAGCATTATTCACAAAAACCAAAGGTGGGAACAACCCAAATGTCTATCAGCTGATGAATGGATGAACAAAATGAGGTGTGTACCTACAATGGAATACTATTTAGCCTTGAAAAGGAATGAAATTCTGATGCATGCTATCACACGTAAGAAACTTGAACACAGGGCCGGGCGTGTTGGCTCACGCCTATGATCCCAGCACTTTGGGAGGCCGAGGCGGACAGATCACGAGGTCAGGAAATAGAGACCATCCTGGCTAACACGGTGAAACCCCGTCTCTGCTAAAAATACAAAAAATTAGCTGGGTGTGGTGGCGGGCGCATGTAGTCCCAGCTACTCGGGAGGCTGAGACAGGAGAATGGTGTGAACCCGGGAGGGGGAGCTTGCAGTGAGCCGAGATCACACCACTGCACTCCAGCCTGGGTGATGAGCAAGACTCCATCTCAAAAAAAAAAAAGAAACTTGAACACAGTATGCTACATGAAATAAGTCAGATGCAAAGTACAAGTATTGTTTGATTCCACTTACATAAATTCATAGAAACAGAAAGTAGGATAGAGGCAACCAGGGGGTGGGGGAAAGTGGAAATGAGGAATTACAGTTTTAATGGGTATAGAATTTCTGTCTGGAATGGTGAAAAAGTTCTGGATAGTGGTGGTGGTTATACAGCATTACAAATGTACTTAGTGCCACCGAATTATACACTTAAAATGGTTAACTGACATATTTTATGTTAGGTATATTTCACCAAAGTTTAATAACACGCCCCAAAGGTGCTCAGAACAATACCTGGCATATGGTAGGTGTTGTTAGCTATTTTTTATCATCTCTCACATTACCGTTGTTGGCAAAGCTTAACAGATGTCAAAAGAAGGTACCAGTATTCTGGGAGTCGTGTTGATCTGAGGCCATGTCCACACAGATCCAGAAGCATGACATTGTCAGTGGATTTAGAGTTGATCAGCCTCAGGAGGCTCAACTCAAATCAAATTCCCTGGAAACTGATCAACTAGATCTCCAAATGCACATGCTCTGTTGTCCAAAGCTTCCTTAGAGATGGTCAGAAAGGTGATTAAAGTTAAATACACACACACACACACACACACACACACATATATATATATATATCCCTTAAAGAGTATCAGAGGCCAGAGTCAGGGAATTTTAACCCCTGGTGGCATAAGGGACTGATAGCTTAGGGTTTCCTTACCCTCTGCAGACATAGCTTTTGCTGCCAGGCATACACTCAGGGCTCCCTCTCCCTGTGGATCTGCCACTGGGAATACTGACTAGTTTTTGCTCTTCAGTTTCCTTTTTTCCACATTATAAAGAGATTCCCCCACTTCCACATCCTGACAGTACATTCTTTCTTTAGCTAAGTTACAAAACCAGTAATTCACTATAAGCCCTCTTAGTTCTAGATCTGACTGCACACCTTTCAGTGATCTTGAGCATTTCCCCAGTCCTTATCAGCAACACACTGACAAACCTATTTCAAGGGGGAATAGCTTTGCATCTGGCTGAATGTGTTCATTTTCATCTCCTGGGAAGGTAACCATCCGAGTTCTGAGATATGCCACAGGTATCCTCTGTCTACAGTCTTTGAGACAGAGTCTCTCTCTGTTGCCCAGGCTGGAATGCAATGGCACAATCTCGTCTCACTGCAACTTCCGCCTCCCGGGTTCAAGCAATTCTCCTGCCTCAGCCTCAATCCTGACTAGCTGGGATTACAGACATGCGCCACCATGCCCAGCTAATTTTGTATTTTTAGTAGAGACAGGGTTTCCCCATGTTGTTCAGGTTGGTCTTGGTCTCGATCTCCTGACCTCAGGTGATCCACCTGCCTCGCTCAGCCTCCCAAAGTGCTGGGATTACAGGCTTGAGCCACTGCACCTGGCTACAATCTTTTTTTTTTTTTTTTTTTTTTTTGGAGACGGTATGTTGGTCTGTCACCCAGGCTGGAGTGCAGTGGCGCAGTCTCAGCTCATTGCAACCTCTGCCTCCCGGGTGCAAGCAATTCTCCTGCCTCAGCCTCCGGACTACAGGCGCGCACTACCAAGCCCAGATAATTTTTGTATTTTTAGTGGAGATGGGGTTTCACCATGTTGGTCAGGTTGGTCCCAAACTCCTGACCTCAGGTGATCCATCTGCCTCAGCCTCTCAAATTGCTGGGATTACAGATGTGAGCCACGGGATCCAGCCTACAGTCTTTCATTACTGGTTTTAGTATCTATTATTACTTAGTGTATCATATTATCCATTCATTCAACAAGTTTTTTGGGTTTTTGTTTTTTTCCTGAGACACGGTCTGTCTTTGTCACCCAGGCTGGAATGCAGTGATGCCATCATGGCTCACTGCAGCCTCAACCTCCTGGCTCAAGTGATCCTCCAATCTTAGCCTCCCAAGTAGCTGGGACTACAGGTGTATGCCACCATGCCCGCCTAATTTTTAAAATGTTTTTAAACATAAATAGGGTTTACTATGTTGCCCAGATAGGTCTCAAACTCCTGGGTTCAAGCAATCCTCCTCCCTCAGCTTCCCAAAATGTTGGGATTACAGGTATGAGCCACTGTGCCTGGCCCATTTCTTAAGTATCTACTCTGGGTCAGCTATTGTGATAGGTGCTGGGGATACAATAGTGGGCAAAATGGATACCAGCCTACCTGGTATACATAGAAAGCATACAACCTAGTGCACAGAAGATGACCATAGGCTGAGGACGGTGGGTCCTGCCTATAATCCCAGCTACTCAAGAGGCTGAGGCCAGAGGATCATCTGAACCCAGGAGTTTGAGGCTACACTGAGCTATGATCATGTCATTGTTCTCCAGCCTGGGTGACAGAGCAAAAAACCCTGTCTCTTAAAGAAGACCATAAGGCAGAGAAATTCATTTTTCTTGTTTTTTGTTTTTTGTTTTTTTTTTTTTGAGACGGAGTCTTGCCTTGTCGCCCAGGCTGTAGTGCAGTGGCGCAAACTAGGCTCACTGCAAGCTCCACCTCCTGGGTTCACGCCATTCTCCTGCCTCAGCCTCCCAAGTAAGCTGGGACCACAGGCACCCACCACCACGCCCGGCTAATTTTTTGTATTTTTAGTAGAGACGGAGTTTCACCATGTTAGCCAGGATGGTCTCAATCTCCTGACCTCGTGATCAGCCCACCTCGGCCTCCCAAAGTGCTGGGATTACAGGCGTGAGTCACTGCGCCCGGCCTTTTTTTTTTTTTCAGATGGAGTCTAGCTCTGTTGCCCAGGCTGGAGTGCAGTGGCCCGTGTCGGTTCACTGCAACCTCCGTCTCCTGGGTTCAAACAATTCTCCTGCCTCAGCCTCCCGAGTAGCTGGGATTACAGGCGCCCACCACCATGCCCAGCTAGTTTTTATATTTTCAGTAGAGATGGGGTTTCACCATGTTGGCCAGGCTGGTCTCAAACTCCTGACCTCAGGTGATCCACCTGCCTCGGCCTCCCAAAGGCTGGGATTACAGGAGTGAGCCAGCATGCCCAGCCGAGAAATTCATTTTTCTTTCTTTTTTTTATTTTTTTTTTTAAGACAGAGTTTTGCTCTTTTTGCCCAGGCTGGAGTGCAATGGCACAATCTCAGCTCACTGCAACCTCTGCCTCCCGGGTTCAAGCAATTCTCCTGCCTCAGCCTCCCAAGTAGCTGGGATTACAGGCATGTGCCACCACACCCGGCTAATTTTTTGTATTTTTGGTAGAGACGAGGTTTCACCATGTTGGCCAGGATGGTCTCGATCTCTTGACCTCGTGATCCGCCTGCCTCGACCTCCCAAAGCACTCACAGGCGTGAGCCACCAAGCCCAGCTGAGAAATTCATTTTTCTAACAAACACGCGGGATCGAACTATCCAAAGAGATATTCTCCTCCCAAAGTTGTGACTTTGAGAGGGTGATACCACGAACACACACTTCTAACAAGGGTTTTGCTTGTGCTTGTTTTGTTTTGTAGCTTTTCTCATGCAATAGCTTTGAGAGCCTCTGGCACATTCTTTTAAATAACCTCATTGATGGCAAGGCCTTAAGTAGTTTACAGCAGCTCTGACTCTCAGAAATAGCTAAAAGGCATTCAGAGTTAAGTCTGGCAAATAATTCTCCTGATAAAGCTAGGTAACAACACTGCAGGTAAATAAATATATAAATAAGACTCTCAGGAGACTGATTCTTGTCTTGCTCAAGAAGTGTCTCTGGAAGCAATTCCAAAACTGGAGAGCCAAGAACGCTGGAGGCACAGCAGCATCACCGTTGAGCTTCTGAGGGTGAAAAGGGCAGCAGTTATCTGCCTGTGAAGCTCCACAGCGTGGCAGAGTTGTTTCACTCAACAGCCTTCGTGTCCCTTTTATTTACTTATTTTTAAATTTTTAATTTTTTTTTTTTTTTTTTTTTTTTGAGAAAAAGGCCCGCTCTGTCACCCAGGGTAGAGTACAGTGGCACGATCTTGGGTCACTGCAATCTCCACCTCCCGGTTTCAAGCGATTCTCCTGCCTCAGCCTCCCTAGTAGCTGGGACTCCAGGCACCCGCCACCACGCCTGGCTAATTTTTGTATTTTTATTAGAGACAGGGTTTCACCGTGTTAGTCAGGATGGTCTCGACCTCCTGACCTCATGGTCTGCCCCCGTGTCAGCCTCCCAAAGTGGTGGGATTATAGGCGTAAACCACTTGTACCCAACGTTTCCAGCCCCTTTTGAACTCGAGAGCCTATGACCGTATTTGTGTATTAAAAAACAATCTCAGGCTGAGCACAGCGGCTGACCCCTAAAATCCCAGCAGTTTGGGAAGCCGAGGCAGGCAGATCACTTGAGGTCAGGAGTTTCAGACCAGCCTGGCCAACACTGTGAAACTCCATCTCTACTAAGATACAAAAATTAGCCCGGTGTGGTGGCGGGCACCTGTAATCTCACTTACTTGGGAGGCTGAGGCAGGAGAATTGCTTGAACCAGGAAAGTGGAGATTTCAATGAGCCAACATTGCACCACTGCACTCCAGCCTCGTTGACAGAGCGAGACTCCCTCTCGAAAAAAAAAATTATTCCGGAATAAGCTCACATCCTCCAACAGCCCCAGGAGCTCTGAATCCTGGTACTCACGTCTGCTTAGACACCAGCTCCTTGCCTTCCTCTTGGGAACTTTCACTGTGATCATGTCTCCCCTTGTGCTTTGGTGCCCCACAGTACAAGACTCAGAGGCAGTTCCCTTTCTGGCAGGCGGGCAGCAGCAGGATGTGAGAAGTCAGCTAAGCGAGAGGCAGGGTGGGCACAGGAAACACAGGGCCCTCCGTCTTAAGTTCTCACTTCAGCTGTTTCATGGGGACCATAATCTCATGATTTAAAATAGAGCCCTCCTGGTGGCCAGGGCAAGCTCGCAAGGCACACCGCGGCCTGGCTGGCCCGATGTGGCAGTGGGACTGACTTTCACAGCCTGCCTGTCTGCCTGGCTGGCTGGCTGCTCTGAAGAGGAGTGGCTTTGTTTTGGGGTCAGGTGCTGGCTGCTGGACGCTGCAGGAGCTGCGAGGAGCGGTGCTGGAGAGAAGGCTGTGGTTCCCTGGAGCACCAACTCCTCAGAGGCCTCTCCATCACTGGGGAGACCTCAGGATCCCCAGCCAGCTGGCTTCTCGCTTGCTTGGTTCTAGTTTTAGACACTCTGGTAGGTTGGATGATCTCTAGTCCTGAACATGCTCCCAAGGCACCAGCAGAATTTTCAGCAACTTAGGGGTATGTTTGTCTCTTCCCCAGAACTGACCAAAGAGCAGAAAACCAAAAGGTTACAGTAAGGGGCAGAAGGTCAATGTTCAACTGCCTCTCACAAGGGTGGGTCTTGGCCAGAGGTGAATGCTGGCTTTCATGGATGATCTGGTCCAAACCCAGCCTGCTGTGCCTAAAAAGAGATGTGATCACAGTCCTCCCAAGCCTTCTGCCCCTCCAGGGCCCAGTTCAAGGCCTCTCATAGTCTCACAGCCCTCGGATTATTATCATTATTATTATTTTTATTTTTATTTTTTTTAGACGGAGTCTCACTCTGTCGCCCAGGCTGGAATGCAGTGGTGTGATCTTGGCTCACTGCAACCTCCGCCTCCCGGGTTCAAGCAATTCTCCTGCCTCAGCCTCCTGAGTAGCTGGGATTACAGGCACGTGCCACCATGCCTGGCTAATTTTTTGTATTTTTAGTGGAGATGGGGTTTCACCACGCTAGCCAGGCTGGTCTTGAACTCCTGACCTCGTGATCCACCCGCCTCGGCCTCCCAAAATGCTGCGATTACAGGCATGAGCCACCGCACCTGGCCGGATTTTTTTCTTTTTTCTTTTTTTTAAGAGATGGAGGTGGGGGTAGGCCTGGCGCGGTGGCTTACGCCTGTAATCCCAGCACTTTGGGAGGCCGAGGCGGGTGGATTACGAGGTCAGGAGATTGAGACCATCCTGGCTAACACAGTGAAACCCCGTCTCTACTAAAAATACAAAAAATTAGCCAGGCGCGGTGGCGGGCACCTGTAGTCCCAGCTACTCAGGAGGCTGAGGCAGGAGAATGGTGTGAACCTGGGAGGTGGAGCTTGCGGTGAGCCGAGATCACGCCACTGTACTCTGCAACCTGGGCAACAAAGCAAAACTCTGACTCAAAAAAAAAAAAATAAAGAGATGGAAGTGGGGAGTGTAGAGGCACTTGTCTCAATCTCCTGGGCTCAAGTGATCCTCCAGCCTGTCTCCTAAGTAGCTGGGACTATAGATGTGCGCCAACATGCCCAGAGTCTTAGGATTGATCACAGCTGAATGTTTCCTTTTCCAGCCTTCCTCAGACTCCTGCAGCAGGTCCTCAACTCGCAAGTGGGCATCAATGTCACCTGGGTGGCTTGTTACAAACAGATGCCTGGGCCCCACTGTAAACTCGTTAAATCAGAGTCCGTGGGTTGGAGCCAGGAGTCTGAATCCTTTAACAAGGCTCAGGGTGATTCTGATTCACACCAAGCTCTGAGAGTCAAAGCCCTCATCAGTCATGTTCTCTTTGATCTTCACTTCCTTGATTGAGACTAGAAACCCCCGAGGCTCAGATCAAAGCCAACATCATTTCTGCCTCTCTAAAAAATAGTTTCTGTTGAAATTATGCAGATACCAGATCTCCAAAATGAAGGAGTTTCTATTTGCCTGGAGACTGGCATTTCCCACACATCAGATTCTGCTTTTTAAATATAAAATGTGGGCCGAGCACTGTGGCTCACGCCTGTAACCTAGTACTTTGGGAGGCCGAGGCCGATGGATCACTTGAGGTCAAGAGTTCGAGACCAGCCTGGCCAACATGGTGAAACCCCGTCTCTACTAAAAATACAAAAAATTAGCTGGGTGTGGTGGCACGTGCCTGTAGCCCCAGCTACTAGGGAGGCTGAAGCATGAGAATCACTTGAACCCAGGAGGCTGAGGGCAGTGAACTGAGATCGCGCCACTACACTCCAGCCTGGGCAACACAGTGAGACTCCATCACACACACAAAAAAATACATATATATACACATATATTTATCTATATGTATATGGAATGAAGGGTCACTGGCCAGGTGCAGTGGATCATGCCTGTAGTTCCAGCACTTTGGGAGGCTGAGACAGGTAGATTGCTTGAGCTCAGGGATTCAAGACCAGCCTGGGCAACATGGCAAAACTCTATCTCTACAAAAAAATACAAAAACCAGCTGGGTGTGGTGGTAGGTGCCTGTAGTCCTAGCTACTTGGGGGGCTGAGATGGGAGGATCACTTGAGCCTGGGAGTTTGAGATTGCATCACTGCACTCCAGCCTAGACATCGGAGTGAGGCCCTGTCTCTAAAAAAAAAAAAAAAAAAAGGCCAGGTGTGTTGGCTAATGACTGTAATCCTAGCACTTTGGAAGGCCAAGGTGAGAGGATTGCTTAAGCACAGGAGTTCAAGACCAGCCTGGGCAATATAGCAAGACCCCATCTCTAATTTTTAAAAATTTATTATTATTATTTTTTGAGATGGAATCTCACTCTGTCGCCCAGGCTGGAGTGCAATGGCACAATCTCTGCTCACTGCAACCTCCACCTCAGGGGTTCAAGCGATTCTCCCACCTCAGCCTCCTGAGTAGCTGGGATTATAGGCACCCACCACCACACCCGGCTAATTTTTGTATTTTTGTAGGGACAAGCTTCCACCATGTTGGCCAGGCTGGTCTCGAGCTCCCAACCTCAGGTGATCCGCCCACCTCAGCCTCCCAAAGTGCTGGGATTACAGGCATGAGCCATCACGCCCGGTCTTTTTTTAGTTTTAAAAGAAAATAAGAAAGAGTAGATTAAGACACAGGTGAAGAGGGAAGACCACGTGAAGACACACAGAGAAGATGCCATCTACAAGCCAAGAAGAGAGGCCTCAGAAGAAGCCAACACGTTGGTCTCAGACTTCTAGCCTCCAGAATCGTGAAAAAATAAATACATGTTGTTTAAGCCATCCAGTCTGTGGTACTCTGTCACGGTAGCAAAACCCATACACCCACCAACAAGAACCCCTGAAGCAGACAGCTCTGGCTTGATTAATTTGGGGACTCAATGGCTTCATTACAGACCCTGCCCTTTCACTCTTCTGCTCTGTTGTCTGCCGGCACCCCACGTGGTTGTAGCTGGTTCTTAAATGCACCACACTCAGGCAGGATGACACTCCCTGGAAACCAAGAGGGTCTGATTCATGCCATGCATCCCCTTTTCTTTTCTTTTTTTTAATTTTGAGACGGAGTCTTGCTCTGTCGCCCAGGCTGGAGTGCAGTGGCGCAATCTGGGCTCACTGCAAGCTCCGCCTCCCGGGTTCACGCTATTCTCCTGCCTCAGCCTCCCTGAGTAGCTGGGACTACAGGCGCCCGAAACCACACCCGGCTAATTTTTTAAAAAATTTTTTATTTTTAGTAGAGACGGGGTTTCACCGTGTTGGCCAGGATGGTCTCGATCTCCTGACCTCGTGATCCGCCCGCCTCGGCCTCCCAAAGTGCTGGGATTACAGGCATGAGCCACCGCGCCCAGCCTATGCATCCCCTTTTCACAAAAATAAAAGTATTTCCAGAAGCCCCCAGTAGAGTCAAAATATTGGCCCTAATGTCGTCCCACGCTCAATCCCAAACCAAGCACTGGCAAAGCGATTGGGAGCACCATAATTGGCTGAGGCTAATTAGGATTTTCTCCCTAGGTGAGCGGGGCTAGGAAGAGTCACCCGAACAAAATCAGAGTTCTCTCCTCGAGGAGGAAGGCCAACGGCTGCTGGGAAGGCCGCCAACAGCATCTGCTCTGAGGTGCTGCAGGAGTAAGACAGGCTGATGTGAGAAAGACGGGTAGGTTGAAGGACAGTGAGCGCGGGTGGGGGAAGGCCTCTATGAGAACGTGACGTTTCAGCTGATGCCCAATTCAAGGGAAGAAGCCAGCAAGCAAAAATTGAGGATCAAAGCATTCCAGGCAGTAGAACTGCAAAGGTTGGAGCGAGCTCGTGGCATGCCAGCATCAGAAAGAAGTGGAGCTGGCAGGGCATGGTGGCTCACGCCATGGTAATCCCACCACTTTGGGAGGCTGAGCTGGGTGGATCACCTGAGGTCAGGAGTTCAAGACCAGCCTGTTCAACATGGGGAAACCGCATCTCTACTAAAAATGCAAAAATTAGTTGGGTGTGGTGGCAGGTGCCTGTAATCCAAGGTACTCAGAGGCTGAGGCAGAATTGCTTGAACCCTGGAGGCAGAGATTGCAGTGAGCAGAGGTCGTGCCACTGCACTCCAGCCTGGGCGACAGAGAGAGATTATGTCTCAAAAAATGAATGAACGAGAGAGAGAGAGAGAGACAGAGACAGAGACAGAGAGAGAGAGAGAGAGAGAGGATCTGCTCTATCCCTCCCCTGACAAGACCTTCCCTTCCCCATCCTTGCTCGCCTCTCCCTGCTCTCTGCCTCAGTCCCAACCGGAAAAATGGGACTTAATGAAGACTGTTGGTTCCTTCCACGTGCTTGAGCCATCACTAGGGGTGCATACCAGTCTGGCTGCTGCCCTAAGGATGTCAACAAGAGCAGGAAGCCCTGGACCAACCAGGCAGGTCTTCTCTTCCCAGAACGATGGGAAAACGCCAAATGGAAGCCCATGACAGCCTCCACCTGGCAATTCCCATTCAACCCCAAACTCAGGCCCTCAATCCCCCTGTGCAGCCTGTTCCCCAGGTTGTCATGCGGAGGGCGCTAGGTGAAAATCCTATATAAACTGCATGCTTTTTATTTATTTTTTTTTCGACGGAGTTTCGCTCTTATTGCCCAGACTGGAATATAGTGATGCAATCTCGGCTCACTGCAACCTCTGCCTCCTGGGTTCAGGTGATTCTCCTGCCTCAGCCTCCCGAGCAGGGACTACAGGCATGCACCACCGTGCCCAGCTAATTTTGTATTTTCAGTAGAGACAGAATTTCACCATGTTGGTCAGGCTGGTCTCAAACTCCTGACCTGAAGTGATCCACCTACCTTGGCTTCCCAAAGTGCTGGGATTATAGGTGTGAGCCACTGTGCCCGGCCATAAACTGCACGCTTTTTGCAAGCGGTTCTTCTGTCCAGCCCTTTGACCCTGAACTCTCTTCCATGTATGTAGCCCCCAGTAAAACCCCATGTCTCCTTTGCCGGATCTGGGTGTCTTCTTTGGCCTCTTGAACCTGGTGCCTTTCCCATGGGAGTCAATAGGGGTTTGACACAACCCCATCACCTCAAACATTTACCATTTCTTCGTTTTGGGTATATTCAAAATCTACTCTTCTAGTTGTTTAAAAATATACAATAGGTATGGGGGGCGCGGTGGCTCACGTCTGTAATCCCAGCACTTTGGGAGGCCAAGGCAGGTGAATCACAAGGTCAGGAGATCGAGACCATCCCGGCTAACATGGTGAAACCCTGTCTCTACTAAAAATACAAAAAAAAAAAATTAGCTGGGCAAATTTTTTGTGGTGGTGGTGCCTGTAGTCCCAGCTACTTGGGAGGCTAAGGCAAGAGAATGGAGTGAACCCGGGAGGCGGAGCTTGCAGTGAGCCGAGATGGCACCACTGCCCTCCAACTTGGGCGAGAGTGTGAGACTCCATCTCAAACAAAAAAAAAAAAAAGAAAAAGAAAATATACAATAGGTGAGGCACGATGGTTCTTGCCTGTACTACCAGAACATTAGTAGGCCAAAGTGGGAAGATCACTTGAGCCCAGGAGATTAAGGCTGCAGTGAGCCATGATGGCGTTACTACACTGCAGCCTGGGCAACAGAGCAAGACCCTGTCTCAGAAAAAAAAAAATAAGAAAACATACAATAAATTGGTGTTAGGCCAGGCGCAGTGACTCACACCTGTAATCTCAGCACTTTGGGTGGCCGAGGCGGGTGGATCACCTGAAGTCAGGAGTTCGAGACCAGCCTGGCCAACATGGTGAAACCCCATCTCTACTAAGAATACAAAAATTAGCTGGGCATTGTGGTAGGCACCCGTCATCCCAACTACTTGGGAGGCTGAGGCAGGAGAATTGTTGGAACCTGGGAGGTGAAGAGTGCAGTGGGCCAAGATTGCGTCATTGCACTCCAGCCTGGGCAACAAGAGCAAAACTCCGTCTCAAAAAATTAAAAAAAATTGGTGTTAAATACAGTCACCCAACAGTGCTATAGAACACTAGAAGCTATTCCTCCTAACTAGCTGTGCTTTCGTATCTGTTAACAAACCTTGGGCTAACCCTCCTCCCAAACTATTCTACTCTGTACTTCTAGAGAGAATCGACTTTTTCAGTTCCCACAAGTGAGAACATGCAAGATTTATCTTTTTGTGCCTGACTTATTTCACTTAACATCATGTCCTCCAAGCTCATTCATGTTGCCACAAATGGCAGAATTGTCTTTTTTTTTTTTTTTTTGAGACGGAGTCTCGCTCTCTCGCCCAGACTGGAGTGCAGTGGTGCAATCTCGGCTCACTGAAAGCTCTGCCTCCTGGTTCATGCCATTCTCCTGCCTCAGCCTCCCGATTAGCTGGGACTACAGGTGCCCACAACCGCACCTGGCTAATTTTTTGTATTTTTAGTAGAGATGGGGTTTCACCGTGTTAGCCAGGATGGTCTTGATCTCCTAACCTCGTGATCCACCCATCTCGGCCTCCCAAAGTGCTGGGATTATAGGCGTGAGCTACCGCGCACAGCTGAATTGTTTTCTTTTTAATTGCTAAATAGCATTCCATCATGTATATACATAGGCCATATTTTCTTTATCCACTGATGGACACTAAGGTCGATTTTATATCTTGGCTATTGTGAACAAAACCACAGTAAACGTGGGGATGCAGATATCTCTTTGACATGCTGATTTCCTTTAGTTTGGTTATATAACTGGTAGTGGGATTGCTAGATCATACGGTAGTTCTATTTTGAGAAATCTCCATACTGTTTTCTAGTATGGCTGTACTGATTTACATTCCTACCAATAACATATAAGAGTTCCCCTTTCTCTGCACCCTCACCAGCATTTGTTTTTTTTTTTTTTGCCTTTTTGATAATAGCCATTCTAACTAGGACAAAATGGTATCTCAGCCAGGCGCAGTGGCTCACGCCTGTAATCCCAACACTTCAGGAGGCTGAAGCGGGTGGATCACCTGAGGTCAGGAGTTTGAGACCAGCCTGGCCAACATGGCGAAAATCCATCTCTACTAAAAATACAAAAATTAGCCAGGCATAGTGGCAGGAGCCTGTAATCCCAGCTACTCCAGAGGCTGAAGCAGAATTTCTTGAACCCGGGAGGTGGAGGTTGCAGTGAGCCTAGATCGTGCCACTGCACTCCAGCCTAGGCGACATAGCAAGACTTCATCTCAAAAAAAAAAAAAAAAAAGATATCTCATCGTGGTTTTGATTTGCATTTCCCTAAATATTAGTGATCATGATTTTTTCAAACACCTGTAGGCCATTTGTGTGTCCTCTTTTGAGAGATGTCTATTTAGCTAATTTTCCATTTTCTTTCCTTTTTTTAAAAATAGAGACAGGGCCGGGCGCGGTGGCTCAAGCCTGTAATCCCAGCACTTTGGGAGGCCGAGACGGGCGGATCACGAGGTCAGGAGATCGAGACCATCCTGGCTAACACGGTGAAACCCCGTCTCTATTAAGAAATACAAAAAACTGGCCGGGCGCGGTGGCTCAAGCCTGTAATCCCAGCACTTTGGGAGGCCGAGGCGGGCGGATCACAAGGTCAGGAGATCGAGACCACAGTGAAACCCCGTCTCTACTAAAAATACAAAAAATTAGCCGGGCGCGGTGGCGGGCGCCTGTAGTCCCAGCTACTCAGGAGGCTGAGGCAGGAGAAGGGCGGGAACCTGGGAGGCGGAGCTTGCAGTGAGCCGAGATCGCGCCACTGCACTCCAGCCTGGGCAACAGCGTGAGACTCCGTCTCAAAAAAAAAAAAAAAAAAAAAAAAAGAAATACAAAAAACTAGCCGGGCGAGGTGGGGGGCGCCTGTAGTCCCAGCTACTCGGGAGGCTGAGGCAGGAGAATGGTGTAAACCCGGGAGGCGGAGCTTGCAGTGAGCTGAGATCCGGCCACTGCACTCCAGCCTGGGTGACAGAGAGAGACTCCGTCTCAAAAAAAAAAAAAAAAAAAAAAAATAGAGACAGGAAGGCTGGGCACAGTGGCTCACGCATGTAATCCCAACACTTTGGGAGGCCGAGGCAGGTGGATCACCTGAGGTTAGGAGTTCGAAACCAGCCTGACCAACATGGTGAAACCCCATCTCTACTGAATATACAAAATTAGCCAGGTGTGGTGGCACATGCCTGTAATCCCAACTACTCAGGAGGCTGAGGCAGGAAAATCTCTTGAACCCAGGAGGCAGAGGTTGCAGTGAGCCGAGATCGCGCCACTGCGCTCCAGCCTGAGCGACAAGAGCAAAACTCCGTCTCAAAACAAACAAACAAAAAATAGAGACGACAGGATCTTGCCACATTGCCCAGGCTAGTCTCAAACTCCTGGGCTCATGTGATCCTCCTGCCTTGGTCTCCTAATGTGCTGAGATTACAGGTGTGAATCACCATGCTCAGCCCTATTCTGGATATTAATCCACTGTTGGATGAGTAGTTTGCAAATATTTTCTCTCATTCTGCAGGTTGTCTCTTTACTCTGTTATTTCCTTTGCTATACAGAAGTTTTTTGTTTTGATATAATCTAATATTTCTATTAAATATATGCATTTATATTTTCATTTTGAAAGTAGTAAAAAAAAAAATAGAGCAAAAAAGGTAAATTTCACTGGTAAACAGGTACAATCACTTCTAAAAAATAACTTTACCTAGTCAACTTGAACATGTTTATATCCTGGAATCCACCAATTCCAGTCCTAGGTATACATCCAGAGAAACTAATATACACTCGCACCAGATGATGTATATAGGAACAGTCATGATCACATTGTTCCTAGGAGCAAAAAATTGGCAATGATCCAAATTCCATCCAAAACAATACTGGCCAGGCATGGTGACTCATACCTGTAATCCCAGCACTTTGGGAGGCCGAGGCAGACGGATCACCTGAGGTCAGGAGTTCGAAATCAGTCTGACCAACATGGTGAAACCCCATCTCTACTAAAAATAAAAAAATTAGCTGGGCATGTTGGTGCATGCCTGTAGTCCCAGCTACTCAGGAGGCTGAGGTGGGAGAATTGCTTAAACCCAGGAGGCGGAGGTTGCAGTGATCCGAGATTGTGCCACTGCACTCCAGCCTGGGAGACAAAAGCAAAACTCCGTCTCAAAAAAAAAAAAAAGAAAAGAAAGAAAAAGAAAAATCTCCAAACACAATATGCTCAGCACCTCATCCCACATTTTCCTCTCAAGGCTGCTCTTCTCCACTGTGTCCCCTGTTCGTGTTCACAGCATCCCACCCTCCCACTCACCCAGGTTGGAAGCCTCTTCCCTCTGCCTCACCCCAATCAGTTATCAAGTACCACGGATTCCACCTGGAGAATGTCTTACAAGACTCCTGCCAGCGTGATTCAGATTGTCTTTACCTCTTGCCTGAATCTCATCTGTGATAGCAGCTAACTGACACTTTTTCCTCCAAGCTCCCCTCTGATCTAACCTTTACCCTACTACCAAGCTTGTGATCTTTCTAGATACGGGGTTTGGAGATTTCTTTTTTTTTTTTTTTTGAGACGGAGTCTCGCTCTGTCGCCCAGGCTGGAGTGCAGTGGCCGGATCTCAGCTCACTGCAAGATCCGCCTCCCGGGTTTACGCCATTCTCCTGCCTCAGCCTCCCGAGTAGCTGGGACTACAGGCACCCGCCACCTCGCCCGGCTAAGTTTTTGTATTTTTTAGTAGAGACGGGGTTTCACCGTGTCAGCCAGGATGGTCTCGATCTCCTGACCTCGTGATCCGCCCGTCTCGGCCTCCCAAAGTGCTGGGATTACAGGCTTGAGCCACCGCGCCCGGCACGGTTTGGAGATTTCTAACAGACAGTTTCAAATGTGGACCTAGAGCTCAGGAGAGAAGTCTTTTCCTTCATCCTCTGCTCTACTTTAGTCTCTCAAACATGTTCCGTAAAGACGCTATAACTTTTACTGTTTTCTTAGACAGGGTCTCACTCTGTCACCCAGGCTGGAGTGCAGTGGCACCGTCTCAGCTGACAGCAACCTCTACCTCCTAAGCTCAAGTAATCCTCCCACTCAGCCTCCCAAGTAGCTGGGACTATAGGTGCATGCCACCACACCAAGCTAATTTTTGTACGTTTTTTAGAGACAGGGTTTCGCCATGTTGGCCACACTGGTCTCAAACCCCTGGATCAAGTGCTCCACCTGCCTTAGCCTCCCAAAGTGTTGGGATTACAGACGTGAGCCACCGTGCCCCGCCAAGATGCTGTAACCCAATTACCCTCTCAGTGTAACCAGGACTGGCTGCCTGGGACTGGCTGCCTTGGTGCCTTCCGGGGTTGTACCCTACTTTAGGCTGATATCTGGACCTAGAACTGTGGTCTCTGCCCAGATGGGATCGTGATCCAGAATCCTTTTTTTTTCCCCCCCAAAATCTACCCCAATATGGCCGGGCACAGTGGCTCATGCCTATAATCCCAGCATGTTGGGATGCCCCGAGGCAAGTGGATCACCTGAGGTCAGGAGTTCAAGACCAGCCTGACCAACCTGGTGAAATCTCGTCTCTACTAAGAATACAAAAATTAGCTGGGGATAGTGGCACACGCCTGTGATCCCAGCTACTTGGGAGGCTGACGCAGGAGAATCACTTGAACCAGGGAGGCGGAGGTTGCAGTGAACAGCAACTTAGTCTCAAAAAAAAAAAAAAAAAAAAATTAGCAGGTGTGGTAACTTACCTGTAGTTCTACCTACTTGGAGGCTGAGGCAAGAGGATCACTTGAGCCCAGGAGTTTGAAGCTGCAGTGAGCCACTGCACTCCAGCCTAGGCAACGAGCAATACGCTGAATCAAAAAATAATAAAAATAAAAATAAATGGCTGGGCATAGTGGCTCAAGCCTATATTCCCAGCACTTTGGGAGGCCGAGGCGGGTGGATCACAAGGTCAGGAGTTCGAGACCAGCCTGACCAACATGGTGAAACTCCGTCTCTACTAAAAATACAAAAATTATCTGGGCGTGGTGGCACATGCCTGTGATCCCAACTACTCGGGAGGCTGAGGCAGAAGAATTGCTGGAACCTGGGAGGCAGAGGTTGCAGTGAGCCGAGATGGCACCATCGCACTTCGGCCTGGGTAACAAGAGTGAAACTCCATCTCAAAAAAAAAAAAAAAAACCAGGTGTGATGATGTGCACCTGTAGTTCCAGCTGCTCGGGAGGCTGAGGCAGGAGAATAGCTTGAACCCGGGAGGCGGAGGTTACAGTGAACCGAGATGGTGCCATTGCACTCCAGCCTGGGCAACAAGAGCAAGACTCCATTTCAAAAAAAAAAAAAATCTATCCCCATCTTTGAGTCTTTTCTGCTCAATCAATTTGCGGTACTTACTCATATCATCCCAAATTACCTGAGTGACTCTTCTTTCTGTGACCATTTCATTTCCTTCAGTAAGATTCCTGAAGCTGAAGTAAGGAGCTCTTCCTTTTGCCCAGTAAATCTCTCTCAGCCCTCCAGAGAAAGGAAAATAAAGGAGCAGGTGTAGAAGATAGATGTGGGGGTGGCTGGGACTCTAATTTACACTTCCCTCAGCTGCTCTTGAAACGTGCAGGTGGCTCCTTCTTGCCTCTCTGAAATCCACCACGAAGATGTCTCCCCTTGGGCAGAAGCTCCACCGTGACAGACTTTATTCTCCCACCTCCTCCGCCCCCATGGAATCCTCTCTGTCTCACGCACGCACCTGGACCTGAAAGGAGGCTCTAGCAGCTTTTAAATCAGGTTCTCCAGACAAGCTGGGAGACAGAAAGGAGCATTGCTCCACCCTCATGCCAGGCCAGCTGTTTAGTCCTAGGGCATCCGCTGCTCCCACCTTCGTGCCTCCCTGTGGAAGAGGTATCCTCCTGACCTCCCTCTCCTCCCCTCTCATGCCTTCTCTGAGCTCCTTCCAGGCCAGGCGTGGTGGCTCACACCTGTAATCCCAAAACTTTGGGAGGCCGAGGTGGTAGGATCACTTGGGGCCAGGAGTTCAAGACCAGCCTGGGCAACATAGCAGGACCTTGTCTCTACAAAAAAAAAAATTAAAAATTAGCCAGGTGTGGTCCAGGCATGGTGACTCATACCTGTAATCCCAGCACTTTGGGAGGCCGAGGTGGGAGGATCACCTGAGCTCAGGAGTTCAAGAGCAGCCTGGCCAACATGATGAAACCTCATCTCTACTAAAAATACAAAAATTATCTGGGTGTGGTGGCACATGCCTGTGATCCCAACTACTCGGGAGGCTGAGGCAGGAGAATTGCGTGAACCTTGGAGGCAGAGGTTGCAGTGAGCCAAGATCACACCATTGCACTTCAGCCTGGGTGACAAGAGTGAAACTCCGTCTCAAAAAAAAAAAAAAAAAAAAATTAGCCGGGTGTGATGATGTGCACCTGTAGTCTCAGCTGCTCAGGAGGCTAAGCCGGAAAGATTGCTTAAAGCTGGCTGCAGTGAGCCATGATCACACCACTGTACTTCAGCCTGGGCAATAGAGGGAGACCCTGTCTCAAAACTTAAAATCAAATAAAGAAATAAAGTTCCTTCCATCCTTACAGTTCCATCTTTCTTTCTTTCTTTTTTTTTTTTTTCTTTTTTTCAAGACAGAGTCTTGCTCTGTCACCCAGGCTGGAGTATAGTGGCACGATCTTGGCTCACTGCAACTTTGCCTCCCAGGTTCAAGTGATTTTCCTACCTCAGCCTCCGGAGTAGCTGGGATTACAGGTGCATGCCCACCACCCTCAGCTAATTTTTGTATTTTCAGTAGAGACAGGGTTTTACCACGTTGGCCAGGCTGGTCTCAAAGTCCTGCCCTCAAGTGATGAGCCTACCTCGGCCTCCCAGAGTGCTGGGATTACAGACGTGAGCCACCACACCCAGCCACAGCTCCATCTCACACAACTGATTCTGAGACTAAAGCTCTTAGATTGAGCATGGGAGGAGAACAAGGTTGCAAGTATTTCCACTTTAACATTTTTGATCCTGTCGCATTCCATTTCAGAGTTTTATGTTATATCTGTATATGTTTCTAAAACCATATATTGACCTGCTTTTGTTTTTCCATTACTTGACTGAAAACTCCTTGAGCACAGGTAATGTTTCTAAATTAAATTAAATTAAAAAATACATTTCTTTTTTTTTCCTTTTTTTTTTTTTGAGACGGTGTCTTGCACTGTCGCCCAGGCTGGAGCGCAGCGGCGCTATCTCGGCTCGCTGCAAGCTCTGCCTCCCAGGTTCATGCCATTCTCCTGCCTCAGCCTCCCGAGTAGCTGGGACTACAGGCACCTGCCACCACGCCTGGCTATTTTTTGTGTTGTTAGTAGAGACGGGGTTTCACCGTGTTAGCCAGGATGGTCTCGATCTCCTGACCTCGTGATCTGCCCGCCTTGGCCTCCCAAAGTGCTGGGATTACAGGCGTGAGCCACCACACCTGGCCAAAAAATACATTTCAAGAGCTGAGTACATAGTTATCTTAACGGGAATCTTGGCATCAATCGAATGGAGGCCTGGATCATGACCTTGTTCACCCTTGCTGTGTGAGGAGTGGCTTGATGGGGGCAGCCTGAAGTGAAAAGATGTAGGCTCAGTCCCTAATTGACTGTGTCAGTCACAGTATGTGGTGGGCAATTCACTTTCTCTCTCATCTAAAATATTAGGATTGATAACACCTGTTCTGCCTTTTTCACAGGATTCCTATGAAAATTAAATATGGAAACCTTTGTAAAAGTCCCTTGTAGGCCAGGCATGGTGGCTCACGCCTATAATCCCAGCTACTCAGGAGGCTGAGGCAGGAGAATCACTTGAACCCAGGAGGCAGAGGTTGCGGCGAGCTGAGATTGCGCCACTGCTCACCAGCCTGGGTGACAAGAGCGAAACTCTGTCTCAAAAAACAAAACAAAAAAAAAAACCTTTGCAAAGTGTGTAAAATCCTGTACAAAGGTGAAATACTATGCTCGCCATCTAGGGCGCCAGCACTGGGAGATGGGGCTTCTACTGTTTCGTATTTGTGTAGGATACCATGGCCCTATGTGACTTAGCTGCCTGACTAGGACCAGAGAGTGTCTCCTTGCCACCACGCCCAGCTAATTTTTGTGTTTTTAGTAGAGACGGGGGTGTCACTATGTTTTGTTCTTGTTGCCCAGGCTTGTTGGCCAGACTGGTCTCGAACTCCTGACCTCAAGTGATCTGCCTGCCTCAGCCACACGCAGCCATCGTTGCCTATTTTCTCAGCTTGCTAATGACCCAAAGTAGTAACAGCTTGGCTGGTGTTTGACGAGAGAGAGAGAGAGAGAGAGAGAGAGAGAGAGAGAGAGAATGAATAGAGAGAAATAATGCGCAGACTTTGGTTTTAGGATTGGGATTTTGCAGGGTGGGTGTCAGAGGACTTGTATGACTGTCAGGGGTTTGGTCTGAGCTCATGGAGAGAGGAGAGAAGGAAGATGAGAGAGGAACATATTTGAGGAGGTGTCTACAGTTTTAATTTGACCACAGTTAAGTTTGAAATACTCATTACAGCCGGGTGCGGTGGCTCACACCTGTAATCCCAGCACTTTGGGAGGCCAAGGCGGGTGGATCACAAGGTCAGGAGATTGAGACCATCCTGGCTAACATGGTGAAACCCTGTCTCTACTAAAAATACAAAAAATTGGCCGGGTGTGGTGGTGGACTCCTGTAGTCCCAGCTACTCAGGAGGCCAAGACAGGAGAGTGGCGTGAACCCAGGAGATGGAGCTTGCAGTGAGCCGAGATGGCGCCACTGCACTCCAGCCTGGGCGACAGAGCAAAACTCTGTCTCAAAAAAAAAAAAAAAAACTCATTAGAAATGCATGGGAAAACAGCAAAGAAAAGCATCTAGGCTCTCAGGGTTGTTCTGTTCTCTCTACTTTTGCATATATTTGAATTTTTCATAATAAAAGTAGGAAGGAAGGATGGATGGAAGAGAAGGATGTAAGTAAATTAGTAGTTCAGTATATGAGTTGGAAGCTCCAAGGAAGAGGCTGCGTTAGAGATGTCAATTTGGAGATCATCTGAGTACAATTAATTGGTACTAAAGTCACGGGCCTGACGGAAGTCACCAAGGAGAGTCAAGGGACCAAACCCTAGGGAACCTTGATATTAGAAAGTCAGGGCCGGGTGCAGTGGCTCACTCCTGTAATCCCAGCACTTTGGGAGGTTGAGGTGGGTGGATCACTTGAGGTCAGAAGTTTGAGACCAGCCTGACCAACATGGAGAAACCCTGTCTCTACTAAAAATACAAAAAATTAGCCGGGCGTGGTGGCACGTGCCTGTGATCCCAGCTACTCGGGAGGCTGAGGCAGGAGAATTTCCTGAACCCGGGAGGCAGAGGTTGCAGTAAGCCGAGATCGTACTATTGCACTCCAGCCTGGGCAACGAGAGCAAAACTCTGTCTCAAAAAACAAACAAAAAAAAGTTTAAAAAAAAGAAAGTCAGGAAGAGTTGGGCACGGTGGCTCACACCTGTAATCCTAGCACTCTGGGAGGCCAAGGCGGATGGATCACTTGAGGTCAGGAGTTGGAGACCAGCCTGGCCAACATGGTGAAACCCCATCTCTACTAAAAATACAAAAATCAGTAGGGTACAGTGGTGGGCACCTGTAATCCTAGCTCTTCAGGAGGCTAAGGCAGGAGAATCGCTTGAACCCAGGAGGTGAAGGTTGCAGTGAGCCAAGATCAGGCCACTGCAGTCCAGCCTGGGCAACAGAGCAAGACTCTGTCTCAAAAAAAAAAAAAAAAAAAAAGTCCCCTGTGTACCACCTATGTATCTCTCTCTTTCCCCTAACCCTAGACAGTCACTGATCTTAAAAATTAAAATTAAGGCCGGGCGCGGTGGCTCAAGCCTGTAATCCCAGCACTTTGGGAGGCCGAGACGGGCGGATCACAAGGTCAGGAGATCGAGACCATCCTGGCTAACACGGCGAAACCCCGTCTCTACTAAAAAAAACACAAAAAAATTAGCCGGGCGAGGTGGCGGCGCCTGTGGTCCCAGCTACTCGGGAGGCTGAGGCAGGAGAATGGCGGGAACCTGGGAGGCGGAGCTTGCAGTGAGCTGAGATCTGGCCACTGCACTCCAGCCTGGGCGACAGAGCGAGACTCCGTCTCAAAAAAAAAAAAAAAAAAAAATTAAAATTAAAAAAAAAAAAGAATATGGAATGGAAGGTCTCAGAGGTCATGAACTTCCTTACTCTGGCGGAGAGACAGAAGGACTCTCGGCCATCCTCACTGTTGGGTGAGCTGAGGGAAACTCCTCCCTCAGCTGGTTTCTTTCCCAAGTGGCCCCTATGGGGGTTGACCTAGTTCTAGAGTCACATGCAGACTCAAAAACATTTCGAAGAACAAGAGGCACTATTTCTTACAATGTGTCTATTTTCTTGTGTTTTTTGTTTGTTTGCTTGTTTTGTTTTGAGACATAGTCTCGCTCTGTTGCCCAGGCTAGAGTGCAGTGGTGTGAGCGCAGCGCTCACTGCAGCCTCCACCTCCTGGGCTCAAGCAATTCTCTGGCCTCAGCCTCCCCAGTAGCAGGGACTACAGGTGTGCACCACCACGCCCAGCTAATTTTTATTTCTATTTATTTATTTGTTTTTATTCTTTTGAGATGGAGTCTTGCTGTGTTGCCTAGGCTGGAGTGCCATGGCACAATCTCAGCTCACTGCAACCTCCTCCTCCCTGGTTCAAGTGATTCTCGTGCCTCAGCCTCTTGAATAGCTGGGATTACAGGTATATGCCACCATGCCCAGCTACCTTTTGTATTTTAGTAGAGACAGCATTTCACCATGTTGGCCAGGCTAGTTTTGAACTCCCGACCTCAAGTGATCCGCCTGCCTCAGCCTCTGAAAGTGCTGGGATTACAGGCTTGAGCCACTGCATCCGGCCCTAGCTAATTTTTATATTTTTAACAGAGATAGGGTCTCGCCATGTTGGCCAAGCTGGTCTCAAACTCCTCGGCTCAGGCAATCTGCCCAAAGTGCTGTGAATACTGATGTGAGCCAGTATTCCCTTGCCAGTGTCTGTTTTTAAGAGTAGAGAAATCGGCCGGGCGCGGTGGCTCACGCCTGTAATCCCAACACTTTGGGAGGTCGAGGCGGGTGGATCACGAGGTCAGGAGATGGAGACCATCCTGGCTAACACGGTGAAACCCCATTTCTACTGAAAATTCAAAAATTAGCCGGGTGTGGCGGCATGCGCCTGTAGTCCCAGCTGCTGGGAAGGCTGAGGCAGGAGAATAGCATGAACCCGGGAGGCAGAGCTTGCAGTGAGCCGAGATGGTGCCACTGCACTCCAGCCTGGGCAATAGAGCAAGACTCCATCTCAGAATAATAATAATAATAATAACAACAATAACGTTCTTGGCTTTAATTAGAACCACCTCAAGCCTACTCACCTGGATTGGTGGGAGGCCCAATATCAACTATTCCAAGGATAGGTTCCACTCCCTTGGATCATCACTAACCCTGGGCGCCTAGACAGGATCCCATGGACTCCCAGTCTTTCAGCACTTAGAGGCCCTGGTTGGCTCTCCTGTGGCTGCTCTGCCAGCTGGAGCTGCTGCTTCAAATGCTGGTCCCCACCATCTCTCTGGCCATGGATGTTCCAGAGGATCCTGCAGCCTCCTAGCCCAGCTCCCTGCTCAGAGCGTAAGGATTTCTTCCACTTCAGCATCTCCACCCCTCCCCTAGGCCCCAAGGCCTCTACCAACCTAGTTCTTCTTCCCCATCCTTGAGATGCTCCTAGGGTCCGGCTGCTTTCTCATTTCCAACCCCTGAACATCCTACAGCTGTCTGAGACGATAAAAGCTAATCTTGCTGGTAGATTACACAAATGACTCCTCACCTCCTATGATCACCTTCTAGAGGAAAAGGTTTCCCAGAAATCAGAATAAAGCCCTGTATACCACACTGGGAGGGGAAAAATACCTTTCATTCCTCCTAAGGTATCCACAGCAGCAAAAACAAACACGAGCTGATTCTCAGTAGATTATTCTGCTACATATATCAGGTATGCATTTACATCTCATCCTAACAAACAAAAAAGAAATGAAAGAGAGGTTTCACCTGTGCTGTAATTACGCACATTTCAGTCTTCCTGATAGCCTTAGAAATCATTTAAGGGGCCAGGTGCGGTGGCTCATGCCTGTAATCCCAGCACTTTGGGAGGTCGAGGCAGGCAGATCACCTGAAGTCAGGAGTTCAAGACCAGCCTGACTAACATGGTGAAATCCTGTCTCTACTGAAAAACAAAAATTAGCTGGGCATGGTGGGGGGCGCCTATAATTCCAGCTACTCAGGAGGCTGAAGGAGGCAAATTGCTTGAACCCGGGAGGCAGAGGTTGCAGTGAGCCGAGATCACACCACTGCACTCCAACCTGGACGACAGAGTGAGACTCCCTCTAAAAAAAAAAAAAAGAAATAATTTAAGGACAGATACTCCATATTACCAATCTTTGTATTCTCAAGGTGGGTGCTTAATAAATATTGGATGAATGAATGAATTGCCTGTCTAATTTAGAACCCTCAGTACAATATTGTATTTACTGGCCACTTTAGGAGGCTTAACTGCCAATGACTCTGGTGTTCTATTACCAACAGAGAGCTGCTGATTGTCAGAGCATGATAGCAGCTCATCCTCCTAGCCATGGGGCAAGTTTGCATCAGGTGAAATGTTTATACTGGAACTTTCTATCGTATGTGTCCGAATCTCTGCTACTTGTAAAGATCAGTTCCATAGGCCGGGCGCGGTGGCTCAAGCCTATAATCCCAGCACTTTGGGAGGCCGAGACGGGTGGATCACGAGGTCAGGAGATCGAGACCATCCTGGCTAACACGGTGAAACCCCGTCTCTACTAAAAAAATACAAAAAACTAGCCGGGCGAGGTGGCGGGCGCCTGTAGTCCCAGCTACTCGGGAGGCTGAGGCAGGAGAATGGCATAAACCTGGGAGACGGAGCTTGCAGTGAGCTGAGATCCGGCCACTGTACTCCAGCCTGGGTGACAGAGCGAGACTCCGTCTCAAAAAAAAAAAAAAAAAAAAAAAAAAAAAAAAAAAAAAAAGATCAGTTCCATGATTAGTCAATAGACTTGATTAGACTTGATGTTCCTGATTCCAGAAAGTTAATAGCCAAAGTGTCAATTATTTAGCAAATGCAGACTTAGCTGAGATTTTTTTTTTTTTTTTAAACAGGGTCTTACTCTGTTGCCCAGGCTGGAGCACAGTGGCATGATCACAGCTCACTGCAGCCTCAACCTCCCAGGCTCAAGCAATCCCCCCACCTCAGCCTCCTGAGTAGCACCACCATGTCCAGCTAATTTTTGTATTTTTGGTAAAGATAGGGTTTCACCATGTTTCCCAGGTTGGTCTCAAACCCCTGGGCTCAAGCAGTCCTTCTGCTTTGGCCTCTCAAACTGCTGGAATTACAGCATGAGCAACTGTGCCCAACCTGAGAAATTTTACACCCAAGAAGAGCGCTGGAAGAGCATTCATATGATTGGGTAGGTTTGTTTGTTTGTTTGTTTGTTTGTTTTGAGATTGAGTCTCACTTTGTCACCCAGGCTGGAGTGCAGTGGTGTGATCTCGGCTCACTGCAACGTCTGCCTCTTGGGTTCAAGCAATTCTCCTGCCTCAGCCTCCTGAGTAGCTGGGATTACAGGTGCCCGCCACAATGCTCGGCTAATTTTTGTATTTTTAGTAGAGACGGGGTTTCACCATGTTGGCCAGGCTGGTCTCGAACTCCTGACCTCAGGCGATCCGCCCACCTCGGCCTCCCACAGTTCTAGGATTCCAGGCATGAGCCACCGCACTAGGGAGGGTAGGTTTTTTGTTTGTTCATTTACTCGTTGGTGTGTGTTGGGGTAGAGGGGTTGTTTTTGTTTTGCTTTGTTTTGTGACTTGCTCCATCAAAACCCTGGCTTCAGGATGTTAAAACCGACCAAATAATAAGCAGCTGAATCAACACTGATTTTGAGACAGAGGTGCCATGAGATGAAATGTTTCCACCTGTGCTGAAAATAAACATTGTTAGCACAACTGAGCACACTGCAACTGGGGTTATTCCATTCCAGGGCACAGGGCCAAGGAGGTCTCCTTAGCACAATCTTCTTAGCCCTTGTGACTCAAGATCTCCTCTTTATCCAGAAAGAGAAGTAGCTTGGAAACACGCTCAGTTATCTCAGTAACAAACAAATTGCTATCCCTTAGTGAGAAAATTTAATTCCAGTGATTTGTGTGTGAGCTCAAGAGACACCAATCAAAACCCCGCAGGGTTTAAGAGAAAGATCTAACAACCAACACTTATTTCTAGAAAACAAGGTGTACCACACAAATTTATAGATTTTTTTTCTCTATTTAATTACTGATCTTGTAAGTAGCTGGAATGCAGTGGGAAGCAAACCCTTGGACTATAATAAAAAATATTCTGGCCAGGCATGGTGGCTCATGCTGTAATCCCAGCACTTTGGGAGGCCGAAGCAGGTGGATCACGAGGTCAGGAGATGGAGACCATCCTGGCTAACACTGTGAAACCCTGTCTCTACTAAAAATACAAAAAATTAGCTGGACATGGTGGCAGGCGCCTGTAGTCCCAGCTACTTGGGAGACTCAGGCAGGAGAATCGCTTGAACCTGGGAGGTGGAGGTTGTAGTGAGCCAAGATTGCACCACTGCACTCCAGCCTGGGGTACAGAGTGTGACTCTGTCTCAAAAGCAAAAATGAAACAATAGAAAAGCAGGTGAGGCACCCTATCTAAGCACTGATTACATCTTTACTGAGCACTTGACTGTACACTCCAGTGACTCTGCTGGGCCTTAGGAATACATCGTAAGAGAGATCTGGTTTTCACACTTGTGGAGCTCCCAGTATCATCAGAGATATTAATCAACCAATTATACAAAGATAACAGTGAACTTTAACATTTGTTTTTTGTTTTTGTTTTTGTTTTTCAAGAGACAGGGTCTCAGCTGGGCATGGTGGCAGTGAGCCCGAGATAGTGCCACTGCACTCCGGCCTGGCAACAGAGCGAGACTCCGTCGCAAAAGAAAAAAGAGACAGGGTCTCACTCTGTCACCCACGCTGGGTTGCAGTGGTGTGACCATAGCTCACTGCAGCCTCAAACTCCTAAGCTCAAGCCATCCTCCGACCTCAGCCTCCCAAGTATCTGAGACTACAGGTGTGCACCACCATGCCCCGCTAAATTTTTCATTTTTTATAGAGACGGGGTTTCGCTATGTTGCCTACGCTGGTCTTGAACTCCTGGGCTCAAGCCATCCTCCCACCTTGGTCTACCAAAGTGCTGGGATTACAGGCATGAGCCACCATGCCCAGCCTAACATTCCACAAATATTCTAGTCTCCTGGCTCTGGCCAGTGCTTTGCCTTGGCCACACATTGATTTTGTGCTCTAGCTGCAGCCAAAGATAGATTTCGCCCTAACACAACATTATGGACACATCAGGGGATTTTTCCTTTCCTCTCTTAATAGCCCAGAAAGACAATCTTTTGCTAATGAACAAAATCAAGCTAATTTTTTTTTAGGTGTGGGTGGGTCAATTATCTATTTCAAAATGTCTTCGGAGGCAGGGCGCGGTGGCTCATGCCTATAATCCCAGCACTTGCGAGGCCGAGGCAAGCAGATCACCTGAGGTCAGGAGTTCGAGACCAGCCTGGCCAACATGGTGAAACTCCATCTCTACTAAAAATACAAAACTAGACAGGCATGGTGGCATGCACCTGTAGCCTCAGCTTCTTGGGAGACTGAGGCAGGAGGATTGCTTGAACCCGGGAGGTGAAGGTTGCAATGAGCTGAGATCATACCACTGCACTCCAGCCTGGGTGACAGAGTAAGACTCCATCTCAAAAAAAAAAAAAAAAAAAAAGAAAGAAAGAAAAGAAAAGAGATGCAAAAAGTTTCCATCAATTGACCAACAGTTAAATACATCATGGTACCTCCATATGATGGAATACTTTGCAACAGCTAAAACAATGATAGGGGTAGGGGCAGGTGCTAATGATATAGTAAGTGAAAAAAGGTGATACAAACATATATATACAACATAATTCAACTATGCTAAAATATGTGAACATAAAAATAAACATATGCCAAATATTAGGGAAGTTTTCTCTGGGAGGTGGGATTATGATTTTTTTTTTCTTTTATTTTTCTTTTTTTTTTTTTTTTTTTTTTTTTTTTTTTTTTGAGACGGAGTCTCGCTCTGTAGCCCAGGCTGGAGTGCAGTGGCCGGATCTCAGCTCACTGCAAGCTCTGCCTCCCGGGTTCACGCCATTCTCCGGCCTCAGCCTCCCGAGTAGCTGGGACTACAGGCGCTGCCACCTCGCCCGGCTATTTTTTGTATTTCTTAGTAGAGACGGGGTTTCACCGTGTTAGCCAGGATGGTCTCGATCTCCTGACCTCGTGATCCGCCCATCTCGGCCTCCCAAAGTGCTGGGATTACAGGCTTGAGCCACCGTGCCTGGCCTTTTTTCTTTTATTTTTCTTTCTTTTTTCCTTTTTTTTTGAGACAGAGTTGTCTCTGTTACCTAGGCTGGAGTGCATTGGTGCAGTCTTGGCTCACTGCAACCTCCACCATGCAGATTCAAGTGATCCTCATGCCTCGGCCTCCTGGGTACCTGGGATTACAGGCGTGTGCCACCACACCTGGCTAATTTTTGTATTTTTAGTGGAGGCAGGGTTTTGTCATGTTGGCCAAGCTGGTCTCGAACTCCTGACCTCGTGATCTGCCCACCTCGGCCTCCCAAAGTGCTGGGATTACAGGTGTGAGCCACCATGCCCAGCCTTTTTTTCTTTCATTTTTAAGAAACAGGATCTTGCTCTCCTACGCTGGAGTGTCATGGGGTACAATCATAGGTCACTGCAGCCTCGACGTCCTGGACTCAAGTCATTCTTCTGCCTCAGCCTCTTAGTAGCTGGGACCACAGACTTGCACCACCACACGCAGTTAATTGGGAGATGGGATTACAGATAGCTGTTATTTTCTTTTCCTTTTTTTTTTTTTTTTTTTTTTTCTTGTCACTGATGAAGCTCCAAGACTGTTCTTTTCTTTTTCTTTTTGAGATGGAGTCTCGCTCTGTCGCCCAGGCTGGAGTGAAGTGGCGCAATCTAGGCTCACTGCAATCTCCGTCTCCCGGGTTCACGCCATTCTCCTGCCTCAGCCTCCCCAGCAGCTGGGACTACAGGCGCATGCTGCCACACCCGGCTAATTTTTGAATTTTCAGTAGAGACGGGGTTTCACCCCGTGTTAGCCAGGATGGTCTCCATCTCCTGCTCTCATGATCCACCCGCCTCAGCCTCCCAAAGTGTCGGGATTATAGGCGTGAGCCACCCGTGCCCGGCCTCAAGACAGTTATTTTCTTTACATGTTCCAAGTTTTCCCCACTAGGAACATATTACTTTTTTTTTTTTGAGACGGAGTCTTGTTCTGTTGCCTAGGCTGGAGCGCAGTGGCATGATCTCGGGTCACTGCAACCTCCGCCTCCCGGGTTCAAGCAATTCTCCTGCCTCAGCCTCCCAAGTAACTGGAATGACAGGAGTGCACCACCATGCCCAGCTAATTTTTGTAGTTTTAGTAGAGACGGGGTTTCACCACATGGCCCAGGCTGGTCTCGAACTCCTGACCTCAAGTGATCCGTCCACCTTGGCCTCCCAAATTGCTGGGAGCCAGGAACATATTAGTTTTCAAATCAGAAAGGAGGCTGGGCGCAGGAGCTCACGCCTGTAATCCCAGCACTTTGGGTGGATCACCTGAGGTCAGCAGTTCAGGACCAGCCTGACCAACATGGTGAAACCCCGTCTCTACCAAAAATACAAAAATTAACTGGTTGTGGTGGCGGGCACCTGTAATCCCAGCTGCTCAGGAGGCTGAGGTAGGAGAATTGCTTGAACTCAGGAGGCAGAGGATGCAGTGAGCCGAGATAGCGCCACTGTACTCTAGCGTGGGCAACAGAGTGACACTTCGTTTCAAAAAAAAAAAAAATTTTTTTTAAATTAAATCAGGAAGGATACTAAAAGTGAAAAATAATTTCAGGTCTACAAGCCGCTGTGGTTATTCTATTTGAATTCTAAATGTTTCCTCAGTTTTCCTGCCCGTCTTACTCTTTGTTTCCTTTTGAGGAACTAATGGCTTGTAAGGTAGGGGTGAGCAGTTGGATTTGTAAGTGTGGAGAAGCATCCAGGCACCTCTCTGAGAGTTTCCTCCCAAACCTCCCTAGCCTTGGCTGCCCTCCGAGGGAGTGGCCCGCATGCAGGTGAACTTCACATTCTGCAGTGTCCGGGCAGAGGGCCTTCCATTCCGTTGGCTTCTGGAGGAAGCCACCAGCTCTGAGCCCAGTTGCCAGTTGGGGAGGGAAACCGAGACAGGGAACTCACTGCAGAGAGGACTCCAGGGACTCTCTTACACCTTCCCTGCTCTAAAGACAAGCATTTCCCAAAGCTACTGGACCCCTTCTTCTCCCCTTCAGGGTTGGGGAGAGAGATTTCAGAATTGAGGGTAACCCTGGCCAGGCATGGTGGCTCACGCCTGTAATCCCAGCACTTTGGGAGGTCGAGGTGGGAGGATCACGAGGTCAGGAGATCGAGACCATCCTGGCTAATACGGTGAAACTCCATCTCTACTAAAAATACAAAAATTAGCTTTTTTGTGTGTGTGTGAGGAAAAGACAGGAAGCCCATTTTGATGAAGACACCAAACAAATTTTTTTTTTTTGAGACGGAGTTTCGCTCTTGTCACACAGGCTGGAGTGCAGTGGTGCGATCTCAGCTCACTGCAATCTCTGCCTCCCAGGTTCAAGTCATTCTCCTGCCTCAGCCTCCCGAGTAGGTGGGATTACAGGCACCCACCACCATGCCCAGCATGGCGTGAATCCGGGAGGTGGAGCTTGCAGTGAGCCAAGATCATGCTACTGCACTCCAGCCTGGACGGCAGAGTGAAACTCCATTTCAAAAAAAAAAAAAAAAGAATTGAGGATAACCCAGAAGTCAGGAGTTTAACAAGAGAAAATACCAGGCATGACAGACAAGTCCTGGCTAGGTCTTGGCTGGATGGAAGCAGGGAAGCTAACTGGTCATTGCTGGTGGCTGGGACCAGCCTTGTGAGTAACCAAGAGGCCAGGCCAGTGGTTCTGATACCCTGAGTGTGTTTCGGAAGCTCTCAGATAAAGAACGTGGGCGGTTTACCCCTTCTTTGTGCACTGGTTAAAAATCCCAGGCAAGGAGGTAGCTTAGATAATGTAGCATACACTGAAATTCTTCTGTGCTGAGACACTTATTTCCTGTCTTTATTCAATGCCAGTGAATACCAGAAAGTTTCCTTTTCAGGAGTTCAAACTTCAGGCATCAGAGAGATGAACAGAGCCGCAAACAAAGGCACACGCACGCGTGTGAATCACACAAGCACTAAAGGCCACCATGGAGGGGAGGAGGGGAAGGTGAGGCCTGGGTGGGGCCTTCTGCAAGAAAACAAGGAATATCTGTTTAGGGGTGGGGGTGGGGAGAGAAGGAAAATAGCCTCAGGGGACCAGAAAGTCAAACACTGACTTTAGGAAAGGCAGTGTCTGCACAAACATTCCTTCTGAGGCAAGAAGATACAGATGTGAGCTCGGTGGCTCACATCTGTAATCCCAGCACTTTGAGAGGCCGAGGTGGGCAGATCACCTAAGGTCAGGAGTTCGAGACCAGCCTGACCAACATGGAGAAACCCCTTCTCTACTAAAAATACAAAAATTAGCTGGGCGTGGTGGTGGGTGCCTGTAATCGCAGCTATCGGGAGGCTGAGGCAGGAGAATGACTTGAACCCGGGAGGCAGAGGTTGCAGTGAGCCGAGATCGCATCGCTGCACTCCATCCTGTGTGACAAGAGTGAACTACGTCTCAAAAAAAAAAAAAAAAATTTGGTTGGTGTCCACATCAAAATGGGCTTCCTATCTTTTCCTCACAGAATTCAACTTACTCTCCCCCAACCCCAGTCTTAGACAACACTACTGGCTACATGCAGGACAGTCACCCCCTTTCTTCCTGCCAAGGGCTGGTGCTCACCCCTTGGAGTACTGGAGGTTGGAAGAAGGGATAGAGTTATTTTTCTAGTACCATTCCCTCCCAGAGAGGAGAGAAGTTTCTACTCAAGGGTGCAAGGTAGAAGAGCAGGAGGGTTTGTAAAGCTCCTGCCCTCAAGTAAATGCATAGTTTGCCTGTCCTGACCTGGCTTCCTAGAAAACAGAGTTGGAGGCAAAGCCCGAAGGTTAATGTTTCACTGGGGAGGGCTGCAAGCCCAGGGCAGCAAGAGTGAGGAAGAGGGGAAGCTAGGCAGCGGAGGAAGGAAGGAACGTGTTCTCATTATAGATGACAGGTCGTTGTGTTTTCATTCATTTGGGGGCCTCCAAGTGTTAGAAGAATCACATGCGGACAAAGCAGCAGCAGAATGAGCAACTGCAGGCTCCTTCCAGCCTCCTCTCTCTTTTCGGTCAAAGTCCACCCCACGGTGTTAACTCCCCTTCATATGCAGGTTGTGTTACTGGGCCCCTCTCAGCAACTACTGGGGAGCCAGAAGGTCCTGGACTCCAGTTCGGTGCTGGAGCTGCTGCACCTTGGCCCTCACTCCTAGGGGAGGTTGAGGCAGTGGCTGTGTGAGGAAAGAAGCCATGGCAGTGACAGCTGTGCCTGGAGGGCCACAGAAGGATGCAGCCGGCACTGCTCCCGCTACACCGGAAGCACAGCAAGACTGAGAGACCCAGGCAGGACCAAGGCCTGGGAAGGAGTGGGGCTTAGCAAATCTAAGGAGGTGTATAAACTGGGTCCAGAACATTGACTTAGGGAAAAACTGTTTGGATTCTAAATTTGATGTTCTGAGCAGCCAGATGTATTGTGACTGCAACTTCTGTAAGCACTGGTTTTCATTTAAAAAGCATGTGAATTGAAAGATTTCTTGTGCTCTCTCCTCATGACAAAATGATGCAACTATCTTGTCCTGGTGTGGTGGCTCACACCTGTAATCCCAGCACTTTGGGAGGACGAGGCGGACGGACCACTTGAGGTCGGGAGTTTGCGACCAGCCTGGCCAACATGGTAAAACCCATCTCTACTAAAAACACAAAAATTAGCTGGGTGTGGTGGTGCATGCCTGTAGTCCCAGCTACTTGGGAGGCTGAGGCAGGAGAATGACTTGAACCCAAGAGGCAGAGGTTGCAGTGAGCCAAGATCGCACCATTACACTCCAGCCTGGGCGACAGAGCGAGACCTCGTCTTAAAAGAAAAAAAAGAAAAACAACAACAACAACAAAAAAAAATGAAGCAAGTGTCTGCAAGGCCTAGAGACCTTCCAAGTTTGTGCTGGGCTTGAAACTATGCAGAAGGCCTAGATCACTGGCCCAACCACTGTCCAGGTAACCAAAAATATGGTATTGGAACAGCTTCATTTATTATTATTATTATTTTTGAGACAGAGTTTCACTCTTATTGCCCAGGCTGGAGTGCAATGGTGCAATCTCGGCTCACTGCAACCTCTGCCTCCCAGGTTCAAGCGATTCTCCTGCCTCAGCCTCCTGATAGCTGGGATTACAGGCACGCACCACCACACCCAGCTAATTGCTAATTTTGTATTTTTCATAGAGACGGGGTTTCTCCATGTTGGTCAGGCTGGTCTCAAACTCCTGACCTCAGGTAATCCACCTGCCTCGGCCTCCCAAAGTGCTGGGATTACAGGCATGAGCCAATGCGCCTGGCCTGGAACAGTATTTTTTTTTTTTTTTTTTTTTTTTTTGAGACAGAGTCTCACCCTGTTGCCACGCTGGAGTGCAATGGCATGATCTCGGTTCACTGCAACCTCTGCCTCCCGAGTTCAAGCGATTCTCCTGCCTCAGCCTCCCAAGTAGCTGGGACTACAGGCACACACCACCACACCCAGCTAATTTTTGCATTTTTAGTAGAGACAGGGTTTCACCATGTTGGTCAGGCTGGTCTCGAACTCCTGACCTCGTGATCCACTCGCCTTGGCCTCACAAAGTGCTGGGATTATACGCATGAGCCACCGTGCCTGGCCTAGAACAGCTTCATTTTTAGCCAAACAGAATGTGATAGGAATCAAGCCAAACATCTTACAGTTTGGTAAAAATTATCCTTCACCCCTTCCCCTGCTTGACGATACAGAGCTGTCAGCTGAAGGCATGATGGATCTTTTGCCGTGTGACCTCTGGAGGAAGGCCAAAGGCATTTACAGGCCAAGCAACCAGAGCACCCTGGAGAAACCAAAGAGGCTAGGCCGGGCGCGGTGGCTCAAGCCTGTAATCCCAGCACTTTGGGAGGCCGAGACGGGTGGATCACGAGGTCAGGAGATCGAGACCATCCTGGCTAACACACTGAAACCCCGTCTCTACTAAAAAATACAAAAAACTAGCCGGGCGAGGTGGCGGGCGCCTGTAGTCCCAGCTACTTAGGAGGCTGAGGCAGGAGAATGGCGTAAACCCGGGAGGTGGAGCTTGCAGTGAGCCGAGATCGCGCCACTGCACTCCAGCCTGGGCGACAGAGCGAGACTCCGTCTCAAAAAAAAAAAAAAAAAAAAAAAAAGAAACCAAAGAGGCTTTAGAAACAGCAGGAGAAAGTAAGAATGAGAGAAACTGAGGGAGGGAAAGAAATCAGAGTCCGGCTTTCCCACTTTAGCTTTCTTTTCCTTTAGTCAACTAAGCAAATTTATACATCTCACTTTCCCCTAATGCAACCTCACTTCTCCTCCAGCAAAATTAGCAGAGGAGTCCTGGCTTGCATTGTTGGGAATAAGAAAACTTTGGAGGCAGGGTGCGGTGGCTCACTCCTGTAATCCCAGCACTCTGGGAGGCCGAGGTGGGCAGATCACCAGAGGCCAGGAGTTCAAGACCAGCTTGGCCAACATGGTGAAACCCCGTCTCTACCAAAAATACAAAAATTAGCCAGGTGTGGTGGCACACGCCTGTAATCCCAGCTACTAAGGAGGCTGAGGCAGGAGAAACGCTTGAACCCAGGAAGCAGAAGTTGAAGTGAGCTGAGATCACACGAAACAAAACAAAACAAAACAAATTTGGTTAAGTTTTGCCAGACTTAACTTTTTCTTTTTTTTTGAGACAGGGTCTCACTCTGTCACCCAGGCTAGAATATAGTGACGTGAACGTATCTCACTGAAGCCTCAACCCGCCATGCTCAAGCGATCCTCCCACCTCAGCCTCCTGAGTAGCTGGCACCACAGGCACATGCTACCATGTTCAGCTAATTTAAAGATTCTTTTTGTAGAAATGGGGTCTCCTTGTTGCCCAGGCTGCTCTTGAACTCCTGGGCTCAAGTCATGCTTTCACCCTGGCTTCCCAAAGTCCTGGGACTACAGGCATGAGCTACCATGCCAGGCCATACTTAACCCTTTTTTTTTTTTTTTTGGAGACAGAGTCTTGCTCTGTCACCCATGCCTTAGTGCAGTGCCATGATCTCAGCTCACTGTAATGTTTGCCTCCCAGGTTTAAGCGACTCTCCTGCCTCAGCCTCCTGAGTAGCTAGGATTATAGGCGCCACCACCATGCCCGGCTAATTTTTGTATTTTTAGCAGAGACAGGGTTTCACCTTGTTGGCCAGGCTGGTCTCGAACTCCTGACCTCAAGTGATCCACCTGCCTCAGCCTCCCAAAGTGCTGGGATTATAGGCGCCCACCACCACGCCTGGCTAATATTTGTATTTTTGGTAGAGACAGAGTTTAAACATCTCTGTCTCATAACAAAAAATGATGAACATGTAAGGTGATGAGTATGTTAAGTAGCTAGATTTAACCGTTTCATCATGTATACACATATCCAAATATTATGTTATAATATTATACCATACAATACACAATTTTGGCCTGGTGCGGTGGCTCACACCTGTAATCTCAACACTTTGGGAGGCTGAGGCGGGAGGCTGACAGAGCGAGACCCCGTCTCAAAAAAAAAAAAAAGGCCGGGCGCGGTGGCTCAAGCCTGTAATCCCAGCACTTTGGGAGGCCGAGGCGGGTGGATCACGAGGTCAGGAGATCGAGACTATCCTGGCTAACATGGTGAAACCCCGTCTCTACTAAAAATACAAAAAACTAGCCGGGCGTGGTGGCGCGCGCCTGTAGTTCCAGCTACTTGGGAGGCTGAGGCGGGAGAATGGCGTGAACCCGGGAGGCGGAGCTTGCAGTGAGCCGAGATCACGCCACTGCACTCCAGCCTGGGAGACACAGCGAGACTACGTCTCAAAAAAAAAAAAAAAAAAAAAAAAACACACACACAATTTTTATTTGTCAATTATACCTTAATAAAAAGAAATAGCTAATAGCAGAACCATATATATTATTACCATGTGTGTATACATGTATACACATATACATACACATAGATACATATAAATACTGAAATTTACTTGTGTTTTAAATAAATATATATTCAAACTTAAAACATCTTAGGCCAGGCACGGTGGCTCATGTTTGTAATTTCAGCACTTTGGGAGGCTGAGGCCAGCGGATCACCTGAGGTCTGGAGTTTGAGACCAGCCTGACCAACATGGAGAAACACTGTCTCTACTAAAAACACAAAATTAGCCGGGCGTGGTGGCACACGCCTGTAATCCCAGCTACTCCGGAGGCTGAGGCAGGAGAATCGCTTGAACCCGGGGCGCAGAGGTTGCAGTGAGCCGAGATCGCGCCATTGCACTCCAGCCTGGCAGCCAGGGCAACAAGAGCAAAACTCTGTCTCAAAAAAAAATAGATAAATAGATAGATAGATAGATAGACAGATAGATAGATAGATAGAGATAGATAGATAAAGAGGCCGGGTGTGGTGGCTTACGCCTATAATCCCAGCACTTCGGGAGGCCAAGGCAGGTGGATTACCTGAGGTCAGGAGCTCAAGACCAACCTGGCCAACATGGTGAAACCCTGTCTCTACCAAAAAAACAAAAATTAGATGGGCGTGGTGCCAGGCATCTGTAATCCCAGCTGTCGGGAGGCTGAGGCAGGAGAATTGCTTGAACCTGGGAGGCAGAGGTTTCAGTGAGCTGAGATCGCACCACTGCACTCCAGCCTGGACGACAACCGTGAAACTCTGTCTCAAAAAAAAAAAAAAAAAAGAAAAGAAAAGAAAAAGAAACGTCTCGGTGGCTGCTGGGTAAGGAACAGACTGTAGGGTGAGGGGAGAAGTCACTATGGGCAAACAGCGGGAGCAGAGAGGCCAGTTAGAATGGATCGCACAGAGGATGGTGTCTCACTTTAGGTGTGGGACACAGGGAGAAGGGCTCAGGTTTGGCAAATATGTTCGGGGTTGGGGGGTCTTGTGGAATTTGCTGATAGACTGGGTATGGGGATGATAAAGAATAAAACAGTAGGCCGGGTGCGGTGGCTCACGCCTGTAATCCCAGCACTTTGGGAAGCCGAGGCAGGTGACTCATGAGGTCAGGAATTCAAGACCAGCCTGGCTAACATGGTGAAACCCTGTCTCTACTAAAAGTACAAAAATTAGCCAGGCACAGTGGCAGGCGCCTGTAATCCCAGCTACTCGGGAGGCTGAGGCAGGAGAATTGCTTGAGCCCGGGGTGGGGGGCAGAGGTTGCAGTGAGCCAAGATCAAGATCATGCCACTGCACTCCAGCCTGGGTGACAGAGCAAGACACTTTAAAAAAAAAAAAAAAAAAAAAAACAGTCAAGGGAGACTCCAAGGGCTTAGTCTGGGCAGCTGATTGAATGATGGTGCCATTTGCTGAGAGGGGGAACTCTGGAGAACAGACCATTTCTTTTCAGAGGAACATTAATGTGGTTTAGAATGGCCTAGATCCTGGGCAATGAAATTATCTGTATACTACACCCCCTGTGACATGCAGTTTGCCTATATAACAAACCTGCACCTGTATCTCTGCAACTAAAATAAAAGTTAAAAAAAAAAAAAAAGGAGTGGCCTAGTCGACTTCTGGTCACGAAGGAGGTAAAATTAAGTTTCCCAACACCTACAAATTTCACTGACTGAATTAACAAGGTGGCACGGCAGATTGCAAGTGGCATGTGCTTTGACATTGGGGACTTGGATTTGAATCCCGATGCTTCCATTTACTGACTCTGTGACCTTGGGCAGCTTACATGACTTCTTTGAACCGAAGGTTTTTCAGCTGTGCAACCTGTCCTGCCAGGTTGTTTGGTTGTAAGTAATGCACCTTGCTACAGTTCCTGGTTCAGAGTAGGTGCTCAGGATGTGAGGTTTCCTGCCACTCTATACAGACCGTTAGGAAGAATTAACTTTGTGAGCTTCCAAGGAGCTGCTTTCAGCTGTTAATTTTGTGTTACCTTTTCAGCTGGTCTTCCTTCTTCATTTCATTCATTCACTATTTGAACACTTACTATGTACCACATACTACTCTAGACATTGGATATATAACAGTGAATTAGACAAAGGTCCCTCTCTTCATGCAGCTTACATCCTGAATTAAATACATTATTTGAGTAAAATACAGTATATGAGATGGTAGTAAGGAAAAGCAAAAGAAAAAGGAAGAGGATGTACCGGGATAGAGTTGGTACTGCAATTTAAACTGGGCGCAGTGGTTTGTGCCTATTATTCCAGATACTCAGAAGGGTGAGATGGGAGGATTGCTTGAGCTCAGAAATCTGAGGCCAGCCTGGGCAAAATAGTGAGAACCTGTCTCTAAAAAATAAATAAATGGCCAGGCGCGGTGGCTCACGCCTGTAATCCTAGCACTTTGGGAGGCTAAGGTGGGTGGATCGCCTGAGGTCAGGAGTTCAATACCAGCCTGGCCAACATGATGAAACCCCGCCTCTACTAAAAACTACAAAAATTAGCCAGACGTGGTGGCATGAGCCTGTAGTCCCAGCTACTCCGGAGGCTAAGGCAGAAGAATCACTTGAACCCGGGAGGCAGGGGTTGCAGTGAGCGGCAGTCATGTCACTACACTCCAGCCTGGGCGACAGAGCGAGACTCCGTCTCAAAAAAAAAAAAAAAAAAATTAATAAGTAAATAGGCTGGTCGCAGTGGCTCACGCTTGTAATCCCAGCACTTTGGGAGACCGAGGCAAATGGATCACCTGAGGTCAGGAGTTCATAGACCAGCCTGGCCAACATGGTAAAACCCCGTCTCTACTGAAAATACAAACATTAGCCAGCCATGGTGGCAGGTGCCTGTAATCCCAGCTATTCAGAAGGGTGAGACATGAGAATCACTTGAACCTGGGAGACTGAGGTTGCAGTGAGTCAAGACTGTGCCACTGCACTCCATCCTGGTTGACAATGTGAGACTCTGTCTCAAAAATAAGTAAATAAATAAGTTGGGTGCAGCGGCTCATGTCTATAATTCCAGCACTTTGGGAGTCTGAGGTAGGAGGATCACCTGAGCCAAGGAGTTCAAGACCAGCCTGGGCAATATAGCGAGACCCTATGTCTACCAAAAAATTTTTTAAAAAGTCAGCCATGTATGGTGGCACACACCTGTAGTCCCAGCTACTTGGGGGCCTGAGGTGGGAGGATCACTTGAGCCTGGGAGGTTGAGACTGGCTGAGGCATAATCACACCACAGCACTCCAGCCTGGATGACAGAGCAAGGCTCTATCTCTAAATAATTAAAAACTAAGGTGCTCAGGGAAGGCTCTACTGAGAAGATGACATTTCAGCAAAGACCCAAAGGACATTAGGGAGTAGGCCATATGCTTATCTGGGGGAAGAATATTTTAGGCTGAGAAAGTAGCAAAGTGCAAAGGCTCTGAGGCCGGGGCATGCTTGGTGTATCTGAGGAACAGCAAGAAACCCAGTGCGGGCTGGTCTGAGTGCAGTGTTTACCACTGTTGATTACAGATTTCTCTGTTGCTTCTCCACCCCCACTGCTTCACTTGACTAGTCTTAAAATACATATACATGTGAAGGCCGGGCACGGTGGCTCACGCCTGTAATCCCAACACTTTGGGAGGCCAAGGTGGGTGGATCAGGAGGTCAGGAGATCAAGACCATCCTGGCTAACACAGAGAAACCCCGTCTCCACTAAAAAATACAAAAAAACTAGCCAGGCGTGGTGGTGGGCACCTGTAGTCCCAGCTACTTAGGAGGCTGAGGCAGGAGAATGGCATGAACCCAGGAGGCAGAACTCGCAGTGAGCCGAGACTGCACCACTGCACTCCAGTCTGGGCGACAGAGCGAGACTCCATCTCAAAAATAACAATAATAATAATAATAATAAAATAAATAAATATATATACATGTGAAAAAAGAGAAAGAGAAAAAGAAAAAGACCAGTGTGGGTAGAAAGGAGTGAGTGAGAGAATCGGAGAGTGACAGAACTATACAGAATTGGACAGGACCCTCCTGTAGGGCCTTGAATCCTGTGATGGCTTTGGCTTTTACATGATGTGAACTGGGAAGCGCTTGGAGGGTTTTGAACAGTAGGGAGACAAGATTTGCTTTATAGTCAGGCTCACTGGCTTCTGAGTTGAATACAGGGGTTGATGAAGTGAGGCCAACTGGGAAGTGATTATAGCAATCTATGTAAGAGATGATGGCTTGATAGAGAAGGCGAGGAAAAGATTCTGGATATATTTTGATGGTAGGGCCAACAGGATTTCCTGATAATTGGATGAAGGGGCTAGAGAATGAGAAGGGTCGGGGACTATAATTCAAGGTCCTTGGCCTGAGCAGCTAGAAGAATGTATTAGGTTGAACCAAATGAAATTACCAATATTTGATAGTTCTTAACCTTAAAAGGCAATTTCATATATTTCAACTTGATAGTTGTCATTGACTGAGATGGGGAAAAGTATGTGAGGAAGAGGTGAGGAGGTGGTATCAGAAATTTATTTTTGGACATGAGATGTCGCACAGGCAGCTATGTATATGCCTCTGAGTTCGGGGTGTCTTAGTCTTTTTTCTGTTGTTGTAACAGAAGAACACAGAGCACTCACAACCTAATCACCTCTTAAAAAAGAAAAGAGAGCTGGGTGCAGTGGCTCACATCTGTAATCCCAGCACTCTGGGAGGCTGAGGCAGGTGGATCATCTCAGGTGGGGAGTTTGAGACCAGTCTGACCAACATGGAGAAACCCTGCCTCTACTAAAAACACAAAATTAGCTGGGCGTGGTGGCACATGCCTGTAATCTCAGCTATTCATGAGGCTGAGGCAGGAGAACTGCTTGAACCCAGGAGGCAGAGGTTTCTGTGAACTGAGATTGAGATCGTGTCACTGCATTCCAGCCTGGGCAATAAAAGCAAAACTCCGTCTCAAAAAATAAATAGTCACCGGGTGTGGTGGCTCATGCCTGTAATCCCAGCAGTTTGGGAGGCTGGGGCAGGTGGATCCCCTGAGGTCGGGAGTTCGAGACCAGCCTGACCAACATGGAAAAAACCCATCTCTACTAAAAATACAAAATTAGCCGGGTGTGGTGGCACATTGCTGTAATACCAGCTACTCGGGAGGCTGAGGCAGGAGAATCGCTTGAACCCGGGAAGCAGAGGTTGCAGTGAGCCGAGATCGCGCCATTGCATTCCAGCCTGGGCAACAAAAGTGAAATTCTGTCTCAAAAATAAATAAATAAATAAATAAATAATGAAAGAGAGGCCAGGCACGGTGGTTCACGCCTGCAATCCCAGCACTTTGGGAGGCCGAGGTGGGTGCATCACCTGAGGTCAGGAGTTTCAGACCAGCCTGGCCAACATGGTGAAACCTCGTCTCTACTAAAAATACACACAAAAAATTAGCCAGATGTGGTGGCGAATGTCTGTAATCCTAGCTACTCGGGAGGCTGAGGCAGGTGAATCACTTTAACCTGGGAGGTGGAGGTTGCAGTGAGCCGAGATGGCGCCATTGCACTCCAGCTTGGGCAACAAGAGCTAAACTGCCTCTCAAAAAAAAAAAAAAAAAGAAGAAAAGAGGTGAAACCTTTAAGATTCCGGGTGTCACTCTGTCACCCAGGCTAGAGTGCAGTGACTCGCTCGATCATAGCTCGCTGCAGCCTCCAATTCCTGGGCTCAAGTGATCCTCCCACCTCAGCCTACCGAATAGCTGAGACTACTGGCATGCACCACCATGCCTGGCAAATTTTTAAAACATTTTTATAGAGACAAGAGTCTCACTATGTTGCCCAGTCTAGACTCAAACGATCCTTCTGCTTGGCCTCTCAAAGCATTGGGATTACACGCATGAGCCACTGCACCCAGCCAATGTTCCACCTCTAAATATCATCATGTTGGCAAATTTCAACATGAGTTTTAGAGGGGACATTCAAACAATAACATGGGGCAAGGGCCCATGTCAGGAATATACATTAGGGAGTCAAAGTATAGATGGCATTTAAAGCTTTGAGGTTGGGTAAAGTCACTTAGAGTATTACCTGTAGATAAAGAAGAGTAGATAGAGACCTGAGAACTGAGTCTGGGGCTTCCAGCATTTCCAGATCAGTGAGACGAGAAAGCAGTGAAGAAAAGACAGGAGGCTG
Source organism: Macaca mulatta (assembly GCF_049350105.2). Lineage (NCBI taxonomy): Eukaryota > Metazoa > Chordata > Mammalia > Primates > Cercopithecidae > Macaca > Macaca mulatta. The sequence continues at coordinate 169,632,458 of NC_133408.1, read as the reverse complement.
CAACTGACAACATGCAGGCTCTGAACAGAGGAGCTGGCCCAAATGAGAGCTTTCAATGTAGGTGTGAATAATTTTCAGCCTTGCTTCCTCCTTGAAGCTTGGCATTGGGGAGTGTGTGTGTGTGTACAGGGGACCGGATAATACTTTATAGATGACTAGCACATCAGAGGTTGCATCATCTCCTATTTGATCCTATCTGACCTAGGCAAAGGAAGTACAGTTGCTATCATCCTGTTTTATAGATGAGGAAACTGAGGCATAAAGGTTCAGTTACTTGCCCAAGTTATATATCAATCACAGGTAAATCCTAGGCTGGAAGGAGTCGTCTGTCTCTAAGTTCTGTGGGCTAACTGAATCACGCTGCATGCTCCTGAACTCTGACTACTTCTCTGGGGACAAACTGTTACAAAGTTACATGCAGATAACTTGAAATGGGTTTTAAGCTTTTATTTCCACAGCAGCAAAGAAACTACTGACACGATTACCTTCTAGAAGGGCCTGGACCTGTGATCCCAAACGCCAAGAATGCCGTAGCTCAAAATGAACGACTTTCCCACTGAGAAGCAGCGAAATGAAACTAGGGGGCTTTCTACAGGGATTTTCACACTTGGTGGGGACAGGGATCAATTCACTTTGGCTCCAGAGCTGTTGGAGTTAACAGGTAACTTCAGAGACAGAGCAGCTTCTGGCCTGGGCTCTGCTACTCATTCCACCCAATAACCGGTTTCATCTTACTCCGTCTGAGTGTCTTGCTGAAAGCATTAGATTCTCTCCAAACTTGTTTTCTTGCCCTGGAGAAGCTGCTCCTGAGATCGGAGGCTTCGTGGCTCAAGCTTGGCCCTGCCCTGGGCAGAGATAAACAGGCCCTGAATACATTTCCCAGATTGCAACACTGGTGAGTCAGCCAGGGTCGGACAGCTGTTCCTCACAGGCACCCCCTGGCTGTACCTGATAAGGAAGACTGTCGCTCATTCCAGCGCAGGGTGGCTGTGTGTGCACCACATATAAACAGACACTCCCAGCCGCAGTGTTGTCTTAGAGGAAACGACAGACATTCTGAATGGCAGAAAACATTGGTGAGCTTAGCAAACTCACCTCTGCTCAAGGAGGGCTCCAGTTTCATAAGCCAAAATAAGTGAAACCAGGGCTGTCATTTGGCTCTGCTTTGGGACTGCTTTTTGAACCTACCTGGTCAAGGGTGGGCTCAGCTCTGGAAAGGAAAAGGAAGGATTAAAGTGGAGGGATGAGGAGGTCAGAAGAGAGGAGGTGGGTTTATGAAGGAACAAATGGCAAAATGCCCAGAGAGAAAAGGTGTCTCATAAAAATGTGAACATACCTTCACTGCAAAGAGAGGGAATCAATGCCACGGCATCTTCAAAAACAGGAAAAAAGGCCAGCACAGTGGCTCATGCCAATAATCCCAACATTTTGGGAGGCAGAGGTGGGAGGATCACTTGCTTAAGCCCAGGAATTTAAGAGCAGGCTGGGCAACACAGTGAGACTCTGTCTCTACAAAAAATTAAAAATAAAAAAGCAGCCAGGTGTGGTGGCATAGCACGTGTAGTACCAGCTATGTGTAGAGGCTGTAACAGGAGGATCACTTGAGTCTGGGAGGTTGAGGCTGCAGCGAGCTATGATTGCACTACTGCATTCCAGCCCGGGCAACAGAGCGAGACCTTGTCTCAAAAGGAAAAAAAAAAAGGAGAGGCCGGGCGTGGTGGCTCACGCCTGTAATCCCTGCACTTTGGGAGACTGAGGCAGGCAGATCACCTGATGTCAGGAGTTTGAGAGCAGCCTGGCCAACATGGTGAAACCCTGTCTCTACTAAAAATACAAAAATTAGCCAGGCGTGGTGGTGGCGCACCTCTAATCCCAGCTACTTGGGAGGCTGAGGCTGGAGAATCGCTTGAATCCAGGAGGCGGAGATTGCAGTGAGTGGAGATCATGCCATTGCACTCCAGCCTGGGCGACAACAGCGAAACTTCATCTCAAAAAAAGAAAAAAGAAAAAAAAATCCCCCCCCCCAAAATGAACAGACAGATCTTGAGACCAAAAAAATCCAAGAGTGGCTACTCCTTAAATGATTTACATGAGTAAAAAATGGGGCAAATGGAGGATTGATATTAATAATTATATGGTAATACCACCATCACATTATACCTTGTAATCAACACTTCACATTACCTTTATGAAAGCCATTTATAGTTTACAAGGGGTTTTTACATTCATCTTTTCCATTTACTGCATCAACACATTTGAGTGGGTAAGACATTGTGAGCTGCATTTTACAGATGAGAAAACTGAGGCTCAAGGAGGATACGTGAAATTAACTGAGATTTAAAAGCTGGGAAGGGGCAAGTTTGTCTTAAGTAACCCGTAGACCTAGATACTTACTAAAGACACAATAACTTGGCTGGGCATAGTGGCTTATGCCTGTAATCCCAGCACTTTGAGAGGCTGAGGCAGGAGGATTATTTGGGGTGAGGAGATCGAGATCAGCCTGGTCAACATGTGAAACCCCATTTCTACTAAAAATACAAAAATTAGCCAGGCGTGGTGGCGTGTGCCTGTAGTCCCAGCTACTAGGGAGGCTGAGGCAGGAGAATCGCTTGAACCCAGGAGGTGAAGGTTGCAGTGAGCCAAGATCGTGCCACTGCACTCCAGCCTGAGTGACAGAGTGAGACTCGGTCTCAAAAATAAATAAATAAAACAAAGACACATTTTTTTTTTTTTGAGACAGAATCTTGCTGTGTCATCCAGGGTGGAGTGCTGATCTGCAACCTGCACCTCCCAGGTTCAAGCGATTCTCCCCCCTCAGCCTCCAGAGTAGCTGGATTACAGGAGTACATCACCATGTCCAGCTAATTTTTGTATTTTTAGTAGAGACAGGGTTTCACCATGTTGGCCAGGCTGGTCTCGAACTCCTGACCTCAGCTGATTTACCCACCTCGGCCTCCCAAAGTGCTGAGATTACAGGCATGAGCCACCATGTCCAGCCAAAAATAACCCTTCTTTTTTTTTTTTTTTTTTTTTGAGACAGAGTCTTGCTCTGTCGCCCAGGCTAGAGTGCAGTGGGGCGATCTCAGCTCACTGCAAGCTCTGCCTCCCAGGTTCACGCCATTCTCCTGCCTCAGCCTCCCGAGTAGCTGGGACTACAGGCGCTCACCACCATGCCCAGCTAATTTTTGTTTTGTATTATTAGTAGAGATGGGGTTTCACCGTGTTAGGCAGGATGGTCTCTATCTCCTGACCTCATGATCCGCCTGCCTTGGCCTCCCAAAGTACTGGGATTACAGGCGTGAACCACTGCACCAGGCCTAAAAAAAAAACCCATCTTTAAGATGATTCCTTTATTAAAAAAAATTTTTTTGGTAGAGGTAGGGATCTTGCTATGTTGCCTAGGCTGGTCTCGAATTCTTGGCTTACAAGAAATCCTCCCATCTTGGCCTCCCAAAGTGCTGGGATTACAGGCATGAGCACAACGCCCAGCCAGATTCTTTTTCAGTGACTGCTCAGAGGGCTAAATCTCCATTGCATTTTTAAGTAGAGCAGCCCACCTTCTTCAGTATCATCTGCAACTAATTTCTCTAAACACCTCTTAGATTATTTTTTGCCTAGTAAGCATTGTTGAAGAGTAAAGCACCAGGGAAAATTTCTAGGCTCTACTCCATGTCCTTGTTTCCGAAGTGTCCCTTCCTTAACCTGTTCTGTCATAACCTAACCTGTTTCTGGACTCCACACTCTGGGTTCCAGAAACAACATCTTTGGGTCCTCTAAGCTTACCACTGTTGCTCTCAGGTTGGGGGAAACTTTGGGGGGCACTCAGACCTTCCCTTATTTGCATAGCACATTATGGGAGCAGTTAACTCACCTGGAATAGTCAGACATGTATTTTGAAAGTGGTGATGCCTGCCGGAATCTTAAAGGCAGTGGTTCTCAAACTTTGGCCTGATCAGAATCATCTGGGGAGCTTGTTAATGACTTGGATGTCCAAGCCCCACCCCAGACCTTCTGAGTCAGAATTCCCAGGGGTGGGGCCTGGACAGTTGTGAGCTTAACAAGCTCCGCAGGTGACTCTGATGAACACCAAAGCTTGAGAACCAGTTTTAGCATTGTCTTAATCAGATGAAAGACAGTGGGGAGTTATTTTAGGAGAGAAGGTAGCAGCAACAGAAGTGCAGAGAGCCCAAGAGGAGACACAGTCAGGAAGACAAATCTCTGCTCTGTCTTTATCTCCCTTGAACAAAGTGGTCAAATAAAGGAGGTTATAGGAAATCTCTTCGTTCAGGCCGGGTGTGGTGGCTCACGCCTGTAATCTTAGCACCTTGGGATGCCAACGAGGGTGGCTCACCCGAGGTCAGGAGATCGAGACCAGCCTGGCCAACATGGTGAAAACCTGTCTCTACTTAAAATACAAAATTGGCTGGGTGTAGTGGCGGACACCTGTAATCCCAGCTACTTGGGAGGCTGAGACAGGAGAATTGCTTGAACCTGGGAGGTGGAGGTTGCAGAGAGTTGAGACCACGCCATTGCACTCCAGCCTAGGGGACAAGAGCGAGACTTCGTCTGAAAAAAGAAAAATCTCTTCGTTCAGACGTGTCCTCCTTCTCTGTGTGGTTTTCTATGTGCAATGTATTTATTTATTTATTTTGAGATGGAGTCTCTGTCACCCAGGCTGGAGTGCAATGGTGTGGTCTTGGCTCACTGCAGCCTCCGCCCCCCGAGTTCAAGTGATTCTCCAGCCTCAGCCTCCTAAGTAGCTGAGACTGCAGGCGCATGCCACCACAGCTGGCTAATTTTTGTATTTTTAGTAGAGATGGTGTTTCACTATGCTGGCCAGGCTGGTCTCAAACTCCTGACCTCGTGATCTGCCCCGCCTCGGCCTCCCAAAGGGCTGGGATTACAGGCGTGAACCACCGCAACCGGCTGTGCAATTTATTTTTATTTTTTTTAAGGCTAGTCAAGTGAAGCAGTGGGCGTGTAGAAGGAACAAAGAAATCTGTAACTGGTTGTGATCAATTAGTTTTAAACACCACTGTACCTGGACCAGCAGCAATGTACAATTTGAAAGAGCAATGCACTCCTTTCAGAAGCAACTAAAATAGCCCACCTTTTTCAGAACATAAAGAGGTTATCAAGGGCTGGGGGGAAGGGGTTATTGCTTAATGTTTGGGATGGTGAACATGTTCTGGAAATGGGTAGTACGATGGTTGCATGACATTGTGAATGTATTTAATCCTATTGAATTATACCTTTAAATATGGTTAAAATGTTAAATTTTATGTTATGTATGTTTTACAATTTAAAAAAGCCTAGGTTTTTTGAGGCATGAAATGATAGCTGCAAAAGACGTTCAATCTTAGCTCATTGCTGCTGCCCCAGGTGTGTGTGCATAGGAGGTTATGTAAGGGAGGCTCAACTCACAACACATGATCTGACAAAGTACAAGTGTATATTCATGGGAATGAGGGAAAAGATAAAACTTTTGAAATGATAGTGAAAATCTGACATAAATATAGGCGATGCCTGGAACACTCTTCACTGGCCCTTTTGCCTGGTTGACTCCTGGGTTCCATAACACTTCTTTTGGAGGACCTTATAGGGCAGCATCTTTCAAACTTCACTGTGCATAAGAATCACCTGGGGGCCCGGCGCGGTGGCTCAAGCCTGTAATCCCAGCACTTTGGGAGGCCAAGACGGGCGGATCACGAGATCAGGAGATCGAGACCATCCTGGCTAACACGGTGAAACCCCGTCTCTACTAAAAAATACAAAAAACTAGCCGGGCGAGGTGGCGGGCGCCTGTAGTCCCAGCTACTTAGGAGGCTGAGGCAGGAGAATGGCGTAAACCCGGGAGGCGGAGCTTGCAGTGAGCTGAGATCCGGCCACTGCACTCCAGCTCGGGTGACAGAGCGAGACTCCGTCTCAAAAAAAAAAAAAAAAAAAAAGAATCACCTGGGGACCTTGTTAAAACTGCAAATTCTCATTCAGTAGATCTGAAGTGAAGCTCTAGCGGCATTTCTAACAAGTTCCCAAGTGATGCTGACACTATAGACCCACAGACTATACTGGGGGGCTGTGTAAATTTAGTCTTCCTTTTCCTTTTTTTTTTTTTGGAGACAGAGTCTCACTCTGTCGCCCAGGCTGGAGTGCAGTGGCACGATCTCGGCTCACTGTAACCTCTGCCTCCTGGGTTCAAGCGATTCTCCTGCCTCAGTCTTGCGAGTAGTTGGGCCTACAGGCGCCCGCCACCACGCCCGGCTAATTTTTGTATTTTTAGTAGAAATGGGGTTTCACCACGTTGGCCAGGCTGGTTTTGAACTCCCGATCTCAGGTGATCCTCCTGCCTCGGCATCCCAAAGTGCTGGGATTACAGGCGTGAGCCACTGCGCCCGGCTAAATTTAGTCTTTCTTAGTTCACCATTATATCCTCATGTCCAGCAAGGTGATTAGCACACAGGAAGTGCTTAATAAATATTTATTGAATGAATGAAGTATTTAAGATTGGTGTAGGAGGTTCACACACTTTGCGAAGTTGCCTCATGCTCTGTAGAATAAGGATAGTAGTACTAAATTATTTCTGACCTTACCACATTGCTGTGTAAACTCTAATCTTTGAAATAGTGCCCGTAGACACGTGGATTGTGATGAACCCTGGTATTGAAGCCTGAAGAAGCCTTGCTGTGGTCTACAATCCTTGGAAACAAATTCTCTCCAGCCAAGGAGGGAGCGGAGTGCAAGGAACCTGCTGGTGTGGGAATTTCCAGATTTTGGTGCCTGAGTAATTGCTACCTTGGCCTCCTCCAAATCAAAGAAATTAACAGCTTGTTAAACAGAGTGTGTGTGGAGGTTCGTTAACCTAAAATCCACGCATTTAATAATATTGCCATTATTTACTATTATCGTTTAGGATGATGATAACGACACTGGCAGTTGAGCGATGAAGTAGGTGGGGAAGTTGGGGGAGGGGACAGAGGGTGTGAGACAGCCGGAGAAAGAGGAACTACAACTCCCAGAATGCACCGGGAAAGCCCACGCCGCAGCGGCGCCCCACCCCTCTCAGCGTCCAGGCCCGCCCCCTCCGATGACGTCACCTCTGTGACGTCACGGCGCCCAGAGCGAGGCTGGGGTAGGGAGGCCGACTGAGCAGGAGTCGTCCGCTTGTAGTGGAGGCTGCTAGGAGCCGGTCAGAGGGTGAGTGGGAAACAGGCGAGCGAGCCAGAGCAGGCAGGAGGGAGCGTCGCGCGGCGCAGAGGAGTGCCGGGGCCGGGCCGCGGCGGAACCACAGCCAGAGAGGGGCTGCCCGAGCCGGGCGCCGCGGGGTCCCCACCCCCACCCGGCCGGACAGTGCCCGGTGTTCCCCCGTGCGGGGGGCGGCGGCGGCGGCTGACGGGACCGCCGGGACCGCGGGGGTGTTGCCACCTCCACCGAGGAGCCGGCGCGGCCGCGGGCTCCTCAGAGCCGGGGCCCGGGGCCCGTGACAGACGGGCCGAGGAAGGGAGAGAGGCGGCGGCGGGGAGGCGGCGGCGACACCATGTCATCTCCCAGTCCGGGCAAGAGGCGGATGGACACGGACGTGGTCAAGCTGTATCCTTCGTGGAGGGGAATTCGGGATGTGTGTGGGGGGCGGTGTGGGGATGCCCAGGGCACCCCCGAAACCACTGCAAAGGCCTTGGGGCACTCCAGGCCACTGTCCGAGACTCCCCTCCTCCCCCAGTGCCTACGGCGGCTCCTTGGCACCTCCCAGGGGCCGAGAGCCTTTTCAGCTCGCCTTTTTCCCGCAGCACCCCGAAATACGCGTTGCTGCTCGCTCTTCCTGTATCCCCACAGCCCGTGACTTTCCTTCGCGACGTTTGGACTCCCAGACGGCCTTATTTCTTTTTGCAGGACCAGTCGCCTCACTCTCTACCACCGAGCCCATCTTCAGGGTTTCTCTCTCCTGTTTGCTCGCTCTGGATTGAGGGACTCAAGGCAGAAATTCCCGAGACGGAAGCCTTTCTCCCTTCCTTGAGATGCCCCCATTTCCTCCAACCACAATGCTGCTTGAACTGGGGTCATTCAAGCGACCTCTTTTATCCCTAATTCCTTTCTATATTAGGAAGAGAGTCGCCTGCTCAGGGCCCCCTCTTCTAAGAAAGAGCTCTGTGTGTTTTCAGTCAGTCCCTCCTGTTAAGCTTTCTGGTCCCCGGGAGAACCCTACTGTTTTCCTTTCCACTGACAAAGCCTGTCCCACCCATGGTTGTATGTGATGAAGACCCTTGGGCCCTCCAGCAAGCCACCCTCCATGTTGTGGGTATGACAGCCGGGGAAAGAGGAGCTCCTGGACAAAATAGTCCCTGGACTGGCCACTTGGGCAAAACTTCCTCTGTGAGGGTCAGCTTCTTGGGGGAATACTTGCCCTGATGTCGCCAAGTGACACCCTTTATTTTCTGCCCCCTCCCCCCAACTTTCTGCACTCTGGAGGCTGCAGTGGGAAAGCCATAACTGATAAGAGCCCTTCAGGCAGTGGTTTTGGTTGAAGTCCAGACTGATTATTTAAGGACCAGCTAGAGAAATTCGCGAAGGTTCCTGTGACAAATGGAGAATTTGTTTTTTGAAGGGTAATTTAGAGGGTGGGGGGAGCCCAGAGTTCTGAACAGCTAGTCCTTGGGGAGGGGGGAAAGTGGGGGCTTAGGGGGTGGTACTGTGGAACACAGTTTAAAAGTCCTGTCTCCTGTTTCTCTCCCTTCACCCCATCCCCCCACCGTTTCCCCCTGTTGCAGGGTTTTGTTTATATAACTCAAGTTGTTTGGCTAAATTCTTCAGGTGAATTCCTTTTTTCTTCCTTTTACTTGTTGCTGTTTTTGATTGTTTTACTTCTTTGTAGAGGTCAGTGATTATTGTCAAAAAATTCAGTTAGGGAATTTGCTGAAGTTTTAAAAAAGTAGTTTTTGCATATGGTTTGGCAATGGGGGATGGGAGGGAAGTTGTCCGGGCAAGATATTTTTAAAAAAATAATCTTTTCAGAAATAAGGTGTTTTTCTCCTTGCTCAGGGAAAACTTGGCTAGAAATTAGGAGCAGTAGATAGACTTCTAAGTTTGTGGTTTGGAGTTTAGAATTTTTGGGGGGTGGGAGATTAGAGCGGAGCAACTAATAAAGTATAGCGTACCTAATATATGTTCAGGCACAAGTGAAATCAACTCTTTATGAGCTGTTTGTGGCTGTGATTGTTTTGTAAATGTGTGAATGATACCAGTAATGTTGGCTTTTCATAAGGCTGCAGGAAAACTTGTAACTAACTGACTGTGTGTACATTTTAGACAAAGCAGTTTCAGGTTTTATTTTTGTTTAGAAACTAGGAAATGACATGGTGGCAGAATCTGATTTATTTTTATCTTGAATTGAGAGTTACTGTCACACCTAATGCGAATTTCTACCTAATGTTTAATTGGGATGGAGTGGGGAGATAGAATTCCAGCTGTTTGTGATCATTGTCAGAGTCTCAAATTATGTACATAGACATATTTTTAAAAGATTGAGGATAAAGAGGGGGGCCTAACTTGACCTGATGCCTTTTCCATACAGTGCCTTTTGTTCATTTAGTAGTTGTGGCATCTAGAATGATTACCGCATTTAGGAGTCGGGGTGTGGGGGGTGGAGAGGGAGAGGAAAACAGACAAAGAACAGCAGGGTGTCTTTTTTTTTCTCCCCCTAAGTGGCTTATTTCATAGCTTATTTTTAGTAGAAGATGAAGAAAGGCAAAGATGCATTGGCCTTCTGTTCTTTCCCCACCTTCCTTCCTTTCTGACAAAAGAAAGCAGGGGCGCTTTAAAATTGTAGATCTGAGATAGGAGGATAACAGTTTTAAGATTTAAAAGCCAGAGGTTATCTTTGTTTCGTGTTTATTTTCTGGTATAACGGAGTTTGGAAGTTAAAATGTTTCGGATTTCCTTTTGTGTGTGTTGTGTAGGTGAGAGATTTTGTGTCCTCCTTTCTCTGTTGAATTCACAGATCAGTAGGCCCAAATGGAGCCAACAATTTTTGAGTAAGGTATATTTAGCAGAAAATTTAAGGAAAAATTCCCCAACCCTCTCTACTAAAATGAGTACAATTGTGTGAAAAGGCTGGGGGTTGAGAAAGATGGTGGAGAGGAAGTAGGAAGAAAAGGTCTGAAGGAATGCACTTCTTGCCCCCCAGTGTCCCTTGATGATTTCTTTGGTGTGGGGAGTGATAGCTGGTTTCCTTGCAGTCTCCTGTTTCAGCCCATTTTTGGATGTCTCCTAGCGTAATTATACCACCACAATTTACAGCCTAGCAGGGAACCTATATAGTAGGAAAGTAGCAGTGTGGGGGTAGGGAGAGAAGAGGATGTGTAACTAATTGGCCGCTGCCTTCCACCACCTCACTTGGTTCTTTTGGAGACACTGTCTCTGGTTGTTTGGAGTCAGTGATATTTCTTTTGTGACGGGTTGGTAGGAGGAGAGCTGACTCCCAAGTTATGCAGGGAGTGAGTGTTTTGCACCAATGCACTTAATAATCTGCTGGGTGATTATGCTCTGAAACTCTGACTCATTCATTGTTTCTCTTCTGATCCTTTGCTCAGGGTTGTGCAAACCTCCCCAGGAGCCTAGAAACTGATTTACATGACTTTTGGATCCTTTAGGAATGTGTCCCAATAAAAAAACCTTGCAGTTAGCCCAGATCCTATGGAATGGTCTCGAATAGTGCAGCCATTTGTTTGCAAAGTCAGGTAGATTGGTGATCTGTGCTGCCCAGAGCCTGGCAACCTTTGAGGTTTCCACCTCCAACCAGCTGATTATTTAGATTGTCTGAGAGCTGGGGCTCTGGTGACCTTAAAGCGTGATTTGCCCTAAAGGAATATCGGTTTAAGTTCTCCCTGGTGGAGGAACAAACAGCTCAGATTACACGGGTTTCCTTGTTGGTGGGGGTTACTCGTCTCACCCTGTTGCACAGCCCTGGTGATCCTTTCATCTGTGAACCAGTGGCCCCTGCTGAAGGCTAGAGCTGCTTGTTTTGGAAAAGCGTATGCAGGCAAAAGGCCGCAGGCACCGCTCCTCAGCGCTCATTGGCCGCCCTGTTACTACCCGGAAAAGGAGGAGGGGAGGAGCTACCAAACAGCTGATGGAGTGTGTGACAAGAGAGTGTGTTTATATACAAAAGAGGTGGGGGCTGGGGAGGCCCTCTGAGTGGTGTTACAGGAACAAGTGTGTTTTCGAGGGGTAAAAAGAGGAGAGGAAAACCTGACCTGTTAGAGTACAAGAAACGTTTAGAAAAATTAAGGCTAAATCAGAAAAGTAGATCAGATAATAATGGGGACTGGCATATACCATATGTACAATTTTGTAACTTATAATACCAAGAGTTTTCAATGATTCTTCTTTTCAGAGGGAGTACAGTAATAAAGTAGGAAACACCCCTTTATTTATTTTTAATTTTGTAGAGACCGAGGTCTGACTAGGTTGCCAGGCTGGCCTCCCAACTTCTGGCCTCAAATCTTCCTCCTGCCTTGGCCTCCCAGAGTGCTGGAATTACAGGTGTGAGCCCAGTGCACCTGGCCCAGGGCATGCCACTTTAAATGCACTTAACTTACTCATTTACAGGGATTCCAAAGTATGGCAGAAATGTCAGCTTCCCTTAAAGCATCAAGAGTGATCGAAAGGGACAGCGTCTTACACTAAATCCATTAGCAGCCTGAGTTAATTTTACAGAATTGCTGGTGTCTGCTTTAGGGTTTCAGAGGCTTTCTGTAACAAATTCAAAACCTCGGATGTTGCTGAGTGTGATGGCTCACATCTGTAATCCCAGCATTTTGGGAGGCTGAGGCAGGAGGATCATCTAAGTGTAGGAGTTTGAGGGTCCAGTGAGCTAAGATCATGACACTGCACTCATGCCTGGACAACAGAGCAAGACTCTCTCAATTAAAAAAAAAAGCTGGCACGGTGGCTCATGCCTGCAATCCCAGCACTTTGGGAGGCCAAGGCAGGTAGATCACCTAAGGTCAGGAGTTCAAGACAAGCCTGGCCACGGCGAAAAGCTGTATGTACTTGTACCAAAAATATAAAAAATCAGCCAGGCGTGATGGTGCAGACTTGTAGTCCCAGCTCCTTGGGAGGCTGAGTCACGAGAATCGCTTGAACCCGGGAGGCAGAGGTTGTGGTGAGCCGAAATTGCACCACTGCACTCCAACCTGGACAATAGAACAAGACTCTTATCTCAAAAAAAAAAAAAAAGAAAAAGAAAAAAAAAATCCTCATATGTTTGGGTACCTGCTTTGTGCCAGCATGGTGCTGGGAGTTTAGTAGTGAAAAATTCAGCATGGGTGGTCATGGTGCTTATACAATTAGTTAAAACTTTTTTTAGTTAGAGAGGACAGGCTGTGGTTAGGTCATTGGTGTGTGTAGTGCCTTTTTGAGTAACTTGCATTTACTCTTAGAGTGGACTTTTCAAGGAATAGAAAGATGAAAAAGTAAATTTTGTGTGTTAGGATGTATATGGGGATCTGTACACCTGTTTAAAAAATTACAAAACTAAAATATTAAAATATGTAGCCATTTGTCGTTGACTTAACTTTGGTATTTTGCTGTTAATCAGTAGTTATTCTATCCCTAAGTTAGTAGTCTTTGTTACTCTTTAATTTGTGTTCAGAGTGTAGACAATTCCGTAATCTTTTAACTAGTTCCAGTGTCAATTGGGAACCTGTGGTTTGCCTCTTTATTTCCTGTGGCCTCTGTTTTAGCGAGATGATGAGATGTAAGTTGGCACAGCTTTATGGTCTTCAAGCTAAAAGTTAAAGATTTGGCAACTCGCAGTGTTCTGAATTTGTCTTCCCTGCCTAGATTTTGGTGACAAATATAACATACTGATACTTATTTTGGTTAGGCAGGAACCTACATGAGTAAGCATTCACAGCTTCAGAACCTGATTCCTGCAGTGCAGTTCTAGTAAATTACACACAAGCATAAAAATTCAGCTTTTTGGGAAAAAAAGTATTTTGCAGATGTGACCCATAAAAGTCCCTCCTGTATTTGTGTACGTGTGTTAGAACAACCTAGATTTGTTGGTTTTTTTAGTGGTGCAATTTTCTTAGCCCGTTGATCTGCATTTTATAGATATATTTAAAATTTGGTGTTCTTTTCAGCCTTAACAGATTTGATGGTTCCAAGAATCATTGGATTTTTAGGCATGTAATCCAGACCTTACATTACATTATAATGTTTGCAATGTAACAACTTTTTACCTGTAGACCTACAGAGTGTACCTGTTAGAAAAATACTTAAAAGAACTTAGTTGGATTTCAAAAGTAAAAAGATAATTGAGGAAAACATAGGTTACAAGAAGGAAATCTAGTCACCTGTAATCCTACCCTTTACACAGTAGTTCTCAAACTTTAATAATCACCTGGAGAGTTTGTTAAAACAGGTTACTGCATCCCACTCCTGGAGTTTTCTAATTCATTGGGTCTAGGGTGGGGTCTAAGAAGTTCCCAGATGATGCTCCTGGTCCAGGACCACTGTTTAAGAACTATTGACCTTAAATGTTAACCTTATGGCTTTTTTCCTATGTCTTTTATTCTCCCCGGGATATATTGTTTTCAACCTGTTGATCGTACTGTATGCGTCTGCCCTGTTTTTGCTTAATATTTTTGCAATTGTTTTTCCCAGTTAAAAATAATGACTAGGGGCTGGGTGCGGTGGCTTACTCCTGTAATCCCAGCACTTTGGGAGGCTGAGGCAGGCAGATCACAAGGTCAGGAGATGGAGACCATCCTGGCTAACATAGTGAAACCCCATCTCTATTAAAAATACAAAAAAAAAAAAAAAAAAATTAGCCCGGCATGGTATGGTAGGCACCTGTAGTCCCAGCTACTCGGGAGGCTGAGGCAGGAGAATGGAGTGAACGTGGGAGGTAGAGCTTGCAGTGAGCCTACATCACGCCACTGCACTCCAGCCTGGGCCACAGAGCGAGACTCGGTCTCAAAAAAAAAAAAAAAAAAATGACTAGGCTGGGCGCAGTAGCTCATGCCTGTACTTCCAGCACTTTGGGAGGCTGAGGCGGGCAGATCACCTGAGGTCGGGAATTTGAGACTAGCCTGACTAACATGGAGAAACCCCGTGTTTACTAAAAAATACAAAATTAGTTGGGCGTGGTGGCACATGCCTCTAATCCCAGCTACTGGGGAGGTTGAGGCAGGAGAATCAATTCGTTTGAACCTGGAAGGCAGAGGCTGCGGTGAGATGAGATCGTGCCATTGCACTCCAGCCTGGGCAACAAGAGCAAAACTCCATCGCAAAAAAAAAAAAAAAAAGAATAGCTCATGTAATATGCCATCCCATGACTGTGCCATCTATATAATTCTTTGCCATTTTTCTCTGATGAATAAGATTGAAATTAACATCTTTGTGCATAGGCTTTTCTTTGGGTTATTTCTGTTTTCACGAAATGGAATTCTAGATCAAAGAAGGTAAACATTTGAATTAAAATATTTAATTAAAAATCTCAGAGCCCTACACTCAGCAGGCTCTTGTTTTGTTGTGTTGTGTTTTAGTTGGTATCGTTTTGGCACTGAAATAGCCTGGCATAGTGATTAAAGATGAATTCTAATTTCCTCTTTGTTTAAACTTTGATGTTTTTTCTGCTAATGGTGATCCTCAATTTAGGCATACTTTTGTATTCTCAGAGTGCATACTGCAAGTCGGTAGGTTAAATGTATTTATGAGCAGATACATCTGACTAACAGGAGCTGTAGAATTAGTTTTGGCATCTTGGATTCTTTTTCCTTTTGTTTATTGAGATATAATTGACATACAGTTAACTGTACATATTTAAAGTGATATGTTTGATAAGTTTTAATGTTATGTATCACCCATGAAGCTTATCCTTATCAAGATAGTAGACATAGTCATCTTCCCCCAAAGTTTCTTGTGCCCTTTGTAATCTTTCCTTCCTTCCCCTCCAACCACTGATCTCATTTCTGTCACTGTAGATTATTTTACATTTTCTAGAATTGTATATATAAGTGGAATCATTTAGTACGTACTCTTTTTGTGTGGGTTCTTTCACTCATTCTGAGATTCACCCATGTTCATTTTTTTTTTTAATTGCTGAGTAGTATTCTATTATATGGATATACCACAATTTGTTTATTCATTCACCTCTTATGCTTGGTGGCATTTGGGTTATTTCCAGTTTTGGGCTATTGCAAGTAAAGTTGCTATGAACATTGTGTGGACATACGCTTTTTTTTCTCTTGGCTAAGCTAGATAGATCATGTGGTAGGGTTTGCGTGTGTGTGTGTGCGTGTGCGTGTGCGTGTGTGTTTTGAGATAGGATTTCACTCTATTGCCCAGGATTTCATGGTGTGATCTCAGCTCACTGCAGCGTTGGCCACTTGCCTGGCTAGTTTATTTTTCTTGTAGAGAGGAGGTCTTACTGTTGGCCAGGCTGGTCTCAAATTCCTGGGCTTAAGTGATCCTCTGGCCTCAGCCTCCCAAAGTGCTGGGATTACAGATGTAAGCTGCTGTGCCTAGCCATGTTTAACAGGCAGTTTGAGTTGAATGTTTACTGATGATGATCCATATTTCAACCCCAATAAAATTGTGACAACTGTTGTTTCACTTGAGTGTTTTTTGGGTTTTTTTTTTTTTGTGACGGAGTCTTGTTCTGTCACCCAGGCTGGAGTGCAGTGGCGCGATCTCGGCTCACTGCAAGCTCCGCCTCTTGGGTTCACGCCATTCTCTTGCCTCAGCCTCACGAGTAGCTGGGACTACAGGCACCTGCCACCAAGCCCGCCTAATTTTTTGTGTTTTTTTTAGTAGTGACGGAGTTTCACCATGTTAGCCAGGATGGTCTCCATCTTCTGACCTCGTGATCCACCCACCTCAGCCTCCCAAACTTCTGGGATTACAGGCGTGAGCCACAGTGCCTGGCCTCACTTGTGTATTTTTAAGGAATCATGTTAAATTACATGCTCTTAAAGCACTGATTTTTAAAAAATTATTAACCTTATTTTATAGTATATGAATTTTGTTAATTTTTTAATCAATAAAACGGATTTTATCTTACCACAATGATTGTGATACCTTTCACTTGAATAATGATTTAAACACTTTATCTTCCTTTTTTTATTTTTAAAGACAGAGTCAGTCTCGCTCTGTTGCCCAGACTAGAGTGCAGTGACACGATCTCGGCTCTCTGCAACCTCTGCCTCCTGAGTTCCAGCAATTCTCCTGCCTCAGCCTCCTGAGTAGCTGGGATTACAGGGGCCTGCTATCACACCCGGCTAATTTTTATATTTTTCATTAGAGACAGGGTTTTGCCATGTTGGCCAGGTTGGTCTTGAACTCTTGACCTCAGATAATCCACCTGCCTCTGCCTCCCAAAGTGCTGGGATTACAGGTGTGAACCACGACACCTGGCCAATTTGGGTTTTTTTTTTTTTTTTTTTTAATGGAGTCTGGCTCTGTTGCCCAGGCTAGACTAGAGTGCAGTGGTGCGATTTCAACTCACTGCAACTTCTGCCTCCCGGCGCCTAGCCTAAAGCATTGATTTCCAGCTGAATTTGGTTACAGCTTATTTGGTAGCTGCTCTTCTCTCACCACCCCCATTTGAAATTAGTGAATTAAATTTTTATTGTGAAATATTTTTGTTAGCCTGAGCAACATGGCAAAAGCCTATTTCTACCAAAAAAGATAAAAAATTAACCAGGTATGGTGATATGCACCTGTAATCCCAGCTACTCTGGGGGCTGAGGCAGAAGGATCGCTTGAGCCCAGGAGGCAGAGGTTGTGGTGAGTTGAGATCATGCCACTACACTGTAGCCTGGGTGACAGGACAAGGCCGTCTCAAAAAAAAATGTTTTGTGGCCCTTTGTAATTACACTTTAGGAATCTGACCCAGTGTGGTGGCTCAGGCCTGTAATCCTTGCACCTTGGGAGGCTGAGGTGGGCAGATCACCTGTCAAGAGTTCAAGACCAACCTGGCCAACATGGCGAAACCCCATTTCTAGTAAAAATACAAAAACTACCTGGGTGTGGTGGTACACGCCTGTAATCCCAGATACTCGGGTGGCTGAGGCAGGACAATTGCTTGAACCTGGGAGGTGGAGGTTGCAGTGACCCGAGATTGTGCAACTGCCCTCCAGCCCGGGGGACAGAGCAAGACTCCATCTCAAAAAAACAAAAACCATATTACACTTCAGGATCATAGTCACAAACAACTATTTTATTTTTATATTTGCTTGTAGGACTCTAGCACACTTTTCGTTGATGGTATTCTTCTCTTTGTAAAGTATTGATAAGATTTTTTTTTTAAACATTTCTTTAGCATTTCTAGTGAAGTTTACAGCAGTTGATAAATATTTCTGGAGCACTCTGTTAAAGTCTGAATAATATCTTCAATTTTCACATGGAATAAACTTACATGAAATGAACTAATAGCAGCAACTCAGTGACAGAAGGGGAAACAGACTGTAAGAGTTAGGGTATCCTTTGATATCATGCTTTCCTGGAATGTGTGTGTGTGTGTGTGAGACGGAGTTTCACTCTTGTTACCCAGGCTGGAGTGCAATGGCATGATCTCGACTCACTGCAACCTCTGCCTCCCAGGTTCAAGTGATTCTCCTGCCTCAGCCTCCTGAGTAGCTGGGATTACATGCATGTGCCACCACGCCTGGCTAATTTTTTATTTTTAATAGAGAGGTGATCCCCCCGCCTCGGCCTCCCAAAGTGTTGGGATTACAGGCGTGAGCCACCGTGCCCAACCTGGAGTTTTTTGAAGATTTATTTATTTTTTTTTTGAGACAGGGTCTCTCACTGTCACCTATGCTGGAGTGCAGTGGTGTGATCACAGCTCACTGCAGCCTCGAACTTTCGGATTCTGAACTCAATCCTCCTGCTTCAACCTCCCGAGTAGCTGGGACTATAGGCGTGTGTCACCACACCTGGCTTATTTTTATATTTTTCGTAGAGATGGGGTCGTGCCATGTTGGCCAGCTGGTCTCCAACTCCTGGGCTCAGGCAATCTGGCTGCCTTGGGCCTCCCAAAGTGCAAGGATTACAGTTGTGAGCCACTGCGCCTGGCCTTAAGTTAATTTTTAATGAAATGGTGCTTAAAATTTTTTTTGGCATCTTAAGAGTTATTTGATAGGTTATTGGACACTTGATTTGTAATAGTTGTTATTACATTCTTTCTGATAAATTATAAACAATTTATCTTATGGATGTTTACATGTGTGTTGCTAAAAAAAAAAATAAATAAATCTGGATTCAGTGGCCCATGCCTGTAATCTCACCACTTTGGGAGGAGTGCTTGAGCTCAGGAGATTGAGGGTACAGTGGGCCATGATTATGCCACTGCACTCCAGCCTGGACAACAGAGTGAGACCCTGTCTCAAAAAAATTAATATTACTGACAGCTGGAACTTTTAGTTTGGCTAACAAAGATATGATCTGGCTTGTACCTGTTTTTAGTTTGGAGCAATGATAGTATGTTTGGTGAGTAGACTGTTTTGGTATTCAGACACAGGGATGGTGCCCTGAGCATATAAATTCCAGTGTGTTGGCCAGGTGCAGTGGCTCATGCCTGTAATCCTAGCACTTTGGGAGGCTGAGGCGGGCTGATTGCTTGAGCTCAGGAGTTCGAGACCAGCCTGGGCAACGTGAAACCCTGTCTTTACTAAAATACAAAAAATTAGCTGGACGTGGTGGTGGGCGCTGTAATCCCAGCTGCTCAGGAGACTGAGGCAGAATTGCTTGAACCTGGGAGGCAGAGGTTGCAGTGAGCTGAGATTGTGCCGTTGTACTTCAGCCTGGGCAACAGAGTGTGACTCCGTCTCAAAAAGAAAAAAAAAAAAAAAGATTCCAGTTTGTTATTTTCTAATTGCCGAAGTATAATTCAAGTGCATTGTAGGAACTTTTGAAAACACAGTAGTCTGTTGAGAGGCTGTTGTTGCATTAGTGGTTCTCAACTGGGTATCACATTTGAGAAGAATTAAGTTTTTGGGGGCCCAGGTACTATGGTTATTGTAATTTCTTCTGTGTACCTCACCAGATGCTTGGGGAAAGTGTCTGGTTGTTTATAGGCTGGTGCTCGTGGGGGTATCTGCCCATGCCCAGTAGAACACAAATCCTCAAGGGCCCAGGGAAGCCCCGCATGGCAGCCATATGCTTATGTGGGAAGAAGGATCCTTT
Source organism: Macaca mulatta (assembly GCF_049350105.2). Classification (NCBI taxonomy): domain Eukaryota; kingdom Metazoa; phylum Chordata; class Mammalia; order Primates; family Cercopithecidae; genus Macaca; species Macaca mulatta. Next base: position 169,613,270 of record NC_133408.1, on the reverse strand, counting down.
TTGCCTCTCCCTGCTTTGTAGGTATCTAGGATGTTAGGTAGGCAGTGTGAATAGTTGCTGCTGATCTTCTGACCTGTTCCTGCAGAGAAGTCAGGGAGGACTAGGTAGCCCTTGTGGAGGGAGAGGTTTGGCTGGACTTTGCCATTCTCTGGAAGACTTTGTCATTCTCTGGAAGACAGGCATGGTTGGTGGGTCTGTCAGTGGTAGCACTTGGAGGGTCCATATTTAGGATATCAATTAATTGGGAATGGAATCTTTGTCTTTGATTCAATCTCCTGGTTTCTAACTTTTAAACCATTTTTAGGGAAGCATTGTGTGTGAAGGTAGGAGATACTCCCTACATACAAAATCATGTTGTTAATGTTGTGAATTATGCATTTTCTTTTTAATATTAGGCAAATTTTTTTTCATATGTCAAGTTTTTATCATGTACACTTTTCAAGGTTTTTTGGATTATAAAATCTTAGTTGAGGTAATATAAATAGAAAACTAGATACGGAGTACATGCCTGGTTCGTGTTACCTCAGAAGCAGTTGTGCTGCCACTTAGCCTAGCAAAAAGTAAATTTAGTTGTTTTGTCCAAAGGGTGCCAGTATAACTTTGGTGATCTGGATTTTACTTTTCTTTCTTTCTTTCTTTCTTTTTTTTTTTCTGTTTTTTTTTTTTTTTGAGGCAGAGTCTTACATTGTCACCCAGGCTGGAAAGCAGTGGCTTGATTTCAGCTCACTGCAGTCTCCACCTCCCGGGTTCAAGCGATTCTCCTGCCTCAGCCTCCCAAGTAGCTGGGATTGCAGGCACACACCACCACGCCTGGCTAATTTTTTGTATCTTTAGTAGAGACGAGGTTTCACTATGTCGGCCAGACTGGTCTCAAACTCCTGACCTCGTGATCCACCCGCCTTGGCCTCCCAAAGGGCTGGGATTACAGGCCTGAGCCACCGTGCCCGGCCTGGATTTTGCTTTTTAATTTGATGATTATATAGTATAGACAGTTTCTGGAAAGTTGATTAATTTAAAAATTCAAAATTTGGTTGGGCGTTGCCATCGCAGCATTTGTATGTAGAAGGTTGATTGGTTGGAGTCATATCAATAAGAGATCACCCAAGTGTAATACAGTTCGATACAATGTTTTCATGGTCTTACTGCTGGATGTTTACTACCCTTTTGCTGTTCTTTGAATCTAAACCTGTAAATAAATTAGTGATTCTCCTTGGCAGCAAAGCTTGGAACTGCATAACTCTTTTAATTTTATTCCAAAAGAAACTGGGTAACAAATGCTCACTTTCGCTGGTTGCAGTGGCTCACTCCTGTAGTCCCAGCTACTGGGATGGCTGAAGCAGGAGGATTGCTTGAGTCCAAGGCTGTAGTGTACAATGATTGCGTCTTCGAATAGCCACTGCATTCTCCCACCTGAGCGCTATAGTGAGACCCTGTCTCTAAAAATAAAAAAACAAAAACAGTCACTTTTATATGGCCTTTGGTTCTTACAGCTATGAATTGTACTTGATCAGATCGTTAATTCAAACTAGAGGCGGGGCGTGGTGGCTCTCGCCTGTAATTGCAGCTCTTTGGGAGGCCAAGGCAGATGGATCATCTGAGGTCAGGAGTTCAAGACCAGCCTGGCCAACATGGTGACGCCCCATCTCTACTGAAAATACAAAAATTAGTTGGGTGTGGTGGCAGGTGCCCGTAATCAAAGCTATTTGGGAGGCCGAGGCAGGAGAATTGCTTGAACCCAGGAGATGTGGAGGTTGCAGGGTGCCAAGATCGCATCACTGTGCTTCAACCTGGTAATGGACTGAGACTCTGTCTCAAAAAAAAAAAAAAAAAAAAATTCAAACTAGGAGAGCCTACAAGTCCATAATCCTGTGAGGGGAATCTCGGACAGTTTGAGTTGGCTTTTTTTTTGAGATGGCGTTTCGCTCTTGTTGCCCAGGCTGGAGTGCAATGGCATAATCTCGGCTCACCACAACCTCCGCCTCCTGAGTTCAAGCAATTCTCCTGCCTCAGCCTCCCGAGTAGCTGGGATTACAGGCATGCGCCACCATGCCCTGCTAATTTTGTATTTTTAATAGAAACGGAGTTTCTCCATATTGGTCAGGCTGGTCTCAAACTCCCAACCTCAGGTGATCCGCCCACCTCGGCCTCCCAAAGTGCTGTGATTACAGGCTGAGCCACCGTGCCCGGTCGACTTTTTTTTTTTTTTTTTGAGACAAAGTTTCACTTTTGTTGCCCAGGCTGGAGAGCAATGGTATAATCTCGGCTCATCGCAACCTCTGCCTCCCGGGTTCAAGCGGTTCTCCTGCCTCAGCCTCTCCGGTAGCTGGGATTACAGGCATGTGCCACCATGCCCAGCTAATTTTGTATTTTTAGTAGAGACTGGTTTCTCCATGTTGGTCAGGGTAGTCTTGAACTCCTGGCCTCAGGTAATCCACCCGCCTCGGCCTTTCAAAGTGCTGGGATTGCAGGTGTGAGCCACCGCACCCAGCCTTTTTTTTTTTTTTTTTTTTTTTTGTTGAGACAGTCTCTCTTTTGCCCACACTGGAGCGTAGTGGTACCATCATGGTTCACTGAAGCCTTGACCTCCTGGGTGCAAAGCAGTCCTTCTGCCTCATCCCCCTGAGTAGCTGGAACTATAGTCACATGCCACTATGCCCAGCTAATTTTTCTATATTTTTGTAGAGACAGGATTTTGCCGTGTTGCCCAGGCTGATCTTGAACTCCTGAGTTCAAGTGATCCTCTTGCCTTGACCTTCCAAAGTGCTGGGATTACAGGTGTGAACCATTGTGCCTGGCCATGGATTTTTATTACAAATTATATTCAAATAGATGAAAACAGGAGGGAAAAGAATTTTCAGTATGTGGAGTAGTTTTGACAGGAGTTTTAGCCCTTTATGTTGGTGACTGATATTAATGTTGCTCTTAAGTGTACTTAAGCACACTAAAACATTGAACACAACATGTGTTTGATAACACAATTATCAAGGGAACTGAGGATAAAAGCACTCATCTTTGTATCGCAATATGAGATTATTAGCATCTGTTAACTTTACAAACCTGACTCATTTAATTGTCCACAGCCACCATCGTGATAATGAATAAAGAGAAAACAAATCGTGTATTTTGTCACTCTATTCATTTTTATCTATAAAGATTTAAAATACCTTTCTTTTGAGTTAGGTTGGTTTTATGGTTGGAAGAAGGAAAGGAGGTAGACCTTTGAATGTCTTGATTGCTGCTCATTTCTCTAGGCAGTGAAGAAAGGTAGCTAAAGTGCTGTCTCTGATTATCAAATGCCATATATGTGAATATACCTGTGTTGTCTGTCGTGCTGTTGTGAACACTCACTTGCTTTCATCTTTTTTATCCATGAGCTCTTGCATTAGAGTAGTTAGTAACCAGTTCTTTCTCTTGGAGTAATTAATGTGACTTTTCCCTTGTTTGAGATTTAGCTAAGAGTTTTATATGTAACATATAAACCATGATACATCAGAAAGACTGTATTTGTGGTTCATAAAGACTGTAATTTCATTTCATTTTCATAAATTGTATGTTTTCAAGTCTATATGTTTGGGTTTTTTTGTTGTTTGTTTTTTTGATATGGAGCCTCACACTTGTAGCCCAGGCTGGAGTGCAGTGGCACAATCTCGGGTCACTGCAACCTCCGCCTCCCCAGTTCAAGCAACTCTCCTGCCTCAGCCTCCCCAGTAGCTGGGATTACAGGCACCTGCCAACATGCCTGGCTAACTTTTTTTTTTTTTGTATTTTTCAGTAGAGATGGGGTTTCACCATGTTGGCCAGGCTCCAGGTTGGTCTCGAACTCCTGACATCAGGTGACCCACCCGCCTTGGCCTCCCAAAGTGCTGGGATTACAGGCGCCAGCCACCTCGCCTGGCCTGAACTGGATTATTTTAATGGACATATGTATCTTTTTGTTTGCTTAATGAGAATTTGGAATTCTATTTTTAATAGAATCAGAAATTAGTTTGTGACTTGTGTGCTTTTAAATTAGGCATATTACTCACTTGAATGAATTGGATAAAACATGATGGTTTTAGTCTGCCATTTCTGGCAGTTTTATTTCTTAAATGTCGTTCTTAAAGTGTTTTGTCAGCTCTGATGAAGTTCTGATGGCATCTTATTATTTAAAGTTAAATTTTAATAGGTATTAGAGTCATAGATTTTAGCATGTTTTTATACTTGGAGAAAACCTGGACTGCAAATACTGGTATTAAAAAGCAATGGTGGCTTTCTGAATATAAGGGCTCTTAGTGTGGAAATTGATAATCATATTCTCTCTAGGCAATAGCATTTGTGGCCTTAAGTAGTAGCTTAAGAAGTATTAATGCTTAACTGTAACACTTCAGATTAGGAGAGTAAACTCTGGTAACTTTGTTATTATTGATAGAAAAAAGTAGAGGTGAAGGTTGAGAGGATACTACTTTTCAACTGTGATTAACACCAGTTTTACTAGTAGTCATATTTGTTGTGTGAAAAATAGAATTAAAACAGCAGCCTAGTAATGTCTGTTAATCCTGCTTATGAATATAAGATTCGTAAAGAAAAATAAAAATGACCTAGTAGGTTTTTTTTTTTTTTTTTTTTGAGACGGAGTCTCGCTGTGTCGCCCAGGCTGGAGTGCAGTGGCCGGATCTCAGCTCACTGCAAGCTCTGCCTCCCAGGTTTTTACACCATTCTCCTGCCTCAGCCTCCCGAGCAGCCGGGACTACAGGCGCCCGCCACCTCGCCCGGCTAGTTTTTTGTATTTTTTAGTAGAGACGGGGTTTCACCGTGTTAGCCAGGATGGTCTCGAACTCCTGACCTCGTGATCCGCCCGTCTCGGCCTCCCAAAGTGCTGGGATTACAGGCTTGAGCCACCGCACCTGGCCAGACCTAGTAGGTTTTAATCAGTGTTCTGGTACCTCTCTACAACAAAAGATGGCCCTGCATCTTTTCTTAAGGTGTCAGAATTGTATTTACCCTGTTAATTTAAAGAACAACATAAGTCCTGTAAAAGTGCCTGATTTGTGGAAGCTTTTGTCAGGATAGAATGGCAGCATGCTGTTTCCTTTCAAAGTTTTATGTATTTAATTACCTGAATTATATTTTCTTTCTTTTTTCTTTTCTGGTTTTTTGTTTGTTTGTTTGTTTTTTGACGGAGTAACTTGCTCTGTCGCCCGGGCTGGAGTGCAGTGGCGCGATGTTGGCTGACTATAACTTTCACCTCTTGGATTCAAGTGATTTTCCTACCTCAGCCTCCTGAGTAGCTGGGATTCAGGCACGCACTACCACACCCAGCAAATTTTTGTATTTTTAGTAGATACAGGGTTTCACCATGTTGGTCTGGAACTCCTGACCTCGTGGTCTGTCCACCTCAACCTCCCAAAATGCTGGCATTACAGACGTGAACCACCATGCCCAGCCTTAAATTTATTTTTAAAAGTTATATATGCATTTATATATGTTTATGCTTCTATGTATACCTCTATATGTATGTTTATTTTTACCTTTCATCTCTATTCTGTGGTGCATATATATATATACGCGCACACACACACACGTATATTTTTTGTAGAAATGGGGTCTTGTCCTGTCCTTGAACTCCTGGCCTCAAGTGATCTGATCTGGCTACGTTGGCCTCCCAAAGTGCTGGGATTACAGGGTGAGCCACCCTGCCTGTTTTTTTAAATTTTTATTTTATGTTTTTTTTTTAAATATATATTTTTGACTTCAGAATTTTCTAAGCAGTTGAAATTACTCCTTTAAATTAGTTTTGGTGTATTTTTTTTTGAGACGGAGTCTCACTGTGTCGCCCAGGCTGGAGTGCAGTGGTGCGATCTCGGCTTACTGCAAGCTCCGCCTCCCGGGTTCATGCCATTCTCCTGCCTCAGCTTCCCGGAGTGGCTGGGACCACAGGCGCCCGCCACCACACCTGGCTAATTTTTTGTATTTTTAGTAGAGATGGGGTTTCACTGTGTTAGCCAGAATGGTCTCAATCTCCTGACCTCGTGATCCGCCCGTCTCGGCCTCCCAAAGTGCTGGGATTACAGGTGTGAGCCACCGCGCCCAGCTGGTGTATGTATTTTTATTTCAGCTCTTTTTTCTTTTTTTTTTTGAGACAAAGTCTTACCGTTGCCCAGGCTGGAGTGCAGTGGCATGATCTTGGCTCATTGCAGCCTCCGCCTCCCGGGTTCAAGTGATTCTCCTGCCTCAGCCTCCTGAGTAACTTGGATTACAGGTGCCCACCACCATGCCCAACTAATTTTTGCAGTTTTAGTAGAGATGGGGTTTCACCATATTGACTAGGCTGGTCTTGAACTCCTGACCTCAGGTGATCCACCTGCCTTGGCCTCCCAAAGTGCTGGGATTATAGTTGTGAGCCACCACTCCCGGCCTCAGCTCATGTTTTTGTTGTTCTTTTTTGTTTTTAAAGCAAAGTCTGTCTCTGTTGCCTAGGCTGGAGTGCAGTGGTGCTTTCTCGGCTCACTGCAACCTCCACCTCCCAGGCTCAAGCGATCCTCCTGCCTCAGCCTCCTGAGTAGCTAGGACTACAGTCATGTGCTACATTTTAATGCCCAGCTAATTTTTGTAATTTTAGTAGAGATGGAATTTCGCCATGTTGCCTAGGGTGGTCTCAAACTCCCGAGCTCAAGTGATCTGCCCACCTTGGCCTCACAAAGTGCTGGGATTACAGGCATGAGTGACTGTGCTCGGCCTGTCATTGCTCAATAATGTACTTTTCATTCTAATACATTTCACGTTTATCAAAACTTGCAGCGTGGCCGGGCGCGGTGGCTCAAGCCTGTAATCCCAGCACTTTGGGAGGCCGAGACGGGCGGATCACGAGATCAGGAGATCGAGACCATCCTGGCTAACACGGTGAAACCCCGTCTCTACTAAAAAATACAAAAAAAAAAAAAAAACTAGCCGGGCGAGGTGGCTGGCGCCTGTAGTCCCAGCTACTTGGGAGGCTGAGGCAGGAGAATGGCGTAAACCCGGGAGGCGGAGCCTGCAGTGAGCTGAGATCCGGCCACTGCACTCCAGCCCGGGCGACAGAGCGAGACTCCGTCTCAAAAAAAAAAAAAAAAAAAACTTGCAGCGTTTTTGCTTTGAGATGTTATGGCCCACTTTTTGTGGATTAAAAATCTGGACCACACAGGTCAGTTGAAGGTTGAAGGTGCTGAGATCAGAGTAAGTCCTTATCACAGTGGATCTGGGGCTGACTATGGTTTCGTAAGCTTTTGTCCCTTATAGCTTTGCCTGTGTAGTAGATGCTCAGCAAACCCCTGTTAAATGGATTAGAATGAATTATATACTACTGGGTTTTCACCAAGTCCTTAGGTCATTTTTAGGCTAAACTTTGGCACCTGCAATTGAAGCGATATGGAAATCTTGCAGGAAAGTGTTGAATCTTCTTCCAGTGATGGGGACTTCAGTTCTTTTCTGTGCGGATGTCATTTGCCTTTTAATGTAGTGTTCATTTTCCCACATGTAACGTGCATTTGTTTTCCGAAATGGTCCTAAATGCTAATACCTTATAGGTTATTCAATGCCATTTTCAGATGGTTAAGATTGTTTGATTCCTGGTGTTTAAGATAAAAAGAAATTAAGGTTGTGCATTGGGGAAAGAAACAGCTGAAACTTGCTTTACTTCATTTGTAAAATAGAATACCTTAAACCCATCCAAATTGTGGAGCTTTTTAGTACTCTGTTTTATACGTTGCAAAGTGTGTCAAGTTCCTCCTTACAAATTTAGAAGTTCTAAAAGGGGCTTTCCTTAATATTTGATACTGTCACTTCTTAGTTTGCTCAGGACTTCATTAAGGACCTTTATTTTGTGTTTACCTTTCATCTGTATTCTGTGACAGAAGAGGACTTAAGAACTACTTCAGCAGCTCACACCTTCCATAAAAATAATGTGGCCTTTTCTTAGTTATTCAGAATAATAGGAAAAATACTTAAACCAGGCTTTTAAAAATCTCATTTTACAGATGCAAAACCTGAAGTTTAGTGTTATATTTAAATGTGTATACACGTAAGTATAGCTTTGGTTTTTCTTTGTGTGTGGGCATGTGCTTGGTGAAAGAGAAACAGAATTTTACTCTTTAGGTTTTTGGTAAATAACAGAGGTTCTGGCACAGGTGATGTCTGGAGCCCCCTAGGGATCCCCAAGATACTTTCAAGGGGACTGTGAGGTCAGAACTTGTTTCATAGTAATATTCATTCATTATGTGCCTTTTTTGCCTGGCCAACAGTCTTCTGATATAGACATTTCTGACAGGATTTTTGATGTATGATGAAATGATGTCAACATTTGGAAGATCTGTGGAAGTCAGTGAAAACTATTTTCCAAATGGCCAGTACATGACAGAAAAATTATGCTTGGTTAAAAGATCTATTAAAAATGCAAAGTAGGCCAGGTATGGTGCCTCACGCCTGTAATCCCAGCACTTTGGGAGGCCGAGGCAGGCAGATCACGTGGTCAGGAGTTCACAGTGAAACCCCGTCTCTACTAAAAGTACAAAAATTAGCTGGGCGTGGTGTTTGGCGCCTGTAATCCCTGTTACTGTGGAGGCTGAGGCAGTCGAATCGCTTAAACCTGGGAGGCGGAGGTTGCAGTGAGCTGAGATTGTGCCACCGCACTCCAGCCTGGGTGACAGAGCTAGACTCCGTCTCAAAAAAGTAAAGTAGAACAGTGGATTTTAATATAAGAATATGAAAAGTTCATTGGTACAAATTAAGATTCCACGTTGCAGTTAGCTTTTAGGAGACAACCGCTTGTCTGTCAATTTTGGCATAATATCAACAAAAAATGTCCAGAATTACCTGAAAAGTCTATTAAAGGACTCTTCTCTAATTACATTCAGAATATACCAGATTCAATACAGAAGCACATATGAAAATCCAGCTTTCTTTTCTTAAGCTGCACATTAAAGAGAGTTGCAAAATCATTAAAAGCCGTTATTATATTATTCTTTGTTTTGGAAATTAATTTTTTCATAAAAATGATGTATACATGCATAAGATTTACTTTTAAAGGAATTAATATTTTGTGTCTCTAAAATGGTAAGTAACACACATAGAAAAGCTCTTTGAGGTCTTCAGTTTTTTTTTTTCTTTCGCCAAGACAGAGTCTTACTCTGTTGCCCAGGCTGGAGTGCCATGGCGTGATCTCTGCTCACTGCAACCTTCGCCTCCCGGGTTCAGGCAATTCTCCTGCCTCAGCCTCCCCAGTAGCTAGGATTACAGGCGCACACCACCACGCCTGGCTAATTTTTTTTTTTTTTTGAGACAGGGTTTTGCTCTTGTTGCCCAGGCTGGAGTGCAGTGGCACAATCTCGGCTCATTGCAACCTCTGCCTCCTGGGTTCAGGTGATTCTCCTGCCTCAGCCTCCCAAGTAGCTGGGACTACAGGCATGCACCACCACCCCCAGCTAATTTTTTGTATTTAGTAGAGATTGGGTTTCACCATGTTGGTCAGGCTGGTCTTGAACTCCTGACCTCAGGTGATCCACCTGCCTCAGCCTCCCAAAGTGCTGGGATTACAGGTGTGAGCCACCGTGCCCTGCGTTTTTTAAAAATTTAATTTAATTTTTTTTTTTGAGATGGAGTCTCACGCTCTCACCCAGGCTGGAGTGCAGTGGGGCAATCTCGGCTCACTGCAACCCCTCCCTCCTGGCTTTAAGCAATTTTCCTGCCTCAGCCTCCCGAGTAGCTGGGACTACAGGCGCGTGCCACCATGCCCGGCTAAGTTTTTGTATTTTTAGTAGAGATGAGGTTTTACTGTGTTAGCCTGGATGGTCTCGATCTCCTGACCTCGTGATCCGCCCGCCTTGGCCTTCCAAAGTGCTGGGATTACAGGTGTGAGTCACTGCGCCCAGCTGTTAATTTTTAAATTTTTAGTAGAGATGGGGTTTCACCATGTTGGCCAAGCTGGTCTCGAACTCCTGACCTCGTGATCCACCCACCTTGGCCTCCCAACGTATTGGGATTACAGGCATAAGCCACCACGTCCAGCCGTGGTCTTTAATTTTTAAGAGTGTAGGCCGGGTGCGGTGGCTTACGCCTGTAATGCTAACATTTTGGGAGGCCAAGGTGGGCAGGTCACCTGAGGTCATCGGGACTTTGAAACAGCTTGAGCAACATGGAGAACCTCGTCTCTTTTGTATTTTGAAAATACAAAATTAGCTGGTCATGGTGGCGCATGCCTGTAATCCCAGCTACTCTGGAGGATGAGGCAGGAGAATTACTTAAACCTGGGAGGCAGAGGAGGCAGAGGAGACAGAGGCTGCGGTGAGCCGAGATCACACCATTACACTGCAGCGTGGTCAACAAGAGTGAAACCCCATCTCAAAAAAAAAAAAATACGAAGAGTGTAAAGCATGCTGAGACCACAGTGTTTGAGAGCCACTACTCTAGCAAATGTATGTCGGAAGAGAAGTCATATTATGATAAAGTCTAGGATGTGCTTTAATTGTAACCTAGCACAGTTTCTGGTATATCAGGTTTTTTTTTTTTTTTTGGAGACAGAATCTCTGTTGCCCAGCCTGTAGTACAGCGGTGCAGTCTCGGCTTGCTGTAACCTCCACCTCCTGGGTTCAAGTGATTCTTCTGCCTCAGCCTCTCAAGTAGCTGGGATTACAAGGGGCCTGCCACCACACCTGGCTAATTTTGTTGTTTTAGTAGAGACAGAGTTTCCCCATGTTGGCCAGGCTGGTCTCGAACGCCTGACCTCAAGTGATCTGCCCACCTTGGCCTCCCAAAGTGCTGGGATTACAGGTGTCAGCCACTGTGCCTGGCAATGTGTTAATATGATATTTGAACCAGACTGGATTGAATTATTAAGTAAACCATGTCAATACACATGTAGCTAAGAAGGAAAATTGGTGGTGTGTGAAGATGTGTATTTTATAGATTCTAAGACCTTTTTTTCCACATCTTAACATCTTTGAAATTGAGATGTCTTAAAATGGTGATAAGTCATAGTCTAATGGGCAACTTTTTTCCTTTCTTGGTGTGTCATAAAATAATGGTGTGTCATAGATGTGATGAAATGTGCTAGTCTTTGTGTGTGGAGAGGAGAAGGAAACATACTGGATAGCACTTCAATTCTTGAGCTGCAGGATATGGTGCATTAAATGTTACTCTTCTTTTTTTTTTTTTTTTGAGACGGAGTTTTGCTCTTGTTGCCCAGGCTGGAGTGCAATGGCGCAATCTCTGCTCACTGCAACCTCTGCCTCCTGGGTTCAAGTGATTCTCCTGCCTCGGCCCCCCAAGTAGCTGGGTTTACCGGCATGTGCCACCACGCCAGCTAATTTTTGTCTTTTTAATAGAGACGGGGTTTCTCCATGTTGGTCAGGCTGGTCTCAAACTCCCGACCTCAGGTGATCCACCTGCCGTTGGCCTCCCAAAGTGCTGGGATTACAGGCGTGAGCCACCACGCCCAGCCCCTGAATGTTACTCTTATCAGGCATTTAATTGACTCTGGGCTCATAGTTGCAATATTCTATTCATAAAGCAATTATCTTTATTTCAAGCCAGAAAACTAGATTTCAGTGCTAGAATTCAAGTCTTTAAAATAAAATGTAAAACTCATATTTGTGTATCTTTTTTAATATGCAGAGCCTTTTTTCTGTGTAACCATATTGTTGATTTTCTTATCTTTATATATATATTTTTTTGTTCGTTTTTAATTGACGTATTTATGGCATACAGTGATACTTCTATAGATATATACAATGTGTAATGATCAAATTGGGCATATCTGTCACCTTATCACTGCTTTGTGTTGGGAACATCCAAAATCCACTCTTCTAGTTATTTGAAAAGACAAAATAGTTTTTATTTATTTATTTTTGAGACGGAGTCTCGCTTTGTTGCCCAGGCTGAAGTGCATTGGTGCGATCTCAGCTCACTGCAACCTCCACCTCCCGAGTTCAAGCAATTCTCCTGCCTCACGCTCCTGAGTAGCTGGGATTACAGGCATGTACCACCGCGCCCAGCTAATTTTTGTATTTTTAGTAGAGACGGGGTTTCACCATGTTGGCCAGGCTGGTCTTGAACTCCTGACCTCAAATGATCCACTTGCCCTGGCCTCCCAAAGTGCTGGGATTACAGGCATGAGCCACGGCGCCTGGCCATAAATCATGTTTTTTTTTTTTTTTTTTTTGAGACAGAGTCTCACTCTGTTGCCAGGCTGGAGTTCAAGCAATTCTGCCTCAACCTGCCGAGTGGACTACAGGTGTGCGCCACCATGCCCGACTCTTTTTTGTATTTTTAGTAGAGACGGGGTTTTACCGTGTTGGCCAGGATGGTCTTGAACCCCAGACCTCATGATCCGCCTGTCTCAGCCTCCCAAAGTACTGGGATTAAAAGCGTGAGCCACTGTGCCCGGCCAAATTTTATTTATCTTTTTAATTTTGAGATGGTATCTCGCCATGTTGCCCAGGCTGGTTTTAAACTCCTGGGCTCAACTGATCCACCTGCCTTTGGACTCCCAGAGTGCTGGGATTACAGGTGTGAGCCACTGCGCTCAGCTACAATAAATTGTTAATTACAGTCACCTTCCAGTGCACACTAAGACTTATTTCTTTTATCTACCTGTGATTCTATATTTGTTAACCAATCTCTGGCTACCTCCCCACCAGACTCTAGTAACCACTATTCTGCTCCATTTCTATGAAATTAACTTTTTTAGCTCCCACATGTGAGTGAGAATATGCGGTACATGTCTTTGCGTGCCTGCTTTATTTTACTTAACATAATGTCCCCTAAACTCATTCATGATGCTGCGAGTAAGATGGGGTTTTTTATTTTTTTTATGGCTGAGTAGTACTCATATATAGTGTATTACATACCACATTTTCTTTATCCATTTATTTGTTGTCCACTTTTTTTTTTTTTTTTTGAGACAAGAGTCTCGCTCTGTCACCCAGGCTGGAGTGCAGTGATGCAATCTTGGCTCACTGCAACCTCTGCCTCCTGGGTTCAAGCAATTCTCTGCTTCAGCCTCCCGAGTAGCTGGGATTACAGGCATGTGCCACCACGCCAGGCTAAGTTTTGTATTTTTAGTAGAGACCGGGTTTCATGATCTTGGCCAGGCTGGTCTCGAACTCCAGACCTGAGGTGATCCACCTGCCTCGGCCTCCCAAAGTGCTGGGATTACAGGTGTGAGCCACTGTGCCAGGCCGAGGCCAAGAGTTTCATTACAGCCTAGGCAACAGAGCGAGACCCTTTATCTTAAAAAGAAAAAATCATAGACTTTTTCAAATGTGTGACATTTGAAGACGTAAAATACAGTGGAATAACTATAGGCTTCAGTCACAGATTGGATTTATATCTCTTTGCCTTGGTTTCCTCAACCGAAAAAGGAAGGAAATACTTGTAACTTGTTTTGAGGTTATTTTATATGAAATGTATGTGAATGTATTTAGCATGTGATTGCTTACTGGACAGATCAGTTAGGAATTGTAGTTGGCTGCTAGTAACAGTTCTGGAATAATGTAGTTGTGACAGTAAGTTAGGTAGGCAGGTAAGGGCGGGCTTCATGTCATCAGGGAATCCAGATTGCTGCAGTGTGTATTCACAGCCCTCTTCAGTGCATTACTTATTCTTAAAGGAATCGCTTCTGCAGTCACCTCAGTTTCATGCAGTGGGAGGAAGAAAGGGGTGAGTTGGCAGAAGGCTAAGAGCTAGCTAAAACTATTCCCCTTCTCCAACAACCAAAGGAACTTTTCTGAATATGCCTCCCTACACATTGCCCTGATCATCTTGGGCGAGAAGTGTCTCGTTGCAAGAAAGGCTGGGAAACAAGGCTGTTTGACTGCCCTTAATAAAATCGGGGTTTTGATAGTAAGAAGGAGATAAGAGGTATTGGGTTGGATAATGTACAGTCTTTCACAGCGAATGTTGTTTCACTTTTTTCTTTCATTTACGTATTTGGGAGTATTATTGTATAGGCCTAGCTCCCATGAACTGTCCCACACCGTGGATTTTATTTTTTTCTTGTTTTTTTCCACCTGGAGAGCACCGTGAATTTTTGTTTATGAATATCTTTTTTTCTTTCTTTCTTTTTTTTCTGAGCCTTAATCTCACTCTGTCTCCCAGGCTGGAGTGCAGTGGCGTGATCTTGGATCAGTGCAACCTCTGCCTCGGCCTCCCGAGTAGCTGGGATTACAGGTGCCCGCCACCACGCCTGGCTAATTTTTGTATTTTTAGTAGAGCTGGGGTTTCACCATCTTGGCCAGGCTGGTCTTGGAACTCCTGACCTCGTGATCCACCCTCCTCGACCTCCCAAAGTGCTGGGATTATAGGCGTAAACCACTGTGCCCGGCCGTTTATGATTATTTATGTCTTTTGGGTTCTGCTTTGCTGGGGGACTGGGCTTATGTGATAAAATTACTTACTTGAGCGTTAAAGGAAAACAAAAAGTTTAACTTTTTTTTTTTTTTTTTTCCGTTCATAGTTTAGCTTACCCTCAACCTTTAACTCAGAGGACCTGATTTGGTAGTTTGGCGGTGGTTAAAGGTTGGTAGAGGAGAGGCAGAGTGTTGCTAGGAAAAGAGACTGCCTGGAGGACCGTTCAGGGCTTTTGTCCTTGGCTCTGTGCTACTCGGAGGCCTTGGGGCTTTTGGTTCCTTCTTGGGTTATCTGTGTCCTTATCTATCAAATAAGGAGTTGGTTTAGATGATTTTAAGTCTTTCCAACTTGAATATTCTGATTTTATATGTAGACATACATGCAACTCTTATTTTTTGTGTGTGTGTGTGAATGTAAAAGGCCTTCACAGCCATATGTATACCTGGTATTGCCTTCTAGGGAATACAGAAGTGAAGATAGAGTTATGACATGAAGTTAAAATCTCATTTTGAATCTTAGTCTCTTTGCAGATAAATATGCACAGTAAAACTAGGTAAATTCTGCAATTTATTACCTTCTTGGTATGAATTTTTACTAGGGCTTTTTTAGAAGTTCAAAGTAGAAGACTTTTAACATCTTCATTTTGGATTTTAAAATGTGGCAGTGAAATATTTTACATTTAGAAACCTGTGTTAATGTTGACTAGGAAAAGTCTCAGTCTTATGCCATTA